>NC_057947.1:8953136-9308140 GCF_018555375.3 Anguilla rostrata
GATTTTCCACTGACATATATTTCTTCCAAAAAAGTCTTCAAACACATTGTTGCTCATTTATTTCACCGTGGTTGTTCAATAAAGATGATTTTCCATTGATCCAAATCAATTAATTGCATTTTTTAATTAATTAGATTATTTTCACATTTTGGACATAAGGCCATAGTCTTAGGTATTTTTCTAATTTTCCACTGACACTGATTTTTCTCCAGAAAAGTCTTCAAACACATTGTTGCTCATTTATTTCATTGTCGTTGTTCAATAAAGGTGATTTCCCATGCATTGGAATTAATTAATTGCAATTTTAAAAATTTACCATTATTTTCACATTTTGAACATAAGCCTTATGTATTTTTCTGATTTTCCACTGACATATATTTCTTCCAAAAAAGTCTTCAAACACATTGTTACTCATTTATTTCACCGGGGTTGTTCAATAAAGGTGATTTCTCATGCGTTGGAATCAATTAATTACATTTTTTAATTTATTGTATTATTTTCACATTTTGGACATAAGCCTTATGTATTTTTCTAATTTTCCACTGACACTGATTTTTCTCCAGAAAAGTCTTCAAACGCATTGTTGCTCATTTATTTCACTGTGGTTGTCGAGGCCTCAACATCTTTGTTTCATGTTTAAGAAATACTGCAGATAACCACAACAAGTTCCCTGTGGTAGTAGTGTCAGTATTGCATTTCCTTCACTACAAGTTTGTAGTTGTCTTTCGGCAATATTACAAGGCTGATATATGAAACTTTGTGAGGTCGTCACGCCGACTACTCACGACAATACGCTAATTTATTCCCCTGTTTATTTATACACATATCTGAGCCTAATATAAAATCAAAGCTTGCCCTGACTGCAAGGAGCCAGGCATTTTAGTGACAAGGCTTTTCGCTCTCTCAAAAGAAGAAAAAAAAAAAACCATTGTGAATAAGAAACTACTTAAATAATTTTTTATGTGCAATCCATTTGCACAGCTGGATATAATTTTACTTGAGTAATTCAGGTTGTATGTATTTTGGTCAAGGGTGCTGAGATACAGCTTCAGTGGTGCAAGCTTAGGTCCCTAACCGTTATGTTATGCCGCTGAATCTACTGTAGTTATTATTAATAATATGTGGGAAAATAGGGAAGGCATGGGTGTTGCATTTGAGTAGACTCAATGAGCAAAATATCATTCTGTTTCGTGTATATATGATAAGGTTTAACAAACTGATGGAGACAGCTTGAAAGTCAGAATGGTTTATTTTCAGATTTGCTAACCACTAGATGGCAGTAAGTCACTTTAAAAACTATTTCCATCTTCTGCGTAGGGAGTAGAATTCAGACAAATGGTGTTTCATACGGTTTAGTGGGAAATTGGGATGGGAAACTGCAATTAATCTCATTTTTTTTGGGCCGTGACACTAAAAAGGCACAGCAAGCCAGAAACTGGCAGTTGTGTAAAATTCACACACACACACACACACAAATAAATAATTACAAATATGTAACACAGATAATCAGAAATGAGAGCAATTAACCCAATGTAGGCCTATGCCCGACACATGTGACAGGTAATGAAAAATAAAGAATTAAAAAAGCAGTTTATTTTTAAACATGAAAATGGTAATATAAGTCTATCTTGTTTGGAACGCTCTAAGATGCACTCGTCCTCTCAGGACACAGGAGACTCACTGATTTTTCCACAGGCGATTTCACACTGATAGCCGAGAAAGCCTACATATAAAACTCCATATAAGGCTTTGTGCTATCTCGCAGGCTCACACTTCATTTCATTTGAATGACAGCTCCCCCCCCTCCCAAAAAAAAAAAAGAATATTTTATTGTTTTTGAAGTATCATTTTAAATAGATGTTCTGTTCATATCGACTGTACAGTGAATAAAAGATGTTTGGACAGTATCCAGGGAACTATTCCCCGAATATGTTCCAATCTGGAGGGCTGAAGAGAAGCACCTGTTCTGTGTGTATCTTTATTATACATATGTGCAGATCTGCTGCTCTGCTCTAGTGTCATGAATCAAGTTCCTGAAACTGTGTGCGTGTGTGTGTGTATATATATATATATATATATATATGGAGAGAGAGAGAGAAAGAGAGAGAGAGAGAGCTCCATAATGCTTGCAACAAAGATATATATGTATATTTTTTTCCTGATTTGGCTCTGTACATGTGGTTTAAGGGAAGATTCTCAGCTTCTATTAAAGGGTATTTTCACAATAGCTTCGCAGGTGTTTCTGATTGCTTTTAATTGCCTTTGTAGGCTATTATTGGCATTTATCAACATAAGGACCAGAGTTGTACCAGTGACAAATAAGAAAGCAATGGTCAGTGACCTAGGCCAAACCTTATCAAAGTCAACTGGGAAATTATTAAGAAGAAAAGAAGAAAAAAGAAGAAAAGAAGCACTGAGATCAGAAACACTCTGATCAGAGGCAGGTGTGGATGTGTCAGTGACAGGGGTGTAAAGTACTTGAGTAATTGTACTTCGTTACAATACTTAAGTACTGTTTTTGTGGATTTGTACTTTACTTGTATTATTAATTTTGTATACTTGTACTTTTACTCAAAAAATGTTTAAAAAAGGGCTGCAATTTCTCTGGTGAAACCACGGTGTGTAAGAATAGCCTAAAATAAAAGCAGAGAATGTGCACATTCTGCGGAGAATAACCACATGTCAATTGTTTGAGTACAAATGAAGAATTGTGGAGTAGAGAGCCAAATCAAGAAAAAATATGACTTTGTCCCGAACATTACGGAGCACACTCTATATTGGCAGCATAAAATTTTCCTGATTAAATCTCAATCGCAGTTGTAATAACCCTACAACAGGCTTTTGCACAAAGCTACTACACAGCAGAAATCAGTTGGTTTTAGGTCGTATTAAATTGACCTTGTCTGGACCCTGCACACATGGTTTTGGTATTTTTAGCGGGCTTGCTGGTTAATGTGATCTAAAAAGCAACACACGGTGTAATTGCCTGATTCTTAGTTTGCGACTGTGGGCTAAAGACATCACACATTGTAAAACGAAGCAACTAGTCAGCACATAACTGCAGGGTGCACAGTGCCTGACCAGGGAAGATCTCATTCCAAGTGTCCCATTATTAAGGATGATGAAGTCATATCTGCCAGCAATCTAGGACACATGCAACGTAGCTGATCCGTAGTATGCTCCTAACATTTAGTAATTGTACTTTCAACTGTAAAACCTCTAAAGAAAATAGATGCCATGTTTATTCTGTTCTGACATTCATACATTTGTAGTATTTTCAACTTGGGAAAAAGATGAGCACACAATAATTATATCAGAACAGTATTAATGAAAATTACTGTATTTTTTCCATTTATCTTGTAAAGATGTAATAGTCTTATCTGTCTTTGTTATAAGCATACTAATGTAAAATGCTATCAATTGCCAAGTAACTACACATAGATAATTAAACTGATTGGAAAAAGGAGCTAGCTGGATATTGCATGCAAATGAGGCAATGTTACAAATCACTGCCTAATATTACCATAACCAGATCATAACCACAATCAGCATGAAAACTGTGGAAACTGCTCTTGGATAAATTCTGTGTACTGTGTGTAGAATCCTGGCATAATGATCAAATCAAATCATTTTTATTTGTATAGTGTTTTTATTTTATTTTTCTATTTTTACAGAGAACTGTCACACAGGCACTTTAAAGAGAAACAGAAAGAAAATTGGGCAAAACCAGACCAGAGCCCCCCAAAAAGCAAGCAATTGAGGTAAAAAAAAAAAAAAAAAAATCCCGGTGGGAAGAAAAACACTCAGACAGCGGTGAGAAAAAACTCGGCAATGGCAAGAAATCTTGGGAGTAACCCAGCTACAGAGGGGGAGCCCATCCTCCACTGGTCAGCCCAGTGTGAAGCAGAGGTAGTCAATGGTAACAGTAATGTAATACGTAATCTTTCACAGAAAATAATCTAATGGGTTGAGCAGGTTACAGTCTGCTGTATTAAACTAGCTGGTCAATAGGAAGTCCAAATGAAGGGCTGTATAATACAGAAAGTTCAGAGGGCGGGGTGATGCTCTCCAGGTTGTGTCATAGAGTGGGCTTGAACCAGGGGAGGGACAGGACTGGAGCCCCAGGGACAAATAAATGGAGAAGGAGAAGATTAGGCACTATAAAAATTGGAGAGCAACAACTGCAAATGTTGCACCTGAGTGTAATATGGAAAAGCTCCAGGACTCTATGGTATGGCATGAGCAGATCTAAAAGATGTAGGGAGAGGGGTGCACACAAGCATGAGAGTGATTGTGGACTGACAGTATCCCAGCATGCCATAGAACAGCAAACCTGAGCGTTCACATGCAGAGGCGAGGAAACAGCACACTCAGCTCAGCTGATTTACCCCTCCCACACATCTCTAAGTGATGAAGATAGTGAAGGACAATACATTTATTAAATGTCTAAATAAAACATAATTCTACAGTGAATTGATAAAGTAATAAAAATTCTGTGATCAATGATCATTATTGTATTTTATCATTTTTGTATTATTGTTATTGCATTCAAATGTATTCTATTTATTTTAAACACTTTCCATTATGTACCAAAGTGCCTCTTATTGACATTTTTATGAGTCTAGCTGCTCTGCCCCACAACTCGTTCTGGATTAGTGCCTCTGTCAGATTAATGAGCAACATCCTGAGAGGGAAATCCACCTCTGCTTTTAGCTCTGATGCATGCTATCTGCAGGTCTGTGCTTATTCTAGCAGTGAGCTACTGTAGCTTCCAACTGCTGCATTTCACCTTGCTGAAGCACTGAGACCACTGCTGACATACACCATGTTTGCAATCCATCGTTTTGCACAAAAATTGCATACTTGTCCCTGCCCTTCGAGTTAGCTGTATAAAATGAATTCTGTGACTGCATTTATAAAAGTCACACATACAACGGTTTTGCCTTCATCAATAAAACTGTGTTAAAAGCAGTGTTCTTTAAAGCATTCCCACAGGTATAAAGAGAATTGAAGAGGAGTTATCTCACCACTGTTAGCTGAGGAGGACAATCCCAGCAATTCTTTGGTTCTTATTAAGTTACAGCAAATATTCATGTCTAATTTAAAGACAAGGTTCATCTACCTTAAAAGAATAACAAATGTTACAGACACAGACAGGTTGCAGAAATTAATAAAAAGAAGATACCAAACCACAGAATGGTTCTCACAAAGTAATCCAAGGTGTTCCAAGACCAAAATTCAAAAACCAAAAGACTGCAGAATATTCCAGAAAGACCAGAGATAAAATGTAGATTGTCAGACCTAGATGCAGGACTCAGACGCCCACTTCCAACTAACTGTTATAAACTGACATCTTGCCAAGTTGCTGCAACTAAAAGGAAGTTGCTCATTTAGACTACTCCTGGCCTGTGAATACTTGATTAATGATCAGGGAGAATCCAAGGAGTACTACTTTCTTCCCTTTTACACTATACATATTATTATTGGTTCAGGTGAATTTATAGTACAACACATCTTTTTAAAGTTACAAGGAAATTGACTCTCTCCTAGCAAGCATTGTGGTGACATTAAATATTAATATTTTCAGATACTTTTGGAAGGGACAGCTTTGGCTATTACGGTCGTGTTTACAAGATACTATGTGGAGACACTAGATCAGGCAACAATTGAACCAAGTTACAAAGTCAGCAGTGAGACCCTGACTTCCGTTTTATTCTGGTATGCCCTGACCAGAATGTCCAACATTGTGCCTGTAGGTGTATTTTTAAGGTAGACAATTGTATGAATATGAAGAATGCCAGGCCATCCCTGTTGACACACACACAGACACACATACACACACGTACATATACAGACCCACACTCACACTCAGACACAAATGTTCACACCTCTAACGGCTAGCCCTCCCCCCCCCAGTCCCTGTTCTCTGTATCTTT
This sequence comes from Anguilla rostrata, assembly GCF_018555375.3. NCBI lineage: Eukaryota > Metazoa > Chordata > Actinopteri > Anguilliformes > Anguillidae > Anguilla > Anguilla rostrata. Next base: position 8,959,073 of record NC_057947.1, read on the forward strand.
TCTCTTTGAAGTTTCCCAGAATAGGGCCCAGAATAGCCATGACATGACATATCTCACAGCTCAACGTACATTTTATTGACACCTCATAATCAGCAACCAAGACCCAACTAACATAGTGAGGTGAGTTAACATCTCATCAAACTACATCTCTCATCCCCACCGCACAGAACTCCCTCCATTTGTACTACATTTCACTGTATTTTTATGGTTTTAAGTTACAAATTTATGGATTTATATTTCCCTTATTAGACTTTGTACTGATATAGTCTGTATGTTCTTGGTTAGCATACTTTGCATTAGTGATGTCACATCTTTACCCGCTGGTCTGGGTATGTTGTTAAAATGATAAAATGGCCTAGATCAAAAGATCTGCACATCACCAAACAACCTGCGACAGGAAACGGTATGGCACTTGCAAATAATGAGTTCCTGTAGGGAACAGACGCATTAAAAAGTCACAGACTATTGCTGAGAAGATGTAGAGGTTCCTCGGGAGCATTTACACCGTCTCTGTTGAGATGGGCTTGTTTTTTAACGCGGCTCTGAGGAGAGCAGCAGGAGAATAATCGGCGAGTTTAGAGCCTCGTCCCTGGGAAGTCACATCAGAAGCCCGAACGCTCATCTCCCCGGAGCCCATCCGAAGCTCGCCCGCTACGCTCCGCCTTCAAACGGCGGCTCTTAAAATTCCAGCTCCACCCGTCCCCTGGTTAATTGTGTGGTAAATCTGAAGGCAGGAGGCGCTAACCTTCACTTTCGGAGTGTTCAGCAACCTTGGTTTACAGCCTTGGGGGGCTCCTCCCCCGCTCTCACACTGCTTTAATTACACCCTGAGGATGAGTGCTCGCTCACCGCCTGACTCCCACAGCAGCTCGTCTGCGGAGGACGGCCATTAGAAACTCTCGCTGCCGTTCCACAGAAAGCTCTGGAAAGTGAAGGCCCCGGCATCCAGGGAGGCACATCGGAGCCGAGCCGTGTTTCAGCCAATATAAGGCCGGAGGTAACGGTGTCACCTAGGACAGCGACCTCAAAACTCCCTGAGCGCATGACCTACTTAATGAGCGAATTCATTTTCTGCGACCTACCTGTTCTCATAGACCAGAGGGTCCTAACCCACCATTTGGGAATCAGTGATGCCTGTTGTCCTCACTGTAGAGTGCATTCTATCCCATTAAGATCATTTTTGCCGGGGAAAAACATCGGTGTTCGGTGTCAAGGGCAATGTTTGACACTGTTTGCTGCAGAGCATGTTTCGGTTAATATGTGGATCTTTTTTTGTACAGCTTGTTCCGAATGTGTACAAAACAAAATGACTCATGCACAAAATGAGTGCATGCCTTTGGTTGTTTATCTGGTTAGATGTTTTCAATGGCCCACATTCATTCAATGTAATGCTTAGTGCTGTTAAACTATAGTCAAATGGAAATCTAAATGGGGATCATCCAGAAGCTCCACCATGTTTCTACATTTCTTAAATGTATTTTGCGTTTCTCTGAATAGGCTACTCCTCCGCACCATTTACAGTTTACTTCAGACTTGTGGACTGTGTTTTAAACTTTGGTTCCTGTTGTGTAATTACTCACCTTCAATACCCCTTTAATTCCTCCCTTAATTTACCCTGGGAGACCCCTAATATTTACACAGAGCAAAAGCCAAACCGATTCTCCAGGCTAATTTATAAATGATTCAATTAACATTACAACACTGTAACCTGGAATCAAGGGTAAAATAAATTGAGCTGTTCAAGCGTGGGTGGGGGAGAAACTAAGGAACTACTTTTAACTACTGCTTAATTCAGGAAGAGAAACAAAATCCATCACCTTTCAGCACCCTTTCCATCTACCAGCAAAACTACTGTCTGAACAGAAGGAATCAATACAGGCTGACTGTCATGGTCCTGCGTTCCTGTCTGCGTTTTCCCTGTTGGGCCGCCAGATGGCGGCACTTCTGTTTTGTGTCCTGCTCCCCCTGTGTTAATTGTATGATTGTTTCCAATTGTCTAATCATTGTTTTCTGGCTGTCTCGTTTTCCCTTCCCCTTCCGTGGCCTGATTGTTCATGGTGCCCTCCTGTGTCTCGTCAGTGTGGTCTATTTAAGTTGCCCTCTTCCTTGACTCAGGTGCTGGATTCTTGCGGTATGTCTGGTTGTTCTGTGCGCCCCTCCTCAAATCTGCTCCATGCGTTCCTGTATGTTCTGGTTTCCTTGTGTTTGTTTCCACTTGTGTTCTCTCCTGAATGTATGTGTTCTGCCCGCTTCGGTTCCGCTTGTGCCTTGTGTGTTTTCTGTCCTGCCAGTGTTCCGCCCTGCCTGTGTTCTGTTTTGGTTTTTTTTTAGGTTCTTAAGTATCATTTTGTGTTTGTGGTTTTGCTCCTCGTGGCCTTTTGTTTGTTCCCTGTTTATTTAGTAAAGTCCTTGTTTCCCTTCATTTGGAGTTTTGTGTTTTTGACCTCTGCGGTTGGGTCCAACCCCCCCCCACGCATCCTGACACTGACTGTTTTCACGAAATGAAATTAGTAGGTTTATCACTTCCCTGCATGGAGTTTACTTCCCCGATAATGGAGAACATATTGCTTGGCTTAATTGGTAATGTTCATTTTCCACAATTTCTATGAGGTTTGTACAGAGAAATGCCTAAATGGAGGGTTTTGGATACATTTCTCTTCATCAGCACCTTGTGCTGGTCAGATGGCCACTGCCTGGAAGATGTTTTCAAAACCATTGATTTTTTTGAAGCCTCTATAGATGTGTAAGTACGCTTCAGGAAGCCTCTATAGATGTGTGTGCACTTATTATAGACCGTTCTGTTTACCTGTCACTGCTTATAACAGACTGTTCTGTCTCACCTGTATCTGCGCTTATAACAGACTGTTCTGCTTCGTATTGCTGTCTCTGAGCTTGTTTTGGCACAGGAAATGGGATGTACTGATTTATTGGACGCTGTATTTCACTGTAAATTTTTCACCATTATTTCCAATGATTCCCTCTGATGGAACATGACAGACGTGAAAATAAAATGTGAAATATTATGCATATTGTCCCTCAGTTACGAGAGCTGTTTGACATGCAGCGCACGCACACATTCACAACAAACAGCTACAGCGATCAAACGAAGCATTACTGAATTGGTAAGAAGGCCTATATTCCTCCCGCTCAGTGGTCATAGTTCAAGCCGTTCATCAATGGACTGTTGTTAATTAAAGCACGCTTAATTAAAATCCGAGCACATAAAAGTGACACTTTAGTTGGCTCAATATCATCCAGTCCCATCGGATCAGCTGCAGTATCCAGTCCAACAGAGCAGATCATTCAGGTCCTCTGCAGAACGAGGCTGAGGGTGTTCTCATCAGACCCTTTAAGAAACGGCATTACAGGCCTGTGAGCGAAAGGCTTCCTGTAATGTCTAATTTAATGATTATTATTAACCTTTATTTATACAGGGTGGGCTGACTAAGCATGCATGCTCTTTTGCAGCAATGCCGTGTGAATGCCCCCCCAAATAGCCTAACCTGCATGTCTTTGGATTGCAGGAGGAAACCCACACCGACACGGGGAGAACATGCAAACTCCACACAGAAAGGCCCTGGCCGGGTTATACACGTTCTTTCTGTGAGGTGGCTGTGCTATCCACTGCACCAAGTCACTCCTAAGTCACAAACGGCATGAGTCTGCCAAGAGGGATTCACAACCCCATATTTCAGACATGAAATATGTACGGTAAATGATGCAAAATGGTAAAGGCTTAATCCATATGATATGCACTGGTAAAAGAAGGCAAAAGCACATGAATAGACTGAAAATATGTACAATCATACAGTGGTGAGGAATGCTGTGGGTGCCCTGCGATGGACTGGTGAACACTACAGGGATTATTCCTGTCTCACCCAATGCATGCTGGGATAGGCTCTAGCGCCTTCCGCGACCCTGACCAGGAATAGGTGGGTATAGATAATGGATGGATAGACGATGGTGAGGGGATTTGGATGCAAGGCAGCTTGCACGTTCATGTTTAAGCTGTTGCAGTTGAAAACATCTGCCGCGATCACAAAGTCAACTATCTGAGTTTTTTGCCAGATGAATTCAGGCTAAATGTGACATGTTGCAGAGCCTACAGTACATACAGTGATATTAAATGTTGTTTTGGACAGGGGTTAACGTTACGCATTGAAAGTTGCATTTCCTATTCAGTGATGAATGAACTGAATGGTACAGGAAACATTATACATAACTATGTTTTTTTTTTTGCCTCTTTCCTTATGAATAAACATAGTTTTGTCAGCCCTAAAGGATGAGTATCATTATGGATTAAGGTGCTGTATAATAAATGGAAAGGAACTGTAAAAGCACTAGCATATGTTTAGGGGTGTTTCCACCATGTCTCAAACTGTGGCAGCTGTGGAGAGACGGATCATTCATACACCACATGTTCAGAAAAAAAGACTCCCGCAAACGTTGCACTTGCATGTCCTTGCTGAAGCCTCCTCTGGGAACCTCCGCGCTCCTCCGAGGAGCATTTAAGGAATCGGAATGTCCTTAAAGATGGCGGGGCCTCGATCGATTTCTGCGCCACGCGAGGACAGGTAAAACAAGCGGGCTGAATGAGCCCAATGTCATTTTAAAAGACACCCCTCTGCAGGAGGGAAATGCACTCAAATGGGGTTAAGATCTTCACTCAGTACCATTTACTAATGATTGGCTTAGGCCTTACTCCCTAAGAGCACACCCAAGCATTGCCAAATCCTTGCCAAATACAGAGCGATTGACATCTATCCCTTACTCGGAATTATAAGAAGCCACAGGTTTCGTACCTTGCAAGTTCTTCTTTCCTTCTTAGGCTGCAATCACACAGGACACACATTAACAGCATCTTTTTCCCAGTTATTCTCAATGAGTTTGAACCATTTTCTACACTGCTTTTGTGCTGTGAACACCTGATGTTTATCCACTTGGGGTGCCTGGCTGTTTTTAAGGTGCGGCCAGAGTTAAAATGATCCTACTTTGATGCGCACGGAGGAAAAAAGCAAACTATGTAATTGTCATTCTTATGTTCACTCATGAAAATCTCATGAAAATAGAAGCACTCCATTATGCTGCCTTTAGCTTCCACTGTAAACATAGGAAATGGAGAAGTCGGTCTTTACAGTTTCTGCCCACCCGGAGTTGTATGATTTCATAAATTATGAGTACCATTACAAAAATAAGCGGTTAAGGATGGCAACAAATTATCGCTGTGGTAAGTTATTCTCTGGTTAAATTAGTTCCCAACTGCTGTTACAGAAGGCCAGGTGATTGACAGGAGTGGAGCACGATCGCCTAGCAACAGCATGAAAGACACCTCCAGCGCTGTATTCAGGCTATGTTTACTAAAATCAACACGGGTAGTGAGGCACACGTTTCAACCTACAAAGCACATCCTGTCTGATCGCAGCCTTCATCAACTGAAGAGAGCTCAGCAACTGAAATTACTGAAATAAAACATGAAATTCCAGCTCAGATTTCTATTCAAAGGTTATAACAACTTAAGTATTTCATTTCCCTGTTGTTTTTTTTTTCCAAGTCTGAAGTTTGACCCCCATTAACACATGGTCCTCTGTTACAAAGCAAGAGCGAGACATGTTCTCCTGGGGAGCAGGGTCTGCAGCTGCTGCTCCTGTTCGCTCTGCAGTCACTGTGCAGGCAAGAGAAGTCTTCATGTGCAGTCGAGAGAGGTCTTCATGCACAGTCAGAAGAGTTCTGTATGTGCAGTCAGGAGAGGCCTGTATGCGCAGTCAGGAGGTCTGCATGCGCAGTCAGAAGAGTTCTGTATGTGCAGTCAGGAGAGGCCTGTATGCGCAGTCAGGAGGTCTGCACGCGCAGTCAGAAGAGTTCTTCATGCGCAGTCAGGAGAGGTCTGCATGCGCAGTAAACACAGGAAACCTCCTGCAGTATGTGCTCATGATGAAACAGGAACACTCTCGTAACAAAAATGTACAGTACGTATAATAAGCAGCGATGTGCAATTTATACCACTGGGAGTGGTCAGCTTTTTATATCAGACCACAAGGTACACCAGTGATCTAAAAATGTGTGTTATGGTAGGTGTCACGCGACCAAAATGTACAGCGCTTGACGAGCAGCGATGCTCAGACTAAAAACATTAGACCTTCATCACCTGTCAAGCAGTTCTGCAAATTTATGTGCTTTCATTCACTGATTTAAAGAGTGAGAAAATGCTGAAGAAATTGTGTCAAAGTGACATTGTCTACAAGAAAAGGAGAGGCTTGTTCGTAAATTATTTCAGTTTCTCTCTCTGTCTCTCTCTCTTTCTCACACACACACACGCACACACACAAACACCTTTTCCTTCTAAATTGATATTGAGCCCTGAATGATGTCTAAATTCTAATTGACAGTTCTAATTCTAAACGGCAAAGAGGAACTGGTTGCTACTGCCTTTAGGAGGCTGGAAAAGACCCAGCACAGAAAAGATCCCTTTTAATATTTCAGTTTTTTAGGCTGGCAGGCTGTTATTTCAGATTCTCATCTGTGCTGTTCTCACATGTGAAATTTTGCTCAACCTTCATACAACACAACGCTAACCAGGTCATCCTGGGGCCTCTGTGTACTGAATTAAAACAAACTAACAAAGACACACTGCAGTGGACAAACTTGCTTGGCTGAACTTCTTTTAAAAGAAGACGAAACCACAGATAAAGCACAAAGACAGACGAACACAGGGCAGGCAAAGGGCTGAAAACGAAGAAACTAACAAGGAGACGGTAAGAAGAGCCGCAGCAATGCGGTCAAGGCTGACAGAAAGGAACAGGCAGCGGCAGCATTATCCTTCCTTTCCATGGGCCACCACCTTGTTAGGGCAGACCCTGCTTCAATGCACTCCCGCATTTCCTACTGAGGATTCCTGCAGCCAGAAAACAGAATGGATACATTTCTCAACAACTCCACATGAATAGATACACAATAATGACTTCGGCATAGAGCAGAATGATCATAACCCGCCTGTTTTCTGTAACAACCCCAACTGCTTGTCTGGTTTGTTCACCCATATGAAACTACACACTATTATCTGTTTTTCAGTTTTTTTTTTTTTTTCACAAACAACAGGGACGTAAGGCCTTTTGAGCCTTATAGTTTAAAAGCATCTCGGTTCAATGAGAAGAAAATAATTATTTAAAGCTGGTTTATTATATATTTAGCAAAGCATTTTTAATCGAGAGAACACTGAGAGTGTACAAAGGAAATTAGAATTGGGATAATATGAATAATTTAGCTTTAGACTCTGGAGCAAAACAGCATGGATGGGAAATGGCTATGTCTGCAAACAAGCGTATGGTTTAATCGACTCCCTTACACAAACATAGGCTCAGGGGACATGGGCTGTCTTCAGAGTCACGCAACTGGCTTTTACAAAGACAGGCCTTTTCAGAGGATGTTCTGATGATCCTCAGCCTTTGGTACGTTTACCAGATCAGACATCTTTATTCTGACACAACAACACGTACAGACCACTGACCAATGGTGTGGACACCAGACAAAGGAGCTTAAAAATATGGCCACTGTCCGTTTTGTTCTTCTACTAGTCATTTTCTATCTGAATCTGTAAAATATGAGCAAAGCAAAGAAACGGACATGTTTAAAGGGCAAATTAAACGCTTTGCTGAAACACAACATTGCAAACCAACTTCAGTTACAGTAATTCAAGTCGATTCCCAAATGTGGCTTGGCGCAAATGCTGTATTTTCACAAGACAAATGAAAAAAAAATCACTTTAGAAAAAAAGGCAGGTTTAGTAGTTGCACTTGCATTCTTTTTTAGAAGCACAAAAGTATTTATATCATACATACAAGGAGCGAGCAAAATTTCACACACCCGTAAACTTAAAATTCTCAGTGGCATTCAACAATAATAATGAACTTCTAAGTTGTTTGGGCTTAGACCAACAGCCTGTCTTTCAGTAAAAGAGCAATTGTGTGTGCTTCCTTTAATCTAGTATTAGCAGCCGGACTGTTTGTTATGCTTCATCAAACCAGACAAATAACTTCCCCGAGCAGGAGCGGTAATGAGAGTTGTCAGCACAGTGAACGGCTCCCAGTGTTTGCACTGTCGCGGACACGATTCCTGTTGATATTTACAGAACATAAAAGAGTACAGTGCCTGGGAATCACAGGAAAGGTAATGGAATTGCTCGGAGAAATTTATCTCTTTTACGAGAGAGCTCTTTGAGCTCCTCGGATATGGCGGAGGCGGGGTTCCATAGACTTAAAAACGGGGAAAACACCTCTAAATGTGTTAAAGGTGGGTTACTGAGATCTGATTTTCAGCCAATGAAACCTGTCCTTTAAACATGCCACAATGGCATTACAGGATGCATGTTCCTCAGGGAACATCTGATATTTGAAAACATTACACTGGTGCATTTGTAAAACGTAGCAGTTGAACAGTCCTGATTGAATCAGAAGTGTCTGTATTAAAATAAACCTTCACTCTAATCTACTCTCCTGTGCCAAAGATGAAGAACTACAAAATGTGTAGTCCAAGTGTAGATCATATCCAAGGAACCTTCAGTGAAATGTCCCAGTGTGAACAAACAGACAAAAATCACACATTAACATAGAAAAACAGCTTTATATAAGACCAATACAAAACATTATATTATACCCTTATGTATAAATTATAATCTTTAAAAATATATATTACAATTGATGTACAGGATGAGGAGGAGGAGAGGGCGATGCCCCCAGGGGAACGGGGGTGCGGGGCAGTGGACGGTGCGGTGGGCGGGGCAGGGGACGGTGCAGCAGGGGGGTGTCCTCAGTGCATGGCCTCCCAGGGGCCCAAATTCAGCCTCGTCTGATGGGGAGCTGGGACACAAGGAGCAAACAGAGAGAAGCTTACAGGCGAACAGAGCAGCCCCCGACAGACACGCTACGAAGCCCAATCACAGGGCCTTACCAGGCCCTCCGTTTAGTCCTGCTTTAAACAGGCCACTGACCCTAACCCCCATCGCGGCTTAGCCCACTCCTTTCAAACACTCACTCCTCCAGTGTGAAATGTGCACCAGGTCGTAATCCGAATGGGCACTGGTCTAATTTCGGATGATTTGCCTACGCCTGGCACCGGCTTTCAGAAGAACGGCATTACTGAGAGTACACACGGCTGCTACAGCCCAACAGCCTGAGCAGCAAGAGAACCGCACTGAAAAGCTGCTGGAGGACAATGTGTGAATGATACGGCCTTCCTCATCCGTTCACGTGTGTGATGGCAGGAGAAACTTGAGAAAGAGCAGCGCTCAAACAAAAATGACATTTTTTAAAAAGTTTGTAATGAAATACCGAGAGATCCCACATATAAAACAGGTAAAACTATGCATGTCCTGGATCATAAACTCTTTGCCCACAAGTTAGCAAAACCTGAAGGGGATATGCAGAACTACTACTTAAAAAGTAAACTGTGTAATCTGGTGTCCCTTAGTGTTTCCAAATCTATCCACAATATCTAAATTATGCATTGCTCTAAATCATAAAATAATCATATATTTCACGACAAATCAACTTTTTTTTATGCATTAAACTTTTACATCATTTTCAAATGGGAATTACTATATTACCATCAGTATAGGTGTCTAAGATATCTAGGGGTCCAAAAACTTAAAAAATCTAAAACCTTTACAATAAAGAATAAAATGTTTTTTGTCCATTAAAAAGCATATACATGTTTGTGGCTTACAATGGTTTAAGATGAAACATTGATGTCACATTGAAAAAAAATGCAAAAACACTGTGGCATACTGTGGTAAACATACCTAATTATGTAAATATTCACTCTTGTACTCTGCAGTATGTAATCTTTTGTTGCATGGTGATGGGATGACATTTTACAAATGTTACTATTTAAGATCACTCCAAGGGAAATTTAACATTCATCTAGCACATATCAGCACACAGTACATTTGAACAAGTATTTTCCATGCCCTAAGTGACAAGTATAGCCCATGGAGATCCTAATACCCTACATTATGTGCAACAGGATTGCAATAAAATAACATTCCACCATCAGAAAAATGTTGGCAATCACATTTGTAAGGGAGTAACCCGTACACAATGCCCATTTTTCATTACTTCACTGGGTGGCTGCCTTAGACATTTTTCACTATATTTGCTAAAATGTTTTCTTGAAACTGCTTGCCAATTTAAGCAATCACTGAAAATAACATCCAAAACAGAGTTGGCAAAGAAAATGTATAATGCTTGCATTTACCTGCAAGTTATATGTAAGGTCATATTTTAGGGAGGAAGCCATCGTTTACCTTTCTGTCACAGAGAGCCCCGGAATACCCGCTCCGACAGGCGCACACGTTCGGTCGGACACAGCGGCTCCCAAACAGACACCTCTGCTCGCAGATCGCTGCGGAGACAACCCGCCAATTTACGCGCCAGCCAGGCCCGGGAATCACCCCCAGCGAGGGCACAGCTAGCAACAAACACACCTGCGGCTGATCTTCGCCTGTATGCACATGGGTCTGAATACAACCAACCTGTCCTCAACTCTCACTCACAACTCTGAGTGCCAGTCCTCCTCACTGAGTTTTAGAACTCAGAAATCACCAAGGTTGACGCGCTAAACTGTGAATGTCAAGAAATAAATTAACGAGTGAAATTTAAGGACGCGCTTGGCTGAATCCAGGACAGAGAGGAGTAAACAACAGGGGTTTCTATGCTTCATTCCTGACAGTATAGCTTCTGCAGTGTACATCACCTTACATTGCGACCCCTGCACCAAACACAGTTTAGACACTGAATGATTTCAGGGCAGGAGAGTGTGTTCCTGAGTTTAGCCTGAAATAGCTCCATTATATACTGGTCTGAATACCACTGCGCCAATCTCATCTGCTTGTTGGAAATGAACATTTTATGGCTGTACACGCTGAGATTTACTAATGGCCATTGCTGGCAGTGCAGAGGGGGTACAAATGGAATTATAAATAAATCAATTCATTAATTAATGATGACAATAAATCACCTTTACAGCCAGTCACAAATTTAGCCGGTAGTAAAATAGTAATATGACATCCTAATTAAAGTGAAAATGTGACTGTCCATAATTTCTAATGCAGGGTCGTGATTTACCTCATTCTACAATGTGGCAAGCACTTTATATATTAGCAGATATCATGAACTTCATGGTGACAAAGACATATACTGTATATATTATAGACTTGCTAGCAGAGAATATTTTAATACAGATACTGCATTCAGATGGCAGTAGTGGAGGCACACAGAGCAGTTTAGATTTGTTCAGACCACAGTGGAGAAAGAAACAGTACTATAAACACTGTCCTGTGTTGGTAAAGGTTATAAACACTGCGTAGGGTTGGGACTTGGTAAAGGTTATAAACACTGTCCTGGTTGGGGACATGGTAAAGGTTATAAACAGTCATGGGTTTAGACTTGGTAAAGGTTATAAACAGTCCTGGGTTTAGACTTAATAAAGGTTATAAACACTGTGCTGGGTTGGGACTTGGTAAAGGTTATAAACACTGTCCTGGTTTGGGACTTGGTAAAGGTTACAAGGTGTGTCCCCTGAGGATTGTAATGGGGGAACAAGCATGCCCAGGTACTTACGGACTTGGCATAGCATGCCCTGCCACCCGGGGCCACAGTGGCAGGTATTTGGCCCCACACACTCTCCTCCATTCAGACACTTCTGCAGACAGGTGGCTGTAATCAAAAGCAAAACAGGTCAGGGAAGCCTACTATCAAAACAGCCTTTTGTCCCTCTGATATTTGATATTAGTCAAAGGGCTGGGTCACTAACTTCAGCAATATTTAACGGACAGTAAAGATTTATATTCTGAAGATTTCTATTCTTTTCTAAAAATGACTGCACTCAGTCAAAACTACCCTCAGCGTGTTGAGTGGTATCAGCCAGTGAAAATGCTTTTGACAGCTCAGATGGTGGAATTAACACAGAAATTGGCAGCAACGGTCTGAACTTTTGATCTGTGCAGCTAAAGCATCTGTTTGGATACCCGTCGAATGAAAGGACAAAGAAAACAAAGCAGACCTTTCTGTAAAAGCCAAACTGACCGCTGAGTTGGCAACAAGCACATCTAAGGCAGTTAATCAAACAGCCACATTCAGGGAGAAAAAAAACAAATGGAGGAGATCATTTTTTAAATGGACAGAGACAACATGCCATTTATAAATCCACCAGAGCCTAGGTATTCAAACTCAGTTCTGGGGACCCACAGTGTATGCTGGTTTGCCCTCCAACCACAATTGCGATCCCAGAATTTTAACAAGCTGTTAACTTTTCATAATTAGGTGCTTTTCATGTTTATAGGGATTATTTACCCTCTTAGGCTGCATTATGTCAGAAATAGCTATGCATGTTATGAAGAATAAAAGGCCCAAGTGCACACTGTGCATAGCAACTACATAAATTATTAAACAGATCAAGTTAAAGACTGAGGTGAATCAGTAGGCTCCTAATTGGTGAAAATGTGGACACATGGCCACTAAAACTGACCATTTGGTAGATTATGAAGAATTCAAAGACAGAGCAAATGATAATGAGCCAAATCTGCACTGTGAAAAAAAAGACGTGTTCAACAACCTAATTAGGAGCCTATTGAGTCCCCTCAGTCCTGAATTTGATCAGTTTAAAAATTTTGTTGCCTCTTTTAATGCGGTTGTTTGCAATATACAATATCACAGCGTGAACATGGGATTCTATTCTTAATAGCATTCATAGCTATTTCTGACATAATGTGGATTAAGAAGGTAAATAATCCTTCTAAACACGAAAATCACCCACTAAAGAAAAATGAACAGCTAGTTAAAATTCTGGAACTGCAACTGCGGTTGGAACAAAACATACACTAGAGCTCTGCAGACAAAATGGCCATTTATGCAACCAAAATGAAATGAGGACATTACACTGTAAGTTGTCAAAAAACTGTGTGTTTTGAAAGAAGAATTGTAAGTGTGTTTAGCGTGACCTACAAGTCTGATTGCATGTATGGACAGCTATAGTTATGACTTTTGCAAGCTATCAAAAGTCAAACGAGAACTTGGGAGGCAAGGTGAGCCCACAGCTTTTCACAACACGACATTCAAATTTTATTGCTTTCTGCATTCAAATTATTTATTCTTATACCTGAGTTTAAAAAAAGTGATATTATTTACATGTTGTCCATTAGTCGACACAAAGGAACGTGTAACTATAATTTCCTTTCTGTAACAGGTGCTCTCAGTTAATTCAGAGCCAAGCACTGATTTTAGAAAAAATAAACCCAGAAACAGAGAAATCAGAGACGGGTTACCCAGTTCTGGCACCCTGTTAGGCACCATTAAAAACCTGATCAAATATGAAGAAAGCATAATAAATATCTGCTTTGTAACAGACATCACAAACTGTAAGTTACAAATATATTTGATGAATCATTGCTTAACACATTCACATTTATTACTGAATTACTGTGGAATACCATAAAAACCAACCCTTATTTAACTTGCATTATCTGTAGTATACCCATATTTCTATGTCTGAAGATATATTTTTACGCAAATACGCCAGTACTGTGGATAGTGGAAACTGGTATGCGTTTTTTAGCTTTGGGTTTAGGACAGGTGCATCGGAGGATGTGAGATGCAGCTCGTCATCTGCTGCCAGAAGTATAAACTATGCCGTTACCTTCCCAGAATGCATTGGGAGCAGAACCAGCACTCTGAGCTCTAGTCCTGGCGGTTAAAGTGAAAGTGCTGTCTGAGGGTGTGAACTGCTGACCAGCTGGCCGTTTGGCATTCCCTGCAAACGGGTGTTTTTAGCGAGGGTGAGGGTGCTAGCGAGGGTGAGGACGCTAGCGAGGGTGAGGAAGCTAGCGAGGGTGAGGACGCTAGCGAGGGTGAGGAAGCTAGCGAGGGTGAGGGTGCTAGCGAGGGTGAGGACGCTAGCGAGGGTGAGGAAGCTAGCGATGGTGAGATGTTTAGCGCAGGTGAGAAGTTTAGCGAGGGTAGAAAACCTGGTGGGAGACGCTAGCGAGGGTGAGGAAGCTATGCGAGGTGAGACGCTAGCGAGGGTGGGAAGGACTAGCTGGGTGTAGGAAGTGACGGAGGTGAGGAGCGCTGGGGAGGACGCCTAGCCAGGGTGAGAGAACAGCTGAGTAGTGGTGGTTAAAGTGAGTGCGTGGAGTGAGAAGCTAGCGAGAGTGAGGAAGCTATCGAAGGAGAGGAAGCTAGTGAGGGTGAGGAAGCTAGTGAGGGTGAGGGTGCTAGCGAGGGTGAGGAGGCTAGCGCGGTTCGCGGGGACCATACTCACGCTTGTCGCAGCGTTTGCCTCTCCAGCCGGACGGACAGTCACACACGTCAGGGCCGATGCACCTCCCTTCATTCATGCACATGGGCTCACACACACCTGCCAACACCAGCACAGGAGTACATTACACCTGCAGCCTGCACCGTAGTGTGTGGATGTCTATGGTAAATCAGTGGATGTCTATAGTAAATGGTCGGATGTCTATGGTAAATGGGTGGATGTCTATGGTAAATGGTTGTGAAAGCATCCATGGTTAGTGACTGATGATGAGAAAATTTCCATGCTGCCTTACCTCCCATTTAAACCCCATGTTTAAAATCTGCATATCTCCCATTTATTGTTAGCAATTGATATTTCAGGCCGACTGCGACCCCGGGCATTTCCTGTCTAAACTACAGGTGACCCCAGGCCATATGCAGTTTTCAGCACAGGGGAGCATGCTCACGTCCCTGGGCCCTGTCTCTCTGCCAGCTGCTTCTCTCCCCTATGTGGCTCAGTTTACAGCACGCTGCGCGTTCGCTGCCCGATGAGGGGTGGGGTCTCCCCCCACGGGCGCATGGGGGGGCATGTGGCGGGTGAGGTACTCACTCCTCTCACAGCGCCCCCCGGTGTAGCCTTCAGGGCAGGAGCACACGTTGCTACGGATACAATGGCCCCCATTCTTGCAGGGGGGGTTGCAGACGGCTGAAAAAAAAAACAAAACAACAAAATTGATAGTGGTCAGTCACACAAGGCCTGCGATGTGTGTGTGTGAGTACGTGTTTGAGCATTTGTGCGGGTGTGTGTGTGTGTGTGTGTGTGTGTGTGTGTGTGTGTGTGGGAGGGGAGGTGCATGGAACGCTGTACTATCAGAAGAAAGGAAGGAGTTACTCTGAGGAGTTACTTTAGGGTAAATTCCTCCGCAGCCAGACGTATTGGCAACATGCCAAACACCTGAGGAATTCTCAGAGATCAAATGATCCAGACTCAGCCAATCAATCAAGATTTTCTCTTGTGTCAAAATGTTTTGTTTCACAAGCCCTTTAAACGAGGAGATAATCACCCTAATGACTCTCTGTCTCGTATTTATTTTAATAAAACCGTAAAATGGAGCCAATGCACAGCTGGTTTGTAGTAGAGTTCGGCGTGTGTACGTGTGTTTACTGGAGATGATGATGTCACGCCCTCAGGAGTCATGGTAACGGCTCCATTAGCGCGCCTGTCTGAGCGAGAGGGTTTTTTCTGAACTCAGCGTGATAACCGTGTCTTGTTGCCGTGGTTTGTGAAGGTCGAGTGGTTTGATCGCAGCGCAGCCTACGACGGGCCCGGGCACACAGCCTACCGTTCTGACACTGGGACCCGTAGAACCCCCGGGGGCACACACACGCGTTCGGACGATGGCACACGCCTCCGTTCAGACAGACGGGACCGCACAGGGCTACGGAGAGACCACACGGGACACCGATCACCGGTCAATGCACGGTCGCAATGCACAGTCGCAATGGCACGGTCACAAGGTTCCTGGAGAAAGGTCTGGATTCTGGGCTAACATTAGTCATTAACTGATTTAAAACAAAACAGATTTTATGTTCCCAAACAGTCATCTCTGAACTGGCCAAACTATATTTTTGAATAAAATGAACACATTTGTATGTCATAGTTAAGGACAAAAATGGATTGAATCCAAGCCATAGGTTATCCACTTGAAAAACAAATAGATAACGAGCTAGCTGAAATAAAAGAAAAATAAGGAAATAAATCTTTTAATTATACAATGTCAAGGACTCTGGCTAATGACAATAATATATCATAATTTTAAAGTAACGATACATCTCTCTGCCTGAACTGCCTATTTTACCAGCTAGTTAAACTACCGCTGACAGTAACATGGTCAACCCATGTTATCATTTGCTCTGTTACATCCCTTATAACAATGACACCGGGCTGGCCAGTGGAGGATGGGCTCCCCTTCTACAGCCAACATTTGAGATTTCTGCCAATTGGGGAGTTTTTTCTCATTACCATTTGAGCGTATTTCTTCACTCTGGGGGGTTTTGCTCGCTTTTTGGAGATTCAGACCTGGTTTTTTGTCCAATTTTCTTTTGTATTTGAAATGTAAAGCATCTTTGTGACAGTGTCTCTTTAAAAAGCGCTAGACAAATTGAATTGAACTGACAATCACTGCATGGCCTGATAGACACATACACAGAGATACACGCATCCACACACATACACACGCACACACCCACGCACACACACACATACACACACAAGCACACGAACACACACACCTACACGCAAGCATACACACCCACACACACGCATAGCCACACACACACACACACCCACACACACGCACAGCCACACACACGCATAGCCACACACACACACACACATCCACACACAAGCGCATTAGCGCTTTGCTAATATGAATGCAGATTACGGCCCGCGGTTCCCTACCTGTCTCGCAGGATGGCCCGGTCCAGCCCACCTGGCACCTGCACTCATCGGGAGAGGCGCACTGGCCCCCGTTCTGACAGTGCCTGTTACACACCACTGGGGAGAGGGGACAGGTGCGCTCCCATTAGGACAGGCTCGCCCAGCGGAGGCGAACAGAACCCGAAGCCGAATGAGCGGGACGGTCCCGTGGGGGGGGGGGGGGGGGGGGGCACTTACTGGTCTCGCATCGGGGCCCGACGAAGCCGTAGGGACAGGAGCAGGTGTCCCGGCCCACGCAGGTGCCCCCGTGCTCACAGGGAGAGCTGCACAGCGCTGGGGGGGGCGGGGACATAACACAACGCGCTGAGCCTCAAAAACACGCGCAGGCTACAGGACCCCACACGGGTACTTTCCTCCTGCCTGATTTCCTCTATTATTGCACATTTATCACACTGAATGTTTCCAGAGCTTTAGATAAAAGTGTGATATTAGAGAAGGTAAACGGAGTAAACACCAAACACATTTTTTAAATTATTATTTCATTTATAATTAAAAAAAGTCATCAAACATCCATATCACCCATGTGAAAAAGTAATTTATTTACTCAATCAACCAATAAATCAAATTTAATCGATAATTAGATTCATTATAGATGATTGAACACAGGCTTGATTGCAGCCAGCCCTGTAGAATCTGAACCTCACTCATACTGAACCTTACCATCAGAGTGAAGTAGTCACCACCAAGCTTCTACAAGCAGGTACTACAGTCACCCTTACAGAACACAGGGCTCTGCACAGGTACTACAGTCACAAACCCTTACAGAACACAGGGCCCTGCACAGGTACTATAGTCACAAATGCTTACAGAACACAGGCCTGTGCACAGGTACTATAGTCACAAACCCTTACAGAACACAGGCCCTGCACAGGTACTACAGTCACAAATGCTTACAGAACACAGAGCCCTGCACAGGTACTACAGTTACAAATCCTTACAGAACACAGGGCTCTGCACAGGTACTACAGTCACAAACCCTTACAGAACACAGGGCCCTGCACAGGTACTACAGTCACAAACCCTTACATAAAACAGGGAACCTGCACAGGTACTACAGTCACAAACCTTTACAGAACACAGGCCCTGCAAAGGTACTACAGTCACAAACCCTTACAGAACACAGGGCCCTGCACAGGTACTACAGTCACAAACCCTTATAAAAAAGCACATGTCATCATTGACACTGGTGTACAGTGGAGCTCAATCGCTCAACCACCCTTCAATCCCACTGGGCAATGGTGTCCATGCTATAGAGGGTGGAGCATCTTATGTTATTCTGCTACGCTCTTTGGTGCAGCTCCAGTCAGGCTGTGCTGCAGGTACACCCCTGGCACTGAAGCTGTCACTCACACTCTGTCTCTCTTTCCTGTGACTCCACCTCCACCCGCCATTCAGTCCCTCAGGGTCATGTGATTCTCTAGCCTCTCAGTCAAAATTTCTCCTTAACTCTGTTTTACAATTACATGCGAGCGTTCATTTCATTCTTCACAAAAACAAGTTTGGCAAATTAATTTCTCTGATTGCCAAACTCGCCAAACCGCGTCTATGAAGAATGAAATCAACTCTGGCTTTTAATCACAAGTCAAAGTTAAGGATGAATGCTGATTGGATACAGGCCTCTGTCTCGTGAGGGTGCCTGTGAGCGGGGGCTGTCCTGGTGACGTGGCGTTTGGAGGCGGAGCTTGCGGAGGGGGGGTTACCGGTTTGGCAGCTCTCTCCATGGAAGCCTGCCCTGCAGTGGCACACGCCCGGGGCGATGCACTGCCCGCCGTTCTGGCAGCCCGGGTCGCAGATGGCTGAAAAGGGGGGGGGAGAAATGAGGCGGCACGTTTGGCGGGTGACCTGGAGCTGGTAAAGTGAAGTGAAGGTGCAGGAAGTGATGTCACCGAACGTGCATTACCGAGGTGACAGCTGTGGCCCGTGTATCCCGCTTTGCAGCGACACGTGTTGGGGGCCGCACACTCCATGTTCCGTCCGCACGGGCGCCTGCACACGGCTGCGGGATCAAACCACAGAAACGACCGGAAACAATGAAAAGGGATGCCAGCGACCTCTGACCTCTGCCTTCTCAGCTCATGTCTTTTTACTATTCCCTACAAGTGCTGAAAACCTGCGATTCATCGTTACTACATGCCAACGCCTTTTGGGAGTTACTCAGCGCGCTCCTGGGGTTCGCTTCACCAAAGCTGCCTCTGTGAGATGCGACAGATTTCTCCCACTCTTTTTTGAGTGCTTCACGTAGGAAACGCAATTACAGGCCACGGTTGCAAAGCACGTTCATGTAGGAAATCAGTAAACTGGCTGTAGCTCGTCCGCCTTCCTCGTTTTGGTTTTGTATTGTACTTCTACTGAACAGCAGTGCTCCTCTACTCTACGTGGGCTGGCCACGGGTGTCAGGAGCCAAGGTATCAAAGGCTATCTGTCGGATGGAAAAATTTGTCTTTGGGTCATTTTAAATTTGAATTATACGGCTACAATGTAATATCATTTTAACAATTTATTTCATTTGAACTATTAGGTCTCCCCAGTATACCTAATACAGCCTACACTAAACCTACCCACTGTCACATGGAAGCCATCCATCGGTAAAAATATGCTTGATGTATTAAAGTAGCCCATAGCCTAAAAAACTAAACACTTATGTACTACTTTTTTGTAAGGAAATCCTTGAAGCAAGCCTGGTAAGGCTATGTTCCTGCTAGTGTTTGACTGAAGTTCTCTGTAAAGAAGGTCTCATAAATGTAATATGTCATGCTGTGGAAATCCATATCATTCGATCAATTCATTATCTCTGATTATAAGATCATAGACGATTCTTTCTGTAGCCTGCTTCCCTCTCCACACAGTCAGAGGAAATGCCATATTTGTGAGGAAATAAAACTGATTGCAAGTGAGGCCTGTAGTCGTCACTATTTTAGTTGCCGTTCGCAAGAGACACATCTTCAGGAGACACGTAATCTTTTTGACAAGATATCACGATGAAAATCCTCGCAAACCGCTTTTGTGAAACGAGCCCCAGGAACAGAAGATGAGCTCCACGATAGCACGGTGGGCCAAGGAGAATCTTTAACAGCCTCTGTAGAGTTCCACAGGCGAAGCAGCGCTTTCTCATTCAGTGATAAAGAACTGCACAATCCCTCATTTGTAATCACTCCTGGTACCTGATCATTTATAAAGTCCGGCCCATCCAGTGACATTGGCCTAAAAGGTCAGCTAACCTTTTACAGTGTTCAAGCTCAAAGCCGATAGGTGTTCAGTCATACTGAGCAAATTATCATCCCAAACATTTTCTGTGTCCCCTGTAGGGGACATGAGTCTTTGGTCTGAATCTCAAGAACCATATATTCTACTGAAACATACACTAGCCAGGGGCATTCAGTAAAAATAAAATATATAAATATTTTGAAAATAATTAATTGCACTGTCATCTATGACAAAAGCCAAGCACCTGTGGGACTGCTGTCAGTTAACTGCAGTCAGTACCCGCTCTCAATACCCACTGTCAGTTAACTGCAGTCAGTACCTGCTCTCAGTACCCACTGTCAGTTACCTGCGGTCAGTACCTGCTGTGAGTATCCACTGTCAGTTAGCTGTGGTCGGTACCCATTGTCAGTTAACTGCGGTCAGTACCTGCTGTCACTTCAGTATGTTGTACATCACGCGTACAATGCCTATTACACGTGTTCCCTAAAACTGCATTTCTACCTGCCCACGGACCGCCTTCCACCTCCCAGCCCGCAGTTTTCTGAATAACAGCAGCTCACTTCTGAGCCAAAATAGGTTTATCCCCTCCCGTAGATTTTCAGTTTGCATTTTTATTGGCTTTTTAATCCAGTAAAAAGTACTTTTACTTAGGCTGAGGACCGTTATTATCATTGCGTGTTTAACAGTTGTGTACAAAATGAAGCAGAATGTGTTGAACTATTCAAGTATTGCACATTCTATCTCAAATTCTAATAGTACCAATTATACGAACACTGTCCACAGTTTTAATGATAATGAGTGCGTTTGGAATTGACATGAGACTCCTGTAAACGTTGAGGCTGTATCAGTAAGGGTTCTGTTGCGTGTGCAGGCTGTTTGGGGACACTGTACCTCTGCAGCTCCGCCCATCGCCGATGTACCCGGGGGGGCAGCGGCCACAGCTGAAGCCAGTCTCGCCGCGGGGTGAACAGGGGACCCCCGGGAAGCAGGGCATGTGGGCGCAGGTGAGGATCGTTTCCACGGAGACCAGAGCATCGCTGACCCGCGGGATGTAGGGGGAGGGCAGGGAAGGGGCGGAGCTAAAGGCTGAGCCGGAGACCCTCCTCATGGGCGTGGTGTAAGAGTGAGGGTAGGGGTAGGGGAAGGGCCGCACAGGGAGCGGGTCAGAGGGTCCGTCCTCGTCCCCGTCCGCAGAGAACTCGGATTCGGCGAGGGTGTGGGACGAGATGGTGTGGGACAGGATGGGGTGGGATGAGACAGAGTGGGACAGGATGGCATGGGATGGGACGGCGTGGGATGGGACAGGGTGGGATGAGACAGGGTGGGACGGGACAGGGTGAGACGGGACGAGGTGGGAGGAGACAGTGTGGGACTGGGAAGTGTGGGATGGGACAGATTGGGATGGGACATCGTGGGACTGGGCGGGGTGGGACGGGACGGTGTGGGATGGGACAGGGTGGGAGGAGACAGCGTGGGACAGGACGGGGTGGGAGGAGAGCGTGTGAGCCGCCACCAGGGCGAAGTTCAGCGGGACATCCGTTCTGGGAGGAGCCTGTGGCTCGTCGTCGCTCTGCTGTTTCCTCGTGGGCTGTCCGCCTGTGGTGGCGTGTCTTGTGAATGCGCGAGGTGCCGTCGCCCCTGACGAGGCGCTCGGGGCGGGGGTCTGAGCAGAGGGGTACGCCTCCTCAGGTGCTTTCCTCCTCACCGTCCCGTTAAACGGTCTGGCACTACTGACCGAGGGGGGCTGGCTGTGGCGCGCGTGGGGGCGGGGCTGGAGACGGTGGGCGGGGCTCAGAGGGTCGAGCCGCCGAGGCGGAGCCTCTCTCCTTTCGGTGACGGGTCCCACAGCGGCGTTGTGGAAGGTTCTTCCCCTGGAGGGCAGAGCGGGTAAGTGCAGCTGTGGAGCTTTGCGCAGGTTGTAGCTAACCCGCTTGCTCTTGGCTTGAGTCAGGCGGGAGGACGGAGGTGGTGCACCTGCAAAGACAGGAGTGCTGTGACAGCAGAATACGCCTAACAAACAGGAACCGTATGACAGAACAGCGTACACCTCGCAAACAGGAACCGTGTGTCAGGACAACATACACCACACAAGCAGTGACAGTGTGACAGCAGAACAGACACCTTACAAACAGGAACCGTATAACAGCATAATATACACATCAAAAACAGGAACCATGTGACTGCAGAACCAGCACCTCACAAACAGGAACCGTGTGACAGCAGAGCCAACACCTCACAAACAGGAACCGTGTGACAGCAGAGCCAACACCTCACAAACAGGAACCGTGTGACAGCAGAGCCAACGCCTCACAAACAGGAACCGTGTGACAGCAGAGCCAACACCTCACAAACAGGGAGCAGACTAATGTACGGCGCTAGATCAGACTGAGGAGATGTGTATAAAAGGAATATGCGTCATGCCAAAACAAGCAGTAGTGTGTATGTGTCTGTAAAACTACATTTAAGACTTCAGCTGACACAGAGTTTACATTCAGCACTATTTATGCAGCACTCGTTATGTACAGCACACATTACGACAATTTATTGAAGCAAGTAAGGGATAATCCACAACGAGGTGAACTGTTAGCGAAAAATAATGACTGACGTGGAGGGAAAGTACCCCCCATGTGAAGCGGAGGCATAAATTAGCATCTGCTAAACTGAAGAGATGTAATATGGATAGAAGTCACCGGTGACTACCGCTAAATCCATACGGTACACAAGGGAAAATATCTCTGTGTGCACCTGACAAAGTGGAGTGCAGGGGAGAGAGCCACGTGTGCATTCTGTACCTTACACCGCCATTACTGATGCACTACCAGATCGCAAGAGACAGCCACTCTCATTGCATGAAACAACAGAATTATTTTCCTGCTCACGAAAAATAAACAGGCCATATTTTAGTGACATTAATTCATCATCTGAAAGCCCTGTGTTGTGGACAGATACAGGGGTAGTGAGTCCCGAGAGAGAGAGAGGGAGAGATGGTGTAAACCAGAGTCTGATAACTTTACACTGAAGCAGAGATGACAAAATGGGATCCATTCATCATCCGGTTGAGAATACCATCTCGGATTAAGTGAAAAAGGAGCGGATGTCAGATTAAAAACAGACGTAACGGAAGGATAACCTCGCGGTGACATCAGATGATGTGCGCTTAGGTGCGTGCTAGATTTCCACCCGTGATATGAGTGATGCCGAAACACCTGCGGAATTCATTTTCAATTTCACTGTTTGCTACGAGTGTCTTCTCCGGGTACAGTTATCGGACGCGAGGTCAGAAAAATAACGCAGGAATTAACTTTAGACAAGATTCCCCAGGCTTCTTCAAGGCTTACTTAAGAAGACTATCAGGGCCTAGCGATTGGATCTTCTTCAGGCATCTACCTTGTTAAAAACTGAGCACCAGAAGTAAAGCAGACAGCAAATCAGAAAACCCAAAATGGCAACTGCCTAAATAATCACATTTTATAATTTTACATTCTTTAGAATATTTTACACTGACAGGTATATGTTAAAGTCATTACACAATTCAGGAAACAGAAGCAGAATGTGGTATGTGCGGATCTTAGGTTCACACAAAGTTACACAAAGACTGCTCTTGCCTGATTGGGACAGTTTGGTGCAGGTGTGTCCGTTGCCATGGTACCCGGGTGGGCAGCGGCCACAGACGTAGCCCAGGTAGGGAGGTCTCCGGTCGACGCACTGGACCCCGGGGAAGCAGGGTCGGCTCGCGCACTTAGCCTTCACATCCACGGGAGGGGAAGGGCCTAAGGACCGAGCAGAGCACGCTCGTTACCCTGGGAAAGGGTTTAATCCTGCAACCACTGTTGCTGCAGCAGAAACTTCACCATAATTTACACTTTAAGCATTTGTGAGTTAACATAATTCACACCGACTACAGAATCATTAAACTTTGCAAACATCTATTGTTTGTTGACGTGTCTATTTTAGGACTGTAGTAGCATTCTTTATAGTATGGATGTTCGCCACAAGAATCTGATTTGTAATATGGCTCAAGTTTGCACAAATTGACTAACATTTGTTGCTTTATTGATGTTGCACTTTCAGGCAGCTAACTAGCACATTTAGCAGAAAGGATGAAGACATTCAGAAACTGTGTTAAGAAGTCGCTTGGCTACAGCCACTCAATATTGTGCTTTCTTTTGAACCGTGATTAGGCCATGGGGTCACAGGAAGCTGTCAAAGTATTGAAAAATATTTACCATAGTGTATTAATTTATTAATTGTCAAATGTCTACACAACAAACAATGCTACTGTAGCATGGCAGAAGTGCATTTAGATGTAGCTAACAAAGAATTCACAGTAAATAAATGACAAGAGCCAATAGTACTGTCAGGCAACATAGCCGCTTCAACATCAAAGTCGTTTTAGCCTTTTCTCATGGTCCTCAGTCTGGCAGGTATGTGCATTTAGATGGACTTGAAATGGTTTGGGCTGGACTGTGCTGATTTAGTGAAATGAAATACATAAGTAATGGCTTCGGGACATGGAGAAGTTCTCATTTAAAGTGCCGCAGCCTTCCAGAGTCTCTAATTAAGACTAATGTGCTTCTGTAAAATGAGATCTGCAAATGACATTGGGACCAACGCTTCATTGCAGCAAGCGGGAGGGCACTTTAATATGTATTATATTTCGCTCACTTAGCAGATGCTCCTACACTCTTCTCTTTAATGGCGAAAGAGACCATAAGTGCATCCACCAGAGCTGCGTGAGTAACAGCAGCAGACCTGCCTAATAACAACATCAATCAAACACAAAATGTTCATTCACGCCAACCTAGGACCATAATGCAAATCAGATTCATATTAAAACCACAGAGCATGCTGTTACAATCCAAATGTTAACAAACATAGATTTTTGGGACGTTATCTGGAAATTTAGACAACTCAGAGGAGTGACATGGCAGAGGAAACAAAATAAAAGAGAAGTGAAGAGACTTAATCTTCTGAAAGTGCATTTTTATTAGGGCATCATTAAATGAACTGGAAGTAATATATAAAGAAGCAATTAATAATAATGAAATATTTAACAGAGCAACTGTGGAGGACACTGGATTTATTTTGAAAGTTACTGTCTATTACAATGGACATTTGTGCTGGACTGATGTAACCTGGAGGCTGTTAGTTAGCGTGACTCTGGAAAGATGGCAAGTTGCCGATACATTTTCATCATTAAACGTGTTTGGAAAACAAATGCTACAGTATATGTGAGGCTCACTGTTTTCGGTTTTTACCAATTTTCACCCAAAAAAAAAAAAAAAAATGAACTCAGATATTGGAGCAAATTCTCAATAAGGTCTTCAGAAAAGAATGTCTTCTTCAAAGTTCATCGTGCGAAATGACTCAGTTTTCAGGCGATGCTTGGAGCCCCAATGGAAGAAAATCTATGCATTGATGAGCAAAGTGTCATTCGGCAGAGTAGTTCAGTGAAGCGATATGCAAAAGGGAAGCCAAACCCAGGGGGCGTGAAGATCCACACCCCCTGTGGCAAAAGTGGTTTTGCCTACACTTTCCTCATCCACCAAAGTGCTATCATGGAGCTCTCCCAAGACAAGAAGAAGCAGATGGGACTAGGAGCTGCTGTGGTTCGCCAAAGCGTCCGAGATCCCCACCACAAGCGGCATTTACTTCTGCTCTCACAATCTGTCAGTGGTACTGACTGAAAAGAAAATACATGCTGCTGGAACAGGCACTGGCAATTAAAAAAAAACATCTCATGTCAGGCAAGGACATATCAAAGAAGGAGAGAGGGAGCTATGATGAAGTTGTCAGATTTTTTGACAATCGGCCAGTCCTGATGGCCTTCCACTTTGTTGGGGCTGGAGATGTGGATAAAGACTCCTCTTTATGGGAGATGGGAGAAATATGAAAGTAAATATGTGCAGGTCAGCTACCCAGAGGTGGAGAGGAAACACAATATGGCCATGGAACCAACGGATCAGTTTTGCCTGCGCAGAAACAATGATCACTGTGCAGGGTCAACTTAAAGAATAAAATGAATAAAACAACAAAACAGGAGAAAATCAGCTGTAACCTGTTTTAATAATTTCATGCCCATTGAGACATGATGTCCATTGCAGTGGATATGAACAAAGATAATAAAGACACATGGTATTATTAAAAATGTAAGCCTTATTTCCACATGGCATGGATGTCAGAATAAATGCAAAATAACTTTTTTGTCAGGTCTGAAGGGGTTAAAAAAATCACCCAAACAGTTCTGCAGTTCTGCTTTAAATTCAATTTGAAGTGAGAGAGCTAATTCCTGAGTGGATGTAATTAGCGCAAGCAGTGTTACGTTTCTAATTGTAGCCCCAGTCCGCTTAATGATGATTGAGAAATGTGGACATTTTGCTCGTTTCAGCACATTTGGTAGGCAGGAGAAGATTGTGCTGTAACAAACAAGTGGGAGGTGGCCCTCTGCAGATAAATAAATACATGAGTTACTTTTAAATAATAGATTACCAGACAAAATGAACTGGGTCCGAAGCCAGTGTAAGGTAAGTTAAGTGGAGGCGTTCCAAAGCTTCAGTCAAAACGTTGGGTGTTATATTGTACTGCTCCGTTCAACCGGACTAAAGAACAAAAAGAAAATTAGAAAGAAGATTGTTCTGTCACAGGAGGACCTCTGAAGTGACAGTGAATGAAACTTGGACCCAGGAGGGCGAAAGCGCCCCGAATCTACCTCTACCGACAATCCCGCTGGGTCAGCATTCTGCCCGCTCCAGAGATCCTCTGCAGGTCCAGCCCAATCCTGGGCAGGGGGGCGAAGAACTGGGAGAACAGCCCCAAAGGATAAACAATAGATCAGCTTTCCTGCTCGTATGTGGAGTGAAATGAGAAGGATCATTTTAAGAGACAGATGAGGTAGGAAAGCTAAATTTGCAGACTGAAGACTTATACATACATCAGAGGCTGGGTAGCTTGATAAATGAGCAACTCTCAATGCCTATAGAGTCAATATGCTGTTATTACATCCACAAAAA
Organism: Anguilla rostrata; assembly: GCF_018555375.3. NCBI lineage: Eukaryota > Metazoa > Chordata > Actinopteri > Anguilliformes > Anguillidae > Anguilla > Anguilla rostrata. Next base: position 8,986,072 of record NC_057947.1, read on the forward strand.
TAAAAGCATTTTCTGCTAAAGCCAAACACGGGTCCCGTTTTTGATAGTTTCCCCTCAATTTAATCCCACAGAGTCAGCAAACCGTCCTCCGTCAGGCAGGTTTATGGCTTTAAGACTGAAATGTTGCTTTGTGTTCATTTGAATTCCCCCCACCAACACCTCCAAAAAAGATGAGAGCCAATCTGCTGGGCTGTGGACAGTGTTATTGCTACAACAGAAGTGCTATTACTATAACAGTAGTGTTATTACTACGATAGTATAGTTGTTACCACAATAACAGTGTTATTACTACAACAGTATTATGACACCAGTGGTGTTATTACGACAACAGTAGTGTTATTACTACAGTTACAACATTACTACAACAATAGTAGAGTTATTACTACAATAACAGAGTTACTACTACATAGTTGTGTTATTACTACAATAGTGGTGTTATTACTACAATAGTAGTGTTGTTACCACAATAACAGTGTTATAACTACAACAGTAGTGTTATTATGACACCAGTGGTGTTATTACGACAACAGTACTGTTATTACTACAGTTACAACGTTATTACTACAATAGTGGTGTTATTACAAAAATAGCAGTGTTATTACTACAACATAAGTGTTATTATGACACTAGTGGTGTTATTACGACAACGGTAGTGTTATTACTACAGTCACAACATTACTACAACAATAGTAGAGTTATTACTACATAGTTGTGTTATTACGACAACAGTAGTGTTATTACCACAATAACAGTGTTATTACTACAACAGTAGCATTATTACAACAATAGTGGTGTTATTACAACAATAGTAATTCTGTTACTACAACAGTAGTGTTATTACTACAATAACAGTGTTATTACTGCAATACTAGTGTTATTACTATGATGGTAGTGTTATAATTACATCCGTTGTACCGCAAAGTGCTGAACAATTTTATGCTCTGATAGACATAGAGTGGAGGGGCCTATTATCTTTGCAGTATCCGTGGTCCAGCTAGGTCAAAGCTGCCTGGTTACAAGCTCTGCTTGCTCGGCAGGGAGAAACCTTTCCCCCACTCTTCTAGTCAGAAAAGTACTGTCTCATGATGTGAGGGATAATAGTCTTAGTTTATCAGCAGACTGTGACCAATGAACTGATTATACACTGGTATAAAGACTCACACTAAAAAGTTTCCAGAACCTTCACCGCAAGCTTATAAAGCTGACGTGTTACTTCTCTCAGTGCCGTTATACATTTATTTATTTCTTTTTCTTCTTTAATAAAGTGTGCCTTTTTTCAGCTCGGTCTGGACTTCAATATATTTTGCGAAGTTTTGCAAAGAATTGCAAAGTTAATTTTATCCTTCAGAATATGTGACTGTTTGCATGTGTTGTGCAACCTTTAAGACTGTGCTGGTTAAAGGTACAGTATGCAACCTTTTCTACAGCTATCCCTAAATAAACACGATAAAACTGTAGCTGACATATTTTTAAGAGAAATTCAGCACTTCAGACTGTGTTTATATCTTTATGTCCTTGAAATTCATTATAAATTGCTCTTTTTTTATAAACAAAAAGGCATCATTGCGAAATCAAAGTTATCCTGTGTGGTATCATGAATACATACTGGCAAAATCACCCCCTAACCATAGAGATTTTCCTGATATGCCATACCATCCTTTCATATGATTTTTAAAAATGAATAATAACAATTAAATGGAAAACATTCACTACTTTCAAGTCACCAAAAAAAAAACCCCATTATTATTAGGTCTGCTTTCAGAGTGTTCTGATGTAACACCGACGTAACTTTACCGACGGTAAAGTATCCCCCCGTGTGGGAAGCGACGGCCGTTTCTAGGTGAGGCGGAGCCTCTCGGAGCCTGCTCTTCGCTCCGCACTGCCTCAGAGCCCGTTCGCGCTTTTTATCCGCGGTGGCAGGAATGCATTGTGGGAGAACTGCCGCTGACACGCGCACCTGCGCAGGTAAGTCACCCGCAGCGCAGGCGGTGATGATGTAACAGCAGATTAAGCGCCGGTGGGTCACCGGTAGGTCCCTAATGACCCCTCAGAGAGCGTGCCGTCCTCTGCGTCATCACATTCAGGCTAATGCACGGGAAAGAGGCCGATTCAGGGTAAATGCTGCGCGATTGCTAAGCATAAAAAGAGGGGGGGGGGGCTGTGCTGCGTAGGACTCAGAGGCAAGCCAAGGACGAAAAACAGATGACGGATCACGCACTGCCATGGAATAAATAGGAAAGAGGCTGGCCTCTGGCGTAGGTGAAGCAGGCCACAGAGAAAACGGCTAAATGGCTATTCCACCCGCTGTTCCTGGCTCGGTCTGCTGCTTGGCTGGCTGTGAAAGCCTCTCAGCCTGGATCCCATCCATAAACACAATGCTCGGGAATGTACTTGCCAGCTTTGATGCTTTTGCTGGGGTCCTTCTGCAGGGAGGGGTCTTTCTCCAGGGGGGAGGGGTCTTTCCCCTGGAGGGAGGGGCCTTTCTCCAGGGGGGAGGGGTCTTTCTTTGGGGAGGAGGGGTCTTTCTCCAAAAGGGAGGGGTGCTTCTCCAGGGGGGAGAGGCCTTTCACCAGGGGGGCGGGGTCTCTCTCCAGGGGGAAGGGGTCAGTGCTCTCCCTTTGGGGAGGAAGACCTGGCAGGCTGGTGATCGCAGCAGCGGGGGCAGGAGAGACGGACCGGCCTGGAGCTGTGGAGGGAGGGAAGACAGAAAGGATGGAAAGGGGGAGAGAAAGAGTGAGGGAAGATGGGAGGGAGAGGGGGAGAACAAGGGGAATGGGGGAGGGGGGGCGTTGGGGGAAAGAGGGAGCGAGGGAAAAGGTGAAGGAGAGGTGGAGTGAGACTGACTTTTAATACTCCTTTATTGAACGCGGACTCAATTCATAAAGCAAATATCCACCGACCCCTCACAATACAAACACTGCTCACCAGAAACAAGACAGAGAGAGACAGAGAGAGAGAGAGAGGAAGGGGAGGGAGGGGGAACAGAGAAAGCAAGAGGGAGGCAGAGGGGAAAAGAGACAGAGAGACAGAGGGAAGGGAGGGGAGGGAGGGGGAACAGAGAGAGAGAGGGAGGCAGAGGGGGAGAGAGACAGAGACAGAGAGAGGGAGAGGGGGAAGGGAGAGAGGGTGGGGGAGACAGAGAGAGATGGACAGAGAGACAGTGAGAGAAAGAGAGAGAGAAAGAGAGGAAGGGGAGAGAGGGAGTGGGGGTGCAGATAGCTCCATTACTCATTTGGCAGATGCAGTTGTGTAGTTCTGAGACTGGTCTGAACGGTCCTGTTGCTGCAGTTTAAGAAACGGACGCTGAAGTGGAGCGTTTCTGTGCACAGAAAATCCTGCCACAAACAAGGATGAGGGGCGCAGGCATCCAAAGCAATCCTCTCAGATTGCAGCTCAACCCTGCCTTTCTGACTCAGAGAACAGTCTACATCTCACCCCAGGGAGCCTTAATAACAGCACAGGATCTGATTATTTTACCATCTCAACACTAGCACTCATCACAGGTGAATTACTATCTGCAGCTTACATTATAAATATTCACACACTTTAAGGCTTACTGCCCTGTTAAAAGAAAGATCCGCAGTAGCGTAGCCAAGACTTGAACACATAACCTGATGGTAACATGGCAAACCCAGGCCTAACCCTACGCCACTGATGTCATATTGCACTGCGCAATATTATCACATAAAAGCAGCGCTTATTGTGACACACGTCCTTTGGAATCACTGAAGATTCTGCCTTGAAGAGACAAACAAACACAGAGAAGCATTTTTAGTTTCGTTCCGGTCCCTTTGGGTTCTTTGAAAACACACTGGCTTTCCACCCTCTTGAGTGTAGCTTTTGAATATGAGTTAATGGAAAAGCTCCGCTACACGGTTTGTAGCTCAGCAAATTGCACTGTATGTGATTTATTTATGCAACCCTGGAGAAAATACCACTTTTCACCACCTGGGGGCAGTAATACCATTCCGCAACTGACATTGACTACCAGAAGCACAGGGGATACTTATTCAAGTAAATCTGCTTCATACACACTACACAAACAGTATAACGCAACAGTATACACTCTTTAAAACACACTACACAAACTGTATACCGCAACAGTATACACTCTTTAAAACACTACACAAACTGCATACTGCATTCTTTAGCACATACTTCACTGTAATAATTATCGTGGTGCTGAAGAAGGGAAACTGTCCTTGGCCGAGTACTTGAGATTATCAACTTTGGGTGTGTGTGGGCATGTGTGTGCATGCGTGTGCGTGTGTGTGTGTGTGCGTGCATGCATGTGAGTGTGTGTGTGTGCGCCTGTGCGTGTGTGCGCGCGTGTGTGTGTGTGCCTGTGTGCCCGTGCGTGCATGTGTGCGCAAGAGTTTGAGCTGTAGTAAAGTGGAGAGAAAAGAAAGAGAAATAGGAGAGAGAGAGAGAAACAGACAGAGGCAGTGACTGATGACAGAAGGCAGCTGAAATGGCAACTTGAACAAGCCTAAAAACGTGCATCTCACAGACAGGGCACAGGACTGCAGTAAGCACAGCTGAACAGCAGCCAGCTGAGACCTGGCTAACAGAGCTCAGGAGCTTCAGAAGGGGGGGGGGGGGGGGGGGGGGGGCATGCAGACTACCCGTGAAACTGAAGTGACACAGCAAAGGAGACAACAGCCCGCTGAGACATCAACGCGCGGCTTCCAGGAGCTCCGGCCCGGCCCAGCTCTTTAATAAGGTCTTCCAACCAAACAGGCAAGCGTCCTCTAAAAGTGCCTCTAAAAGTGTGGGCACACCCAGCACGGACGCTTCAACCCCCCCAGACATGCAGGCGCCTGACTCAACGCAACTAAGAACAACATTTACAGGACGGGCTGGAGAAGGCTGCGCTTCCGCTGTCCGTCCTGGTGTTGGGCAGGGAAGAAGGGTCTCCGCACGCCCGCTGGGCAAAACGAGTGGGGGGACGCCGGAGCCAAAACCCCAGCGCAATTTACAGCCGCTCTCCACAGACGAAAGGCCAGCAGGAGCTGGCGGAGCTTCTGGAAGCCGCGCGTTGATGTCTCAGCGGGCTGCTGTCTCCCGTGGAGCACGCGTGTGACCCCCGCTGTACATTGCACACGTGACCCGCGGTGTTACTGATCCCTCCCGCGAGCGGTCCCGTGGGCATCGCTGGTGTTCGTGCAGGGGGAGTGATAACACTCGCAGAGTGAAAAGCAGCCAAGCGATCGATAGCGGAGACGCTAGGCCCCTGTAGAACACAGTGTGGCTGATGACCCTCCGCTCGGAAAGCACTGGAACTATCACTACGTCTCCATCTCTATGCCTGTCCGTCTCTCCCTCACTTTCCATTCAGTTCAATTATGACAATATTGCCAACGCATAATTTAGAAACAAGGCCCAAGACATTGGCAAAATGGCTTTAAAGGGTAAGCACCACATAACGACATCCCCCAAAGATATTAGACCAATTAATTCATTTTAGCCAAGAGGTTTTTCATTAAATGAAGCTGAAATTGTTGTTAGTATGGCTTCAAATTTGACAAATTGATCACTGCTGATGGAAACACAGAAAGCCACACTGGAAAATTACCTCTGTGAGGTGTGACGCCACAGGGGGAACACAAATAGCTCTGCTATTACACCTCATAGGCTGCAAATATGACAGAAACAGACAGCATTGACACATTTGATTCTGAATCAAAGTATCAATCACTCAGACGACTCTAACTCTGATCCTGATATCACAATACAGCCATACAGGCCTGAGCCAGAGGTGCATGGATCGGAGTCAGAGGATTTGGAAGATTCTTCGCAAGGCAAACAACTGGAGCCCGAAGCCCATTCTGGCAATACAGTCCGGTAACCTTTTATATTCACTACTATATATCTGTGGATCATTTTCTCTGGGTGGTAATGGTAAATGGTAAATGGACTGCATTTATATAGCGCTTTTATCCAAAGCGCTTTACAATTGATGCCTCTCATTCGCCAGAGCAGTTAGGGGTTAGGGGTTAGGTGTCTTGCTCAAGGACACTTCGACATGCCCAGGGGGAGGTTTGAACCGGCAACCCTCCGGCTGCCAGACAATCGGTCTTACCTCCTGAGCTATGTCGCGCCAAATTATGGTATTTGCTATCGGTAGCTACGACTGTCATTGAAGGAGCATAGCAACTCTATGAAAGCATAGGCTAACTGGACATGGCAGTTGTAGAGTGAGCTAGCATAGCTAGCAATGACTCTTGTTGATTTGTCAACTTTCTTGGAGTCCTAATAAAAAGCTACATGTGGGGTGATTTTCTGCAATTCCGGGTTTCAGGCAAGTTTAATAAGTGGAGTTTCTTGCATAACTTTACCGCATTACAACCTCAATATTTACATTTGTGTTAAAAAATATCGCTCCACATACAGACAAAAAAACCAATCAGAGTATAAGTGAGTGTAGCAGTCAGTCCGCCGGAGAGGCAGATTGGTCTCGGTTGCACCGGCTGGTGGAGAGAGCACACACACCTGGGCTGAGTTAGCTAATCAGCCCAGGTGCTTAAAGGTGTGCTGCTCTCCACAGTTCGGGGCCGAGACCGGGAGCTAACACCAAGAGCGCAGTTATGATTTTCGTTTCGTTTTATTTTAAGCACTAAAGTAAAGTAAAGTAAATCCTCAGCTGGGATGTCGGAGGAGCTGGACCTGGTCGGGAAGGCGGGTCAGCTACGGGCGGCGCACGGGGAAGTGGTCGCGCCGTTTTACTTTCTTTCACCTTTGTTATTTTAGTTAGTTGTTTTAGTTTACTGTTTTCACCCAAAACCTGTGAGGGGGAAAGGGGAAGGTGTCCATTTATATTATTTCATGTCTGTGTGGGTGCGCTCTCTCTCTCTCTCCATGCGACAGACAACAGTGTTCCCCCGCACTGCCACATCTCCCTCCCCGGGGTGTCACACTGGCGTGTGACAGTGAGCTACTTATTATCTTAGATATATCAACACAGAGCTGGCTAAGCAGTTTGAGGTTAATATGTGCAATGTTTATCCAATTCAGCAAGTGTTCACGATGTAGTGCTACATTATTAGGCTATGTTGACTCAAGTGCTTTATACAGCACTGACTCCCATCTCATCACATAGGCGTTCAGCTGAAAGAAGACAGGTAAGCTACGATTTATAGGACAGTATAGCTGCAGTTTTTAAGCAAATGGATCAGATGACTGGCTAGCTATCTAGCTAGCTTTGCATCAGGTGACTGTTTGCCTCCGCATTATGCATTAAAATCATACACGGTTGCCAGACGTCCGGTCTCCAACCTGAATGTCTGGTTTTCAAATTATTTGCGTAAGTCCAGTTTGTGGTCCCGACATGTCTGGTCCTAGTAACTGATGAAAGACATTTGACTTTAATTCATCATCAAGATTTTAGTTAAATGTGATCTCTGAATGTGAGCTTGTGGTGCCATATTTTTACTGCAACATTGGAGCGTGATTCCAAGCACTTTAAATACACCAACGCAATACGTGACAGTTTTACTTAATTTATTTGATGGCTCAAGTGTAGGTTCAAGTGTCTTACAAGTTGGTACAACTGCATGGGGTTTATGATTGGATTGTTTACAACAGCACAAAATTCTTCACAGATCTAGATCATTAATTAAGTGGTAATTTCCCAGATTGAGGCATTGACCTGTTAAAATGTACAAAATGTTCTCCCGGGGAGCAAGATTGCTACTTGAAGCAAGACAACTAACCTGACCATTGTTGGCAAGTTGCATTAATTAGTTAACACGCAATTGACAGCTCTAGACAATATAATACACATGTTAAATTTGATAAATGCAAGCTTACTACACTTTGTTTGATTCATTTTTCATTAAAAAAAGTTTTTCTTGACTGTCAGGATACAAGATCTAACAATGCTAATTGTTATCTCATTTCCTCCACCTTCAACGTTACAAAATATGACGTGGCAGATCATTCTGAAGATCGGTGAAAAAGCGAGGCGGGCAAAATGAGTAAGCAAGTAGATCTTGTAGGGCTTATTTCTTGCCTTTATTATTTTTTTAAATTAATCATAAAATAGGAGAACTTCCCTCTGGCTGGTGTATTTGATTTTTCATAATATCTTGTGCTTACCCTTTAACATAAAATACAATAAATACATAATAAATAATAAAATAAGAATAGGATTAATATTTGATCATCCCTACCAATAATAATTCCCTCGCTCTCATCTCCCTCCTTTATCCCTCTCTCTCTCTCGCTCTCTCTCTCACACACTCTCCCTCTCTCTCTCTCTCCCTCGCTCCCTCCGTCCCTCCCCCAGGGAACAGGATTGATTTGCTGCTTTGTTTAAATCTCGCTGTCCCCAGCTGCGTACCCTCTCTTCCCCGTTCTTGCGCTCAACTTTTTTTTTTTTAACATTCTTCCAAGGTCTCCGTGTCCTAAATATACACAGAGCACTGAGCTGTCTGTGGTGCGTGAGCTGTTCCGAGGCAACTGAGCAGACCGGAGTATGCAAGCCTGTTTCAGCGGTACGATGCTGGAGAAACTCCAATACGCTTCTGTCAGCAGGTTACCTCTCACCCAACAGCCAAACTGTGACAAACCATACATACAGTACGTTAACAGGGTATTCCCAATTCAGTGTTATACGGTGGAGTAAAATGGCTTACATTTACATACCAGATTAACTGAGAACAGGAAGTAGCTGGGGGCTACAGCACAGACTAAAACCAATGGGGCGCTAGGAAGGTCTCAAGCTTATACCTCTACCCCACGTGTAAAGAGGAAGGCCAGGTTGCTAATACCTGGAGTTTATTTGGATACCGAGGAACACAGAAAGAAGAATCAGGAGGCCAAAGTGGAGACAGTGCGTGGCAGGCTGTCGAAATGGAAATGGATGCTTCCCCATCTTACAGAGTTCTGACTCTCAACAATTTGGTCGCTCCTACGTTATGCCCCAGATGGCCCGTGTTAGACCCTCTCACTGGGGTAGGGTTACACCACGATCTGGGTATTCCTGCTAACAGGAAATGACAGATTCATTCCTGATAACCTTGCTGAGTCTGCCCAAAGGGAAACCTGCCATTGCCGGCTTTCTCATTCCCTCCCTCCACCGATTTAGGTTTCATTGTCTGAAAACTTCAATTGGGCTTCGCCCCGCGGGATCGGCAGGCTCATCGCAGCCCTACAGGGGGCACACAGGGGTCTGACGCGTTTCAGACTGGGTACTGCTGCGTTAGAACAAAACAACAAGAGGATGCCTGCTGACAAGAACAGCCCGTTCAACTGCATCTAGAGCAGTTTCCCAATCCTATATGAATCGGGCTGCTGTGGGCGAAACCATGTTACAGTCCAGCAATAAAACACCTAAATTATCAAATCAAGGCTGATGACAACATGTGCTCCCACAACTGCTCTTCTTGGATTAGACCTTCTGGTGTACAGTGACCAGCAGGAGGTATAGCACTGTGTCTAGCACAGTGTCCAGCACAACGCCAAGCCTGATCTTGAACACGCCAAGAGCCTCTGCCTCTTCTACTGGTCCTAGCAAGCTGCTCCACATTTTAACAGCCCTCTACAGACAGGCTTCCCTGTGCAGGTGAGCTTCTCCACACATCAACAGCCCTGTACAGACAGGCCTACCTGTGCAAGTAGTGAACTAACGCTCTACAGACAGGCCTACCTGTGCAGGTGAGCTGCTCCACACATCAACAGCCCTGTACAGACAGGCCTACCTGTGCAGGTGAACTAGCCCTCTACAGACAGACTTACCTGTGCAGGTGAGCTGCTCCACACATCAACAGCCCTGTACAGACAGGCCTACCTGTGCAGGTGAACTAGCCCTCTACAGACAGACTTACCTGTGCAGGTCAGCTGCTCCACACATCAACAGCCCTGTACAGACAGGCTTACCTGTGCAGGTGAGCTGCTCCACACATTAACAGACATCTACAGACAGGCTTACCTGAGCAGGTGAGCTGCTCCACACATAAACAGCCCTCTACAGACAGGCCTACCTGTGCAGGTGAGCAGCTCCACACATTAACAGACATCTACAGACAGACTTACCTGTGCAGGTGAGCTTCTCCACACATCAACAGCCCTGTATTGACAGGCTTACCTGTGCAGGTGAACTAGCCCTCTACAGAGAGACTTACCTGTGCAGGTGAGCTGCTCCACACATATTAACAGCCCTGTACAGACAGGCCTACCTGTGCAGGTGAGCTGCTCCACACACATTAACAGCCCTGTACAGACAGGCCTACCTGTGCACACCGTCCCGTCTCCCTCCAGGCCTTGAGGGCAGGGCCCACATCTGTAGGAGCCGAAGCTGTTAATGCACAGAGCTCCAGGAAAGCAGGGGTCTCCCTCGCACTCATTCACATCCTCCTGACACGTCACACCTGCAGAAACACAGACAGAGACATGGGCCTCCAATTCATCCGTCCTTTACTCTGGCTTAGAAACAAATGGCAATGTTAGGTTTTCAAATTTCCTTGCAAACACTGCCTGACAAGTTAATTTCAGCGATTTCTCATTCTGAATTTGAATCCAAGAAAGTTGCATTCTCTCCTCTCACAATATATTTAGAGAAGCGTCCTTCTCATTTTCATGAACACACACAGTTGGTATTGTGTTTTTGCACTGAGAATTCAGGGTACACATTGTACCTTCCTAACGTCCCTAAACAGTGCTGACCAGGGTGTGTGGAAATGCCGAGGGACACTCTGCTTCCAGACTTTGGGAATACCGAGGCTATCACAGCTAATGCAGTGGGAATACTGAGGCGATCACAGCTAATGCAGCGGGAATACCGAGGCGATCACAGCTAATGAGCTGCTGGATCCGGGCAGTTCACATTCGCGCAGCACATTTACTGAATCAGAACACATTGCATAGTTCTCTCAGTCTTAAATATTTTAACGCTCTTTTGTTGCTGAAGTGTCTGCGCATGTAGCGAACGGCTCCAGACCAGTTAATGTAGCCGGTTCTCAGGGACTAATGATCATTCCTTACATCGCAAGACAAGCCAGGGCAGACTGGACAAACAGCCCTCCCCTGAATTAGCTCAGTCTGCACCAGGATATCACACACTCCAAACATCTACACAGGCAAAGATAAATAAGAAGTCATCATATTTCACACCTCTCATATGACTGACACAAAAGTGAAGGTACTGGATTAATTTATAAAACAATTGTATAATGCCACATGCAAGCCCGACCATATGTGTATCGGTCAATGAACTAATTCAAATAACTGAAATTACTTGTTTTTGTCAGCTCAGTTTAGTGCCAAGTGGCTTTTATCTTTTCCAGTAAGAAAATGACCCAGTAACAAAACCTTTTAAAAGCACATTTACATTTTATCATTCAGAAGACACTGTTATCCAGAGCGACTTATACAGATTTATTCATTCATTCATTTGAGCAATGTGTTTCTTCAAGGCAGACCACGAGAGTCAAGCCCAGCTCCAGCTAAATCAGCTGAGGGCTCAGCTGGTTAGTGACGTTCCCAGTCCATTCAAATAACAGGGCGGTCTATTTAAACGGCCCCACCCTACTCATGTGCTTCCTCTAAAAACCCGCCAGCACCCCAGTGTGTGTTTGTCAGACAACCCTTCATGGGTGGCACAGTGGTGCACTGGATGGCACTGCTGCCCAAGACATGCGGTCCACCTATCCCGTATAATGAAAGGTTAATAATGGTCCTGGTTGCTGCGGGATATGTTCTGTGTGTACCCCTCTAGGGGGTGTTTGCAGCTGGCCTCCCTGCCTTATCCATGCATGCTTGCATGGATGGCGGGAGGGCTTCCAGAGCCATACCTCCCAACATAATTGTGTTGCCTTTTAATATTGTCAATAAAGATTTTTTGATGACATTGGTCCTGACTGAATTTATTTATTTACTTATTCATTACATGCAATCTATTTATATAGCCAATATTTTTATTGAAGCAATTCATATTAAGTACCTTGCTCAAGGGAATGGCGACAGTGCCCCAGCTCGGAATCAAACCCGCAACCTTTGAGTAGCAAGTCCAGTTATAAAGTATGCATCAGAAACGTATCCCAAAGAGTTTCAAAATAGATGCCTTTTGCTTTCAGTGATTATTGGTGTACCTGGGATATCACTATTTAAACAAACATCAGTTATTGATGCAAAATAGCAGTCTCTATTTCTGCTAGATGAATTCATGTTTACTTCCATTTCTCTGTATAATAAACAGTGACAGAGTATCTGTCTGTACCTTATTTATTTTGTTTATTTCAGACGGGAGGTCAAATCAGCCTGAGGCACGATCCCCACCAGCGTCTCTGGATGGCTTAGGGTTCGGAGGAAATTTGCTGGAGGGTGTCAGAGATTCTACACGTAGAATTAGTGAAGATGAAACTGATCTCAGTCCGTTCATAACTAACTTTCTCTGAACTAATTTTAGACGTGCATAGCCTTTTAAGAAAACATGGCACTATTATTATTATCATTATTTTTATTATTATTATTATTATTATGTTTTTTTATGTGTTGCTGAAAATAAATTAAAAAATGTACTCAAAGGGAATTTTCTTCATTAAACAAAGCCAAAAGATACAAACATGGCACTCCATGGCTTAATGAGAAATTAATTGGGTAGGTTTTATGAATGGTGTTCAGGGAAAGACATTACTGAAGACAATGCAGGAGAGTTCATGCATTCATGCCTCTCCCAAACCTATCAAAGCACCTCCAGATGAGAAACTCCACCAAGCATCAAGAATAATAAAGTGCATTCAAAACTTACTTCAACTGATAATGAAAGGATCTGAAATGAGTCCACGGTTCTTTCTATCAAAAAAAATCTAGCCAGATTAAACAGAAATGCATTACATATAAATGTAAAATCCATCAGACTTTAAGCATTCTGTTGTCGTGGTACCCTTGGCTGTGTAAATGCACTGTATGTAAAAAGGACATAAGTTCTGTTAGCTGCTCTGGATAAGAGTGTCTGCTATTTGCCTAAAGTACAAATGTAGAAATGAAAAATCTTAAAAAGCACTAGTACTGGGGTTTCCAGTCAAGGAAATATGCTTCCTTTCATGCCTCTTGATAGCGTTCCTTTTTTTTACTGGTTGAATCTTTCAGTAAACAAAGACATCTTTAATCAAAAATAATTTTACAAACAGAGTTATACAATAAAAATGGACTGCCATTGGATTCAGTATGCATTCAAATGTAACATAAATATACAGTTTGTGTACATAAAATGTAAATAGCCTTGAGCATATGTGTACATGTAAAGTATGTGTGTATACGTATGCATGTATGTACATATACACGGGAGGATGTATGTTTTAAGAGGCCCAGTAATGTCAGAAGGGAGGTTTAAACTGCAGTCAGGCTTGCCTTCAGCCCAAAAAAGATGTTTTTGTGCAATCCAGCGGCAATTTTAAATAAAGCTAACGAGGTACGCTGCGTCTCTCAAACTAAATACGCTTTTCCGAAATCACCGTTTAATCTAATTGCAAAATGGCTTTTTCCATACCCTCGAAAAAAGAAACAGAGAAATAGAGTCGTCCCTTCTGTTTACTTAGAGACTAAATGGGTTTTGTGAAATGAATGAAAAATGTGTTGTGGAAGATGAGCAAAACAACATGACATGACATGAGATTAATTGTTGTCTTCAAAGGCAAAAACAGGGCACATTGTGCACGGAGTAATGACTCATTTAGCAGAACCACCTCACACACACAGACACACTACTACACGAAAGGCTGTCATAATGCCTTGGCCTTGAGAGGCTGAAAACCCATTAGAAGCACCATTTTAAAAAGGCAGCAAGAGGAGGTAAATGTTGAAACGTGCAGGAGCAGAGTTAATTTCAAAATAAAAAAACAAGGAACGGCTGATCTAAATGTTTAGACATTTGTGCAAACGTGTCACGAAAACATACATACATGTCATTTGTGAGCGTAAAAATAAAAAATACATTTTGGGTAATTACGACGAGAGAAAAATATATAAAACTCCCAAGGCAATAAGAAAACAGTCACACAAAATTCAAGGCAATGAAAAAGGAATAAAAATCATAGTTGATTGGAATGCACTGCATTAATACATGCTACACATGTACCTCCTGTGCCACTCATGCTACATGTACCTCCATCCAGCACTTATTGTGCCCTGCGTCTTGATGTCGTAGCTTGGAATGCCTTCTAGTTGACTTAGCATAGTTTAGGTCAGAGTAATGTTCACTGTGTGAACAGGACTTAAGGTGTCCATGGCCATGAATAACTGTACAAAATGAGTATTGTGCCTTATCGGACCTGTGATTTGTAGTTGTTCCAATGACTTTCGGTATACACTTACTGTACGTCGCTTAGGATAAAAGCGTCTGCCAAATAAATGTAATACATCTCTGACAGTATTCCTGAGAATTGGTATGTAAGAAAGAGTGATGCAAATGCCCTTTAGCACAAACAGACCCCCCGATTACACAACACACTCCTCCACCTGCTCACACAGCACACTCCTCCACCTGCTCACACAGCACACTCCTCCACCTGCTCACACAGCACACTCCTCCACCTGCTCACACAGCACACTCCTCCACCTGCTCACACAGCACACTCCTCCACCTGCTCACAGAGCATACTCCTCCACGTGCTGACACAGCACACTCCTCCACCTGCTCACACAGCACACTCCTCCACCTGCTCACAGAGCACACTCCTCCACGTGCTGACACAGCACACTCCTCCACCTGCTCACACAGCACACTCCTCCACCTGCTCACACAGCACACTCCTCCACCTGCTCACACAACACACTCCTCCACCTGCTCACAGAGCACACTCCTCCACGTGCTGACACAACACACTCCTCCACGTGCTGACACAGCACACTCCTCCACCTGCTCACACAACACACTCCTCCATCTGCTCACACAACCCACTCCTCCACCTGCTCACACAACACACTCCTCCACCCACTCACACAGCACACTCCTCCACCCGCTCACACAGCACACTCCTCCACCCGCTCACACAACACACTCCTCCACCTGCTCACACAACACACTCCTCCACCTGGTCACAGAACACACTCCTCTACCCACTCACACAGCACACTCCTCCACCTGCCCACACAACACACTCCTCCACCTGCTCACACAACACACTCCTCCACCTGCTCACACAACACACTCCTCCACCTGCTCACACAGCACACTCCTCCATGTGGGTGGAACCACAGTCTATGAGCGGTGAGAAGGACAGCCTGTGACATTGAGATTACACGGGTTGGACTGCGGCTGAACAGAGCTCATTAGAGCAGCAAGGCCTGCTGGGTAGGGTTTGTTTTACAGGAATGCGGGATACGGTTGGGGTCGGGATCAAACGGAGCACAGACGGATTTCTCCAGTGGGTTTTCTCCTGAGCGGGGGTGGGGAGGGGAGAGGGGGGAGGGGAGGGGCGTACCTCGCAGGCCGGCGGGGCATTGGCAGAGGAAGCCGTCCGTCATGTCAAGGCAGGTTCCAGCTGCGCAGGGGTTGGACAGGCACTCGTCCAGGTCGTCCTGGCAGAGGTCCCCGGCGAAGCCGGGGGGGCAGACGCACAGGTACTGCCCGCTGCCCGGGGGGAAGAGGATGTTGGTGACGCACGTCCCGCCGTTCCGACAGCCGCACGGTTTCACTGACACCTGCAGCCCGCGCGACAGGGAAACACGCACCTGTCAGCCCAGCCAGGGGTACCGCAAGAATAGAAGCTTCATTTTACTGCAGAGGGAACGCATGCAGTATAAAATAATGCACAGCAAGCCATTTTTTTGCATGCCCCTTGGAACCCAATTCAAAACCTCTCACAACCCACAGTGTGGGATCAACGGATCTAAAACACAGCTGACCTACACAAAAATTACACAAACATGAGCGGATATTGACAGCTTCCTCAAAGACAGTCGTTGCTGTACAGTGACTGTTAAATAGGGAAGGAAAAAAACCCACACAATTTGGTTCCATAGAATGAGAGAAAAACATACAAAACTGTGGGATTCGTTTCTGATTTAAAAGTGGCAATGGTTAGTTTCGGTCCTACACAGCTCGGGTCATTAAAACACAGACTGTGCAGAACGAAATGCCCACACCATCTCATTAACCAGGGTCGGGCTCGGCTAATAAGAAGGAACCGATCCGATGTTGATAATTAGTCTTTCTTGACATGCTCACCTGCTGACACTGCTGGGTTACACTAGCAGTTGGGTCTGTTCTAATGACTGCTGGGTTACAGTAGCAGTTGGGTCTGTGCTACTGACACTGCTGGGTTACAGCAGCAGTTGGGTCTGTGCTAATGACTGCTTACGGGAGGGCTGTGGGGACTCGAGCCCCATCTGGAACCATAACCCGAGTCACAGAGGACGTGTGGCTTTCCGTTAACGGTGACCTTCCGTTAACGGTGACTGGTGTTCAGGGTGAAGGGAATCTGCAGCACTGAGTCACATTAGCCATATGTTAAGGTTAAACAGACAGATTTTACTTTTTAATTTCCCCAAGCAAAATGTCTGTGTGTTTGAACAGCGTCATGTAACAGCACTAATAATGCCTTTTAGCCTGTTTTGTAGTGAATTATTTTGGCTTTATATCTTTTTCTTGCCTGTTTTGAGTGTGGCACATCTGGAAGTCATTCTCAGCTCTACAGCTGGGTACTTCCACTTATTTATTTGTTCTGGTTCATAGAAGCGACCAATCATTTTAGAATAGTAGATAGTTGTTGTGCCCCAGGATGTCAGAAGTAGAGGGGGCAAGAAACACACATTCAATACAGCTCAGAAAGGCGTTCTCATTTTAATTTAATTTCATCATATGCTATGATGCAGAATGATGCAACTGTTTTGAGAATTGTATTTCAAGGACAGGCATAGCTAGCTAATGAGGAGGAAGGAGTGAAGAGGAGTCCTAGCTACAAAGTAGTGAATCAAAATGCCAAAATCAAAAGTGGATCACAGAAAAGATTTAATGTGACTCAACCATGACTAAACGTCTGACCTCCGTCTGTCATTCTGTCATTCAGGATTGTGTAACGGTGCAGTACCCCTTATTGTGGAGCACCATGTGGGAATGTCCACCTGCAGATAAAGTGCGCAGGCTACTGCACTACTGCTGGCTATGACACTGCCTGTCACAGTCGCAACAGCGGAGCGCTCGTTTTCTAAACTAAAATGAATCAAAAACTACCTGAGGAGCAGCATAGGGCAGGAGAAACTGAATGGACATGCTATATACTTTCTACTGAGAATGTCAGAGCTTGGGAGCTTAACTAGACTTCTGATGATTTCGCACAACGCAAGGCCGGTCGGATGACCTTCAAATGAGCGAGCAGACAAAGTGCCGAACGGTTATAATTAGAATTGGGCTGCCACTGTGCGTCTCAACCGTGTGATTTTGATCTGTGTGAGCAAAACTGCCACAATAAAAAGTAAACCTCCATCATTCAATTTTGGCTAAGGATAGCCATAATCAACATACACCACATAATTTTCACGCTCTAAAATAATACGTAGGGAGGGTGAGGGTGTGTTGAGCTATGTCAGCTATGAAAAAGCCATGGATGAATCCTTTTAATCTTGACAATTATTTCCTATGAATAAGAAATGGTTTGTGGTGATTTATTTTTGTTATGATCCTGTCATTACAGCAATTTTTGGGATTATGCATTTTTCATCATCTTGGTTTTGTAGATACTAACTGTGTATCGCCTTGTAGCTTGAAAAGTATCAAGGTGGTAACAGGTGGATTTTATTGTAATGTGATTATTGTGCCATTGGTCTATCAGTTCTTTAATTTGTTTTGTTGTCCACTCACAACAATGCTGAAATCAAAACTGATGCATATGATGTGCTCATTTGAAATGGAAGCCCAACGGATATTTCAAAATGCCCACCCTGTCAACGCATTCTAGAACCCCCCAGATGCAGCCACACCTTTTCTGATAATACAACCCTTTTCGGGGGGATCAGAAGCCTTTACACCACAAATTAAGATTTGCGTAAACTCTGCAACCCCACTACTGACCCTCCTCTATACACAGACACATACGTATACATTATCAAAGTCAAAATCACTTGCCGGGAAATGTACAATAATTGCACAAAAATTACAGAAAGAAAAAACTTATGACGCTTCAACAGAAACAAGCACATAATCACTTGGGCTGGTAATGTTACGCTGGGCCACTTTCTTTGATGATGACCGGGTAAGCCAGTTTGTCCTTTATATAATGCCTCTCCTGAGTCACACACATTATGCTCAGCATTAGGGACTTATACTGCAGCAGGGAGGGCAGTTATGGACACCGCAAGCCAGTAACTAAATCATGAACATATGTGTAAGCTACAGTATACGAGTCTTCAGGAAGCATTTAGGGGAATAAGACAAAAGAAAAAAGAAAAAAAGATGAAAAAGAACAAAAATCTAATGTTAATATAACAAACATATTTATTTCCAAGCCTGTACATGGACATTACTTGAAAATGCTTTATACGCATCCACAAACAAGACAACTTGATCCTTCCAAGCAGGAACACGACCATGCTTGATTCCCTTCAGAGCATGAACTCTAGAATGAGTTACAGTTACAGTTGTTTCTAAACACTGTCAATGTAAGCTTCGCAAGGCCAGTCTGGATTTTGTTAATCTTATTCAACAAAAACTGCGCTCTCATCTGTGACTGACACTCAGCGCCTCCCTTTTCTTCTGTCTTACCCACAGCTTTTCTTTCTCTACTTTATTTCCAAGCAAATCGGATGCCGCATTGTGCAGTCAGAGTACCACTGACATTGGTTATTCCTCAGCATAATAATGGCATTCACTCTTTGCTGAGGAACAAAATATCATTTATTATTATTTTCCCCAGTCTTTAGAAATGCAGACTTCTGCAGACATCCTGTCTTCTCCTTGCTGAACCTCCAATTCTTCTGCTCAGTTCCCTCAACCGATTTCCCTGCTGATTAAATTTCCTTCGGAAAGGTTTGTGCCTCCTTACCTATGTGTACTCCATTCAGACCATCTTTATCTTCAGTCATTATCCCTTCTTTATGCAGGCTGTCTCATCCCCCCCCCCCCCAGATCATTCAACTTTCAAACATCTCTGTGGCTTCACAGTAGCAGAATGATATACTCGCTAACATTTTTTACACTCCATAGTCTCCTGACATTCAGAGATTACTTCACAGATCATCTCCTACCTGCATCACATTTAATGCCGCACAGTACATTCGCTTTGCTCATACATCTTACCCGTAATTGGTTTTTCCGCATAATTATTAATTACTCCCCCTTCCCATGTAACGATTTACAATTTTCTTAAATTAATTTAATTCAGTTTCAGCGAGTGTAATAATTTTCCGATGTATTCTAATGTGTGATTGAGTTCAATTAGCTCACGGACGGTACGCTCTGCTAGATTGAAGTGCCTATTAAATTATGCTTCTGAAAGACATGAAAGAGCGGAGGAGCGTATCTTTGCATGTCCCAGCTATCCAGGAGGCAAAGCCAGTGGACCAACGTGAGCTTAATGTTGGGAAACATCTAGAAGATGAACGTGCGTAATAATGTGCGGGGGGTCTGTTTTTCAGGTTGGTCTGTTTTTCAGGTCGGGGGGCTTGGCGTCCGAGCGCCAGCCGGGCGGAGCGGCGTCTCCCCCCGCGCGCGGTTTCGCGGCTCTTACCTCCACGCTGTACCTGCTCTGCGCGTTGCACTCGTCCGCCACCGTGAAGCCGAAGGCCTGCGTCTCCTCCGAGCGGACCTTCCAGATGAGCAGGCCGGCCGGGGAGAGGGAGGCCGCTGCCGGGCCCGACTCCAGCAGGAAGAGGATGGCCGAGCCCTCTGGGTCGGCCGCCGCGAACTGGTACACGAAGTTCTCCCCCACAAAGGTCTGCAGGCCGCCCTCGGGCTGGTGGAACGTGGGGGGCTGATTGACTGCGAGGAAAAGGAGACAGAGTGGAATTCGGGGACACAAAATGTCAATTAGGCCTGATTCATAGTCGGCTTTCCAATTGACCCCAAAGGTGTTGGATGGGGTTGAGGTCAGGGCTCTGTGCAGGCCAGTCAAGTTCTCCCACACTATTTCTATATGGACCTTGTTGTGTGTCCACCATAATTGAAGGAATTAATGGGAACTGGTGAAAATCTAGCTGGCACAATTTACATATCAGTAATTCAGTCTGCAGATTTTTACAAACGGTGTTTTTTTTCAGATGTGCAGAGTGTATGCATCGTGACTTTATTGACATGATTTATACCACGCTCACATTGGTTTCTAAGCAGCAAGGAAAAGAACACTTGTTCCTACCAAGTGATTTAGGACAATTCCCCGACCATAGACACTGATATATTGGCATGCTGCTCTGTAATTTAATTTGGAGACACTGTACTTCACAGATAACCCCTAAAAAGGCCACCACAGATACTGTGAATTAGAGAGCACAAATCAGGAAAAGGCAACAGGCGCTGGGCTCGGCTGATGCGTGTGGTGAATTCATTATGAGCCCGCCGCCACCGCGGTGTCCAGCGAGACAGAGGAGAGGGAGCGGAGGCTGGCTGTGAGCAGCGCACAGCTGCTCCGGTGCTACGGGCTGCCCTCATTATTCCCTCCCAAAAGGAGATGAAACGAGTCGAGAACACAGGAAGCCGTAAACGAAGGCTAAAGCCGGGTCAGCCCCCGCAGCAGGGCAGGCCGAGCCTTCCAGAAACACGCACGGCGAGCGGTGAACATGGCGAGCGGTGAACACGGCGAGCGGTGAACATGGGCGCCCTCTAATACCCGCGTAAGCGCGTCTCGGCGGGAAACCGGGTCAGAATCTCGGCTCTCGGTGGACGGCGAGGCGGAAAAACAATTTTAAAAACTTGACAGAGGATTTGGCAGAGGATTTTAAAAAATGATAATCCCTGTCTAATTAAATTTCTCAGATTATTTTTATTCAGTTATGCTCCTTCCAGGTTAAGCTAGCTTGGTTGACATTCGGTGATAAATCCCAATTTCAATTCCAACCGCAGTACGGCTGACTGGAGCCAGTCAGACTCACGGTCGGCGGGAATTATCCTCTAGTGTCCAAGGGCTCAAGATTCCCCATTTTTCCAACCACCTGTTGACTCCCGACCAGGACAGGCAAGCCTTTTTTAAACATTTATTTTTGTCAGTCGACTCAGACTCAGCATTGCGTGAATTGGTCAAAGACCGAAATCCGAGACTGACCCTGGCAACAGCCAATGGGAGTTAAGCTCAAGAGGAACATAAACAGAAGGGGACAGGAAGTGAACTCACTTGAAAGTGAACAACAACAACAACCACAATCCTCTTTGAGCTGTGGTGTTCCCGCGTGATTTTGCAAAGTGAAGACGTTAAGAATCGGGCCAGTGAGTCCTCGAGTGTGAAACCCTGAATCTGTTCCCAGTCTCCTGCTGTTCAAACCATCACGCCGGCAATGCAAGACCGATCGCCATGACCAGCCATTAGGGCTGAACTGCATTCACCAGCAATGACTGGAACAGCCACCAAGTATGAACCAAGCTTCACTCCCCTGTGGAACTGCGCAGCAAAGTATGAACAGAGATATTCACCAGGCAGAGATATTTGCCAGCAAAGCTTCCTGTTTAGAAGCCAAAAGATCCTGTAGTCATTCCTCTAAATACTGCCCAAAAGGTAATAAATGTCCTTGGAAAAGCAATGCTACCATTCTGAATGTGTATTTATTTCAGGAGAAATCATTTCTTGTTTTATGTGAATATTTTCTACACTTCATTCCACTTCAGTAGCTGTTATGTCTGTTCCATCACAGCATATTAATGCCTGTGAACCCGTGAAAGGAAAGTGTGCTTATTGTACAAGTCCTCTGTCTTCCAACAGTGAGTTGAAAGATGATGAGATTGTGAGCTTCTTGGGGAATGGGTATTAAGTAGAAGCTAATGTCAGCCTTGTTAGTAGCTGACACCGAGGGAGGGGCGTGTGGGGGGGCGGGTGGTATGATGCAGCAGTGTCAGTTTGACATGACAGATAATCACAAGCATTCGACATGTGTCACACTGGTTCCAGGTCACCTGCTCTCATGCCTCTGTGGGTTTTTCCCATGCACTGCCTGGTTGCTCATACAGACAGGCGGTCACCTGGATGGCCGTGTACCTCATGGCTGGGATTGGGCGAGGACCCCACGCCTGTGACATG
Organism: Anguilla rostrata; assembly: GCF_018555375.3. NCBI lineage: Eukaryota > Metazoa > Chordata > Actinopteri > Anguilliformes > Anguillidae > Anguilla > Anguilla rostrata. Next base: position 9,008,229 of record NC_057947.1, read on the forward strand.
TCTCCCCGAGCTCATATAATTCAGTAAGAATCGCCCAGGATCGTTTTCAGAGTGTAATCCCGGCTGAATACTCTGCCTTCCTCCGCATCATTGTGAATGTTATTCTGTAGAATACTATTTCCAGACAATCAAATTATTCAAACATTCTTTTATTTGTCTATATTTAAACTGTCCTCCCAAACATTATTAAGACTCATGGATTTATGAAGACAGGTAGATAGATTAGACAAGCTAAACAAAGGCAACATGCAACATACAGCAAAATGGAGCCCGCTAATATAAATTAAATATACAGGCAATTATCAGACCAACTTCCACTCTTAAAATTGATCAATAAACCCTTCTGTCTTTTTTGTTTTGCTAAATGTACTCATTAAATATGAATATATTCTATATATAAATATGTATAAATGTAAAGCAAATTCAACAATATACTATATATGCCAGGTATGCCATCCTCACAACTTCATATGTCTGCACATTAAAGAGCCTCAAACTGGGTTATTTTGTGTTTTCTCCTTTTTCCTGCTGATTACATCACCACAAATGCTCCAGTCCCGCAATCAATAATTATTCCCATTGGACATTTAGCTGCATCTTCTGCCAATAACAACGTCTGATCAAAGCAGTCTGATCAAAGTAGCCCAATGCAGGGTACTCAGACAAAACAGGCAAAATGGACACAGTGCTTAAATGGTGCCTGCCTTGAACCAGTAGTCATGTTATTTCAAATAAAGGGGAGGCAGCAGCGCAACTTAACCTCCAGCACATTCCTGGACGTCTGGAGACAGCAGCAGGCATCCAGCCCATGCTAGCGCTTCAGACTAGCGTCTGAGGAGAAAATCTGGAGCTAATCAGCCAGCAGCGCCTTGTGAAGTCTGCCGTCCCCCTTCAGGTGATAAGCAATTGCGTCCAGCTTGTTGTCACCACCATGGTTTCCTTCAAAACTTTTTTGATGATGCAGACGTGTCCAGCGAGCATTCCGTAAGATTCAATGTTTAGCAAAGACTCGCAATTTGTTATGATCACTCAGTGATAATAAAGTTTTTTGTAAAGCGCGTATTTATATGTTGTTTGTGTTTCCTGTAAAGCGGTGTAATGTTGGGAGGGAATAATGGGAAAAGCATGTTAGACCACAGCTGTTGCTGCAGAGAGCTGGTTTAACTCCAGCAGGGAGCCAGACAGCATTGCTTCTTTGATGTAAATAAACAACAGAAGAGAGTTGCTCTTTCCGGCATTGTAATGTACTGCCATGTTGTGTTCTGGTGTGGTATCATTATATTTTCCATGTATGTACACCATGTATAATCATTTGTAGAATTATTGGCATCTGTGATAGTGATGATAAACGGATTAAAAAGGTGGTTAAAAATAAATAGTACAGGTAATTAGCTATATAAAATTAGACTTATGAATTTTATACTAGTACAATTGTGAAAGATTTTGAACAAGTAATAATTTTACTTCCCAAAAAGATAGGTGTCAAATTTATTGGCACCCGTCGGCAGTGCTTAGTGCACCCACCCTTCACAAGGATAAAACTACTAAGTTGTCTTCTATTGTGTTCTTTGAGATTTAGTGATCATTCTGGGGGAATTTTTCTCCATAAGACTACCCCCTGGAGACTGAGATAGCCAGTGCAAAATGGTCATTTTGTGGTCAGTTGATCATTCCTGGGTTGATTTTGAGGTAGTCTTGGGATCATTGGCTTACAGAAAGCACCATCTGGGGCCAAGCTTTAGCTTCCTGTGGAATATTTTCCCGTTTTCTTTTTTTTTGAGCATACAGTATAGCTCATTACCCACTTATTTCAGTCAGTCTCTGATTCTGGACCTGGCTATCCATGGGTTTAATATTGATACTGTTTCACAATTGCTATCTTGCCAACATTTTTATTCTTGGAGATGCTTGAAACGTCTGACAAGGTGGTAGCATTTTTGGCGGTAGTTCTGAGCCATTAGGTAAGTGATAATTTCCTCACATTCAAACTGCGTAATGCCCAGCCCAGAGGTCATTATCCCACTTACACAACGGCTTACTGACAAAAAGCATGATTGTAAACAAAACGTGAGATTCTATTGCAATGGAAACATTATGCAAGTATTCCAGCATATATCCCAAACCCTATACAACTTATGACCCTTTTCCATCACTGTACCGTACTGCACTGTATTGTGAAACCAAGATAACGGTTTCCCAGTGTGTTTCCAGCATACCGTGCATAGCTCTCAGAACTAAACTTCGCTACTTCCTCCAGAGGTATCGGGAAACACAGGGTGAAGCTAGCAGTCCTGTACATTGCTAATTGGTGAACCGCAAACTTCTTGTGTATCGTCTTTCCACCGGTTCCTAACATATGGAAAGCCAATAAGAGCAGAAAGTAAGTGAACAAGATGATTGGTTCCCATTTTGTGACTGCGAAACCGTCAGTCAGAAATAAAATCAGCTTTTTATTCAATAAAGTCAGGAATTATATTTTAGTAAAATTGCCTCAAAAAATATTCATTGCAAAAATGTGCTATGTAAATTATGAAATGCTCTTAAATTTTCTAGCCTAATTTTTTACTTCAAATGCAGCAACTACACCTTTCTAAGGATCTGTGTAAATGTGGAAGTGACTTTGATGGTGGAAAACAAAGGTGGCCATATGAGAATGAGTTTCTCTGAGCTTTGATGTTGAAAAGGAACATGATGCAACCTGCCAATGCAAATGAACGGGTCTTACTTTCATTTAGGGACCATGTGAATTTGGAGGTGGTAGAATTACACAGGAGGCATGGACTGGTGGGGCTGGGGTCTCCTTCAGCGAAGCACATCCCATCAATATTACATGCCTTATCCTGAGAGAGAGAGAGAGAAGGATAGAGAGAGAGAGAGAGAGAGAGAGAGAGAGAGAGAGAGAGAGAGAGAGAGAGAGAGAGAGAGAGAGAGAGAGAGAGAGAGAGAACACAAGAGCATGAGAGAGAGAGTGAGAGAGACAGAGAGAGAGAGTGAGAACACCAGAGAAACAGAGGGAGAGACAACATTCATTAATGTACTGTACATATTAATGTATGTGGTGCCACAGTATTTCAACTCTGGTAAAAACGACATTCCATGCCATCTTCTATAACTATAATTGTATACATTCAAAGGACTGCATATCAAACACATTTCCAGTCACTGAGGGATGTACAAAAAATAAACATATCCTATAAAAAAACTTCCAAAATGTTAATAAATAAATCATTTATGGAATCAGATTGAAATATCTACAACAGTCAAGATCATTTGCTCCACCCCAAAACTTAATTTCACTACCATATTCATAGGAAGTGACATTTATGTAAACACACAGGGCCTAATTTATAAATGGATTGCACAAAAATGATTCTGCACAATTTTGTTTACTTGAATAACTGTGTTAAAGTGGTTGGGTGCATCTATATAGTCTTTTTCAAATCTATTCTTAAAACAGCTCTTCCAGGAATACTTTTGCACTACCAAGTTGTTTACGATGCAGCTTGACAAACTCTTCTATTTCCATATTGTGATCACACTCAGTGTACAAATAAGGGTCAGGGGTCTCCTCTCTTCTGCTATTGCACTGATTTAGAGGTCACTATTTCTTTATCCCAGGGTTGGCATTGCACTTCTGTTGATTTATGCATGCCCTTGTCCATTATTTTGCATAATGCAAGGGGAATAATATAAAATGCAAAGCCATACTTTATTTCTAAAGCAATTTAAATCTGACTTCTGTTTTATACAAAATCCCATTCCACTGTAGAGGATGTTGAATTTTGGAAATCACAGTGGTGTTCTGAATTATGATTCTTACATGGATCTGAGCACTATGCTGGGGTATGTGTCTTGAGAACAAATTTAATGGTAAAATTCTAGCCTCTGTGACTGTGACAAGCACGGTCATTGCCACTGCCTTATTCTCAACATTGCTGATTCAACTTATATCACTGTCAATATTTACAGTTAAAATTCTCAATCAGAAAATAATGCTCTTCTTGTTCATTTGGCGGATTGTTTACTTTTCTGGTTGTCTAAACTCCCAAAATCCTCTAATATTTGGTGGGGACTTTATTGTACTAGATGGCAATATTGATAGATGGCCCTTGAGGAATTCAAATATTAAGCTCTCATTTGAAATCCTTTATGCAAAGATTCTATTTAATTGTTATTTGGAGAGAGAATTTTCCACTACAGAGATTCTATATACTTGGAGCAACAAATCATTTTTATGACAATCATGTATTGACTTTGTCTTTCCTTCTGAAGATCTCAACAGAAAGGTTTCATAACAACATTCTCAGACCCCTGTCTGATCATATAGGCCTACTAATCCATACCAGTGTTCCTCTATTGACTTCATCAAACTTTAATCATCATCTTCATGGTGGCGGTTCAATAGTTCTTTTCTTAAGCATAGCATTGCTATCGCAGAAGTTAAAAGACTGATAGCACACTTTTGGGACTAGGCTCAGAATGAAAACACTTATCATAGTAACTGGGAGCTTCTAAAATATGAAGTAGCAGAATGCCTTAAGAGAACTCCACTGCAGAGTTCTTCCTTGCCCCAGTGGGCCATAGCGAATTACCTGTATTATTTATTTTAAACTGCCTTTTTAAATCAATTTATCATCTTCATCACAGATGCCAATAATTCTACAAATGACCATACATGGCCAATTACTGAACTCACCAGTGCTCTGTTTCTTCTTAATGATGTTCCAAACAGTTGATTTTGATAAACCTAAGATAAGGTTTGGCTTATGTCTCTGACTGTTTTTCTAGTTATTTCTCAGCCACATAAAGGCTTCCGAGACTTTCATTGGCACAACTCTGGTCCACATGTTGACAAATGCCAAGAACAGACTCCAAAGGCAACCACAAGCCTAGAATTAAGACTATATACCTAAAGCTCTCTTATACCTGCACTAAGGAAGCAATTGAACATTCCTGACTAATTAGAAACACTTGTGAAGCCATTTGTCCCAAATGTTATGGTGCCTTGACATGGGAGGACTATGCAGAAAAAGTGCTGTAATTTCTACATGGTGAAACCAAAATGTATAGAAATACCCTTTAATAAAATCTGAGAATCTGCACTCTAACCACGTGGAGTGCAGATTGTTTATGGAGTAAGTGTAGGTTGTTAGGCTTGCATAAAAGGAGCGAATTGTCTCTCCCGTGTAAACAAAGAATAACTTTTTCAGGACACACATTGAGAATGTTACACACAGGAAACAAGGTCTAAACAGAGGAAATAATTTGTCTGAGTGACTATTTCTAACGGTGAAAACGGTTGTGACTCCACAGCGGATGACATGCCCATCAGGACGTGATCCCATGTTAGATCGGCAAGCATCTAAAAACGTTCTCAAAATATTTTTATTACCATTCAGTACATTTATAAATGGGAGGCCTGCTGGCGAAAAATAAATGTGGCCAGTGAAACTGTGAGATGTGTTTGACATGTTGATGAGGGTGGGGCATTTGACTCAAACTTCAATCACTGAACCTCAGTCAATGGATTAGTAAACTACTTTAGATACCTAATGTAGTTATTTTATACAATTTTCCAGACCTGCTGCTGCCAGACGTGGCAAGGTGAGAGCAAAGAGAGGGGGTGAGAGAGGGGTGGGAGGAGGGGCAGGGGGGAGAGGAGGACAACAGGCAGGGGGATAACAATCGTAATTAACTACAGTAATTTCAGCACGTCTTCCACTTGAATTTAGGATACAATATATAATACCTTAAACCTCTAAAAACCCATAATATCATTTGGTTACTAAAGCCCTATTCGCACGGGACTAGTATTACCTGGGGACCTCATGTGATTTAGAAATGACCCACCTACGTCTGTGTTTCGTGCGGCGCATTCGCACGGGATAAGCGAAGTCTGTATTTTACTCGAATTTACTCATAGACGCCGCATTGACTGCTTCGGCCCGTTGCTGCGATACGTCAACCTCGCCGTCATATTGGACCAGGCAAGACTGGCCTGAAAACAAATACAAGTAAACGGGGGAGCTGCGGTTTTTCTGGATGAAAAGCACTATAACGTTTACATTTCTCAACCGATTTCAATGAGTCGTTTTTATATTAAAGCGTTTATGATCTACGTGGAGTACAAAAAAGTTATATCTCCAGTTACTTAGAATCTCGATAGTTAGGCTATAATCGCTACAAGATCGGTCTAATGTTGTTTGATTTTTATTAAGCATGGCTGCACAGTATAACTCTTAAATATAGACTGAATTAGGTCCTGTTTTATATCCCAAAGAATGATCCATATTATTTTCTTAAACAGCATGTGTGTAAACACTTTGAATCTCCTCCACCAGTATTTGGATAACGGTATAACCTTAGGCCTCATGTCCCAATGAACAAAAATAAGCACAGAAATCAGCAGTGGGTCTGTAAGGGACTGTTAAAATTGCACCTCACAGGTCCAATGGTCCTGTCATGTACCTTTGCTCATGGTACAACAGCACTGCACTTACAAACCCAGTATCTTCAATATTATGGTATCCCGTCTTAGATTTACTTGACATGATCGGATGACTCATAAATCTGAATTATTGCCAGGGAACATATCAACAGGATACTCAAAATGCATACATCCACAGATGCCCGATCAACCTTCAGAATAGCGACAAACACCAAAAACCATGGTATTCAATATCTTCCCAAGAAAATATATGGGATTGAAATGGTGAAGACATGCGGGATCATTGCAGCTGTGTTTGTGGATTACCTTTAACTTACAAAGTCCGGAGAGCGAAGACTCGCAGAGCTGACACACTCCGTCATACACCGTCAGCACCTTCGGCTTGCTGAACAGGGAGCCGTCGTTCGTCACCTGAGAACAAAAACAAACAAAGAAACGGCATAATTTCAGCATAACAACCTGCACAGTTCACTGTAAATACAGGTGAATGTGACAGCATAATTTCAGCATAGCAACCTGCACAGTTCACTGTAAATACAGGTGAATGTGACAGCATAATTTCAGCATAGCAACCTGCACAGTTCACTGTAAATACAGGTGAATATGACAGATGAATGTGCTGGATGGGTGAATGCAAGGGTGTGGTTTCATTTTAACATTGGGGGGGGGGGGGGCAGAGGGCACAACACTGACCACCCAATTCCTCCCAACCACAAATACCAATCAATAATTACACATTTTGGACCACTATATGAAAAAAAAAAAACTTTTACAGTTGTTCGCATTCTTTGTGTAATCCAGTGGCAAAGAATATGTCTATCATTTGAAAAATTGAATAAGCTTTTAAAAAGGCAACTCTTTTGGGAAAAGAAAATTTCCACTCCAAAATGACAACAATTTATATCATTTAGAAAAATAGAATAGGCTCAATTATGAAAGAAAGGCAACTTAGCTGTTGCTCCATTTTGATAATATGCCTGCTCCATTCAACTACCATGCTTCTTCAAATGATAAAATCCAGAATACAAATAGCATCAATCAGTTACAAAATGATTTGAGGGAACTTGGCTGATGATCCATTTTGTATCATTGAGGAACATTAATTAAAAATAGAAAAATAAATCCACCAGTTTGTTCCATCACGCGACCTGCAGCGACTAAAACTTGTATTTCAAAGGATATCCTCCAGGGGTCCCCATAGGCACTCCAAGGGCACAGTCAAGTGACTAACTGTACAATTGAGTTTCTAATTGAGACATTTATAAAAGCAATTAGTTTACTTAATATGGGGGCCCTGGTGGCGGAGCCCGGAACACCTCCAAAGGGAGGCGCCCAGGAGGCATCCTTATCAGATGCCAGAACCACCTCAACTGTGGAGGAGCAGCAGCTCTACTTTGAGGTCCTCCCAGACAGCTGAGCTCCTCACCCTGTCAAGAAGAGTAAGCCCTGCCACCCTACGGAGAAACCCCATTTCAGTTGCTTGTATTTGCAATCTCACTCTTTCAGTCACTACCCGGCCACCAGGGAGTTTGAGTTTGAGTCCCTTTAAAAAAGTTCCCAATGACTATTTTTATTTTCTTCATCTCATGGTTCTGCTGCACAAAACCAAAATCAAGTGCATTAACATTAAGCCAGGCAGTGTCAAATAATATGAATATTAAAGTTTAAAATTCTACGGTTGATTTATTTAGTAATGTAGCGAGCTAGGCTGTTTTTCAGCTACTTCTACTGTAAGCAACTGTTGTCAAACAGAAAGAGTGAGTCTGCCAATACTGCAGTGGCAAATATAAAGGTTTTTAGGATTCACTGCAGTTCGCTGAATCCTTTCCTTTTGGTACTACGGCCAGCAGTGGCAGCAATGGCTGCCATATGAGTTTCCATTTTTTCATTTTTTTAATGATTTTGTCTCTTTCTCTGCTCCTTGCCAATCACATTACTCTGTTTTCAGAGAACAGCAAAGCCCCCCTGCCCTCCAACCCCCCCTCACCCCCTCTTCCCCACTGAATGTGCCATAACTATGGGACAGGTGAATGTGCTGTACCTGTGTGGCTGGTGTATGTGATGTACCTGTGGGACAGGTGAATGTGCTGTACCTGTAGGACAGGTGAATGTGATGTGCCTGTGGGACAGGTGAATATGCTGTACCTGTGGGACAGGTGAATGGGACAGGTGGATATGCTGTGCCTGTGGGACAGGTGAATGGGACAGGTGAATATGCTGTGCCTGTGGGACAGGTGAATGGGACAGGTGGATATGCTGTACCTGTGGGACAGGTGAATGGGACAGGTGAATATGCTGTACCTGTGGGACAGGTGAATATGCTGTGCCTGTGGGACAGGTGAATGGACAGGTGAATATGCTGTACCTGTGGGACAGGTGAATATGCTGTGCCTGTGGCGCAGGTGAATGGGACAGGTGAATGTGCTGTACCTGTGGGACAGGTGTATGTTCAGTACCTTAATCTCCCATCTGGCGAAGGGCTTGTCCTCCACCATGAAGTCCATGATGTCAGCGGCCATGTTGTTGAGTGAGGGAAGCACACAGTCCACAGCTTTGGAGCTGAGGAAGGTGGCCATGGTCCTCTGCTGCTCCCCTACTTTCCACTCACCATTAATGTACTACAAACAACACAAACACCATAGATGTTAAATTTACAGCTCTACTACGATGAAAATTACCAGTGTATTATGATTATGATGATCAATTTCAAGGACATTCTGTGGTAACTCATGACACTATCATGCCTGACAAAATGTTTAGTATTTCATCTCAAACCAAGCCGATGGGTCTAATACCCATTTCTCACACAGGTAAGTGTCATTCAAGGGTGTTTGAGAAATAAGAGTTTACAAAGCATATGTATCGTACTATAAAGACAGAAAATAAACCGAAGCTAAACTAAAATTCACAGAGAAGAAGGGAAAATAAAATGCCAAAGCCATTTTCTGCTTTTGAATTCTCTGGCTCTCTAGGTCCCGAAATCCCAGAGGAGGCATGAATAGGGAGAGATGGCGGTGCGCGGCGGAGATCGGAAAATGCGCGAGACTCTGTTCAGATAGTGTGGAGAGCGCATTACCGCCAACGGCGTAATCGTCTCTCTAAGAGCCGCTAAACTTCAGCTTCGCCGCGGGAGTTCGGTAACAGCTGACAGAAATGCCACCGGAAGGCCGGCGCAGCCTGGGACAACAGGCGCTTCCCGCCGCGGTGCAGGGTAACGAGCGCGAGGAACGTAACGAACGAGACACCGCCCGTCTGGTCTTCCATTATTCTGACAGAGTTAAGAGAGGAAGAGCCACTTCCGCCCCCTTCGATGTGGGGAAACGTTAAAATGAGCAACATGGCACCGTGCTAATTAACAGATAGCTGGGGTGCAGACCCCCTTCCCCCCCCCCCCCCCTCCGTTTGTCAGAGGGGGCTGTGAGTCATCGCTGCGGGGTTTTTTTGGTTACTATCTTAAGATGTTTGCCACTTCCCACTGAGCTATTTCTTTTACAGACCCTTTTGAGAATGCATTTTGTCAGAAAATGCCTTTTTATGAGGGACTGTTAACAGATTTCCATGCAGTGAATCTGTTACGGTGAGCCACCAGACCGGTCTACGGTGCGATGAGTCACAGCCTCTACGGTGAAGACAGATATAGCAGCAGTCATTACTGCATTCCCATATCGTTATGACTCATATAAATGGGAACAGGTCCCACCAGGAGCCACTTTCTTTTTTTTGTGGCCAGGGCGATTTAATTGGAAGTTTCTTTCGATAAAACAGAAAAGAGGTTGGATAGCACCACACACACACACCACACAACAGCTGTTATTGGGGTGAATATGAGCAATGCCTTCAAATCTATCCACTTTTTAAAGGAAATGGACCTTCCGTAACATATTTTAAATGAGCATCAGGTAACTTTTTTTTTTCTTGTGCCCTCCGTGTACCGCCCCATTTACGGGGGTCGGGTGCACCGTGACGACGGGCCCGCCCTCTCACCGTCAGCTCGGCGGCGTGGCAGCTGAGGTCCGGCGAATCGATGAAGCCCAGGCCGAAGACCCGGACCCTGCCGCACTCGAAGGCTCTGATGTCACAAAGCCCGCCGTTCTCCAGGTCCGTCACCTCCATCGGCTGACCTTTAATACCACAGAGAAGTTTTCATTTTCGTTACCGCACCTTTTCACATGCTGAGAATTTAAAAAAAACATTAAGGAAACATAAAGCAAACCCTTGAATGTAATGAAGCTGGCGGCTTATTACTTGTTGTGTGTGAGGACAGTCCGCCTATTACCATAATTATGGAATTACTGAGCTATCGTTGGCTGAATGGTCCTGAACGGTCTTCCTTACTGTAATAATTCAGCTATTGGAGCAAGTTAATAACACATCACTAATGGCTGAAAGCAAAGCAGGTCATTACCATGCTTTTGAAACTACCTCATTTCTTCCACAAATTATGCAAAATAAAAGGCTCAGAAATGGAAAGAACATGACGGCTGCCCTGTCTACGAACCCACCCTCCCGTCCCGCCCCCCCACTCACCCACCCCCACCCCTCCCCCCGCGGCACATACACCCCCAGCACCGTGGGAACAAAATGCGCCTCTGAACCTGAATTGACAATCTGACACAACTTCAAGGGGTGCACTTGTGACTAAGGGCCCGTGCCTGCAGTAAGTCAGCCTGTTGAAAGAGGTGAGCATTTAAAGAGCTTTGAGCCACAATGGCGTCCCGTACCCGGTCCTCCTGTCATAGCAGGCTTCCCTAAATAACCTCCAATCAAAGTGCTTTCGTGCCAGAAAGTAGATTTAGCCCGTGAGCCAAACCAGCGCTACGTTTATTGAGGAAATATCAATCAGGTACAAACCTAAAAGGACGTGGATTAAATTTCAACGCTGAACAACTACAAAGAACAGACTCTTGAAATGTGTGCCATTCAAAGTGATGTACAGACTCCTACAGGCACCCATATATTTTCAATATCACAATCCAAGGGTATGGTTGCATAATATACAGTGTAGTTTTTGCACTATTGACCTTGACTATAAAAAATAAACATGCAGACCAAAATAGACTGCAACAAAGAAATCCTCAGGCTCACTCCTTCTGCACAGGCACCCCATGTCCCAGAGAAAGGACAGGAAAGCACTATGAAAAGGGTCACAGGCCCACCATTGGCCTATTACATACAGCCTATTTTGACCTTAATCTGTTGACTGCTTGCCTCTGGCAGACATTTTGGGAAACAAAATGGAGGACACGCGGGGAGCGAAGGACGAGCGTGTTGCTGAATGCTCGCTCCACATTACGCTGGGCATAAAAGTCTCCGTGACAGCGAGGCCTCAGCCTCCGCAGCGGCAGTTTGAAAAGGGCAATATTTAATTCAGGATTCATTCAATGACAGAGAGGAAATTACTGTGTGCTGACAGCGCTAGACGTGATTAATACACAAGGCAATTCTCCACTGTTCTGGTCGGTCTTACATCAGAACGTGGGATGAATGTTATTTGGCAAAAGGTACCACGTTATCTCAAAGAACCATAACCACCAGCACCTAGCAACAATCCCACCCCCCCCCCCCCACCCCCCCAAATAAAATAAATACAGAGAACATGTACAATTGCTGAAAAACCACAGTGCCATATGTCAAAAGTCTTGGTGAAAAGTGTACTATAAACTTGAAAAAATTATTAAAATTGAAATGTTTATATGTTTTGAAAAATCTCCAGATGACATTCCATACATTTAATCAAAAAATTTAAAAGGGATGCAAATTCATTTATTCAGGATTCCAGTCTTCCACCATCCGTGTTGTTACTGTTGGGCTGCCCACCAAGTTGCCAAGGCCCTTTAAACTTCAAATCCACATTCCCAAAATAACCATTTTTGACAGGAGACACTTATAAAGGGCAACACACAATGCCTTACAGGATGGTTAAATCAAACAGTGACTGATTTCAAAACAATTGGGCCTGTATTCATCTTTGATTTACAAATAAATGCAAAATTTCCAAATCAGGTTTTCCCTCTTAAGGACAGGAACTAGGGAAAAACAGGTATGCATGTAGCGATTCTGAAATGTGAACTATGGAAATGAAACTTGGAATGCAATGCTATATAGATTACATCTGAGCAGAAAAAAGCAGAAGAGTGTATGCCCATCAGAGAGACACAAAAAGGGATTATAAAGAACCTTTTTGCTTAGATAAAATATGCTTTTTGTGAATTTGGGAAAACACATTCCACATTCCACAGCTCTTAACTGAGCCCAGACTTCAGAACCTGGTGCAGCAGGATTCTAGGAGTACAGTAGAGTAGGAAACAGACCCCATAATGTTACATGTTAGTAAGAGTTTATTAATAAGGTTAACAAAGAGCAGCAGCCTCTCTCAGTCTTATACATGAAACATGTTTATTGATCTTTAAAGTCTTACATTATTTAAACCAGGTTGGCAAAAGCTGAGAGAGATCACCTGCTTTTTAGAAGGCTCATATGAGGCCTAGCTAGTGTGGACTTTGCTAATCCCAAACTACAATTACAGACTGGTTTTATGATGTCCTTATTCATCCTTGTAAAAAAGATGTTTAAACCCAAAAGCAATTCTGGCATGTTTCATCACCCAAAAAAACAATTTAATTTGACAACTGCAAAATAAACCCACAGATACATTAAAAAAGAAATTTTTTCTAAGCTCTTAGTGCTTAATTTGCGCATCTGGTCTAAAATCTATACTGAAATGATTGCTGCCAAATGGAGTCTGACTGAAACATTTTCTGTGCGTCATTGCAAGGGGCTTGTGTTCACTCCGCCGAAGTACACGATGAGTTTGAGAGGAGCCCTCATCTTCGGCACGCCACGCGCCCCCGGCCGTAAACGCAGGGGCGCCGAAGGCCGCATTCGGCTCGGCTCAAACGTGCACGCATCAGTCACGGCGCGCGGGCCGTCCTTTCGGACCGCCGGCGCCACTCAAAGAGAGCGCTATCCTATTAAAACGAGCAAGCCGGGGGAGGACACGGCCCGCCAGTCCCACACAACAAAGCGAAAAGGCCAGATAATGTTGCGCTCCCCCGCAGTTTAAGAGCAGAGGGGGCGACCGCGTGGGCGGAGTCGGGCCGCTCGGGGCGGCGAAAGGAACGCCGCGGTGTTATTTTACGCACCGTTTCGCCGCTTCTGCTCGGCGGCCAGACCCAAACGCACACAAACAAAGCTCACTGGAACACCGCCGCCGCCGCGAACGTAGCCATGTCAACACGCGAATGCGCTGCTTTGCGTTTGCTTTGAAAGAAATTATTTAAAAAAACACCCTGTGGACACAAGCTGGCAGACGTTATTAGAGGTCACAGTTATTGCCCGCTCTGAGGAAACGGAACATTTTCCTGAGTGCCGAAGGTCACCGCCTGCGCTTGTGCTTTTTAGAGCATAACCTTGTCGTTTCCGTGAAAACATGATTTTTCTGTCAATTCGCGAGCCTACAAAGCACGTGTATGTGAGATAAATGTCGGCTCAGGAAACGTACGGCTCGGGATTAATGGGTAATGCATACTGAAAGGGCAGAAGTCAAATAACAATCCATTCAAAACCCATGCCTGTTCTGACAGACATCACCGCCACTCGAAAAAGCAATACAACGAACATAAACAGAGAACGTTGTGATGTATGGCTTCATGCATCGGCTGTATAATTTACGGTAACTTCAGAAACGTTCAGCAACTTAATGCCAGAGACAAAATGCTGAGAACAGTGGGGTAATATCCAGTCGGTGGTCTCTCCCGCCCAGCCACTCAGCAGGTACGTTACACAACAAAAACGGGCCAACCAAACCAACACATCTATTTACAGCCTGGACTGAACTCCAGCAAACAGCACCACTCAAAAAAAGCCACAGAAAGGCGAGAGCGGCATAATCTCCTATTAACGCAGAGCAGCGGCATGAAGCAGTCCGTCAAGAAAACCGCCAAAAATGTTGCCGTCGGCACGGAGCACGATAGAAACAATCGCAATATTTTATTTCTGTTTTCCTTCAAACAGCTCCTCAACCTTGGTATGCTACACCTCAGCCCCCCCCCCCCCCCCCCACAAAACACACATGAAAAGCAGGAGGGGGTTGGGGGGCAAATAAATGTCAATGAGCCATAAAATCACATTCCTTTCAGGGGGCTGCCAAGAAAAATCAGGGGAAACGGCCACTGTGCGAGCCTTAGGGAAGAGGAAGAGGAGGAAGAGGAGGAGGAGGAGGTGATGTCAAAGGGCGGTGCGACAGACGCGGGGGGGGCTTTTGGTGAGTGGCCCCCGTGCTTTTGTTAGCCTCGCAGCGCGCGACGCAGGTAAGACAAAATGGAGGCAGGGACCGAGGCGCCCCCTCGTAAATACTGAGACCCGCAGAGCTCAAAGACCTGACCCGTGTCAGCTGGGGGGGGGGAGTGGAGGCACGGGTCTGGGTGGCCCGCACGCGCGTGCGGGTCTCAGTATTTACGAGGGGGGCGTCTCCGGGCAGCTGGGTTCGGGCAGGGGCCCTCTTCGGTCCGAGAGGCCGGGAACTGGCCCGTTTAGTGCCGGGGAAGAGGGCAGGCCTGCGTTGGGGTTCACGCGGTGATGAATTGGGGGCAAACAAACTCCCCGCCGTCTCCCTGCGGAGCGCCCCGAAGGTTGGGCCGGGTCTCGGCTAACTGGCCCAGTTCAGAGGAACACGAGCCTCTCCAGAGCCTTCATCCTGCCGCATTATGTTCTCAGATGGAAGTTTCCGGGTCCTTCTGCGGCAGATACTGAATTTGATTCTTGTCAGCAAAATGGAAGAGAACCTATTTAAGCTAACCTGATTGCCTGCTTTTTCTCCACTGTATTCTCGCCAAATAGACATCCAACATACTGTATGGGCAAAGATCCGTTTGAAAGGTTTTCAGTATAGTAATAAATATTATTGTCTCAAAAATGAAGAAATAAATGTAACTGATCCGTGAATAAATGCAGCTGATCCACAAATAACTGAAACTGATCCATAAATAAATGCAGCGGGGTCTCGTTTGTGCATCGCCTGTTGCATTTATTTGTGGATTTTTGAGACAATCCTTGTGGCATGATTTGGAAAAAAATCTACAAATAGGTTTTTGTCCCCACTGAGTCTAGTCCAGCCAATCAGATATTAAGACATCATTTCACCCACACTAATCTGACCAATCACAGCACATACCGGATTTAGTATTGTATTGTGTAGCGCAGAGACAGCCGCTCGGGTGGGAAGATTGGTGTGATGGCTTTGCTCTTTGATCAACAAATGAAGCCTTCAAACCCTGAACCAATGTGAAACCACATCATCTTATATTTGTACTATCCCATTATATTTGCAGAGGGGATGACGAAAAAATCAGTAACTTATGGTCAACATGGCCGCCCGTAAACACTTGCAATGATTAATGTTGCAGCGCTGCTGACTAACTGTAATCAATGCAAATCCTGCTGCCGGGATTGTCTCAAAAGTCCACAAATAAATGCAAGCGACAGGCCATGCACAAATGTGACCCTGCTACATTTATTTGTGTTTCAGTTACATTTAGTTGTGGATCAGCTGCATTTATTTGTGGATCAGTTCCGTTTATTTGTTTATTTTTGAGTAATAGTACCCTCATATTTCAGCCGGGGCCTGGACCTTGTGCATCTGTCAGATTGCTCCAGACTGAAGCCACAGGGGGCGTCAGCAGGCACAAATCATTTGTGCTGCTGTTTAGAATGGAGGGCTGGTCAGCTCTCCAGGGTTACTGGAACAGCGGTAATCAGGGGCAGCAAACAGAGCAGGAAGCGCAAGCGTAGCACAGCCACCATTTTAAATTGTGTTATTCAACAGGTCAATAGCACAGCAAAAGAAAAATGCACAGTATTAAAATACATAACCATCAATGACTGTTGCATAATGCATGAAATATATTAATGTAAAATGAAACTAAAACCGGTTTAAAGATGTATGTGAGGATGTCCTGGTATAAAACAAGCGTTAAATAGTACAGTTCATGAACACCAAAGCCGAGTGATGCCAACAGCTGATGTTTACACTGTTCTATAAATTCCGTTCTGCGCATTTATTGCCAGTCTAAAGATCCGTGGCGCTGCCTACTAATGTACTTGCAGGGCGGACAGAATCAGAGGTCCTCATTCTCTGATTGGCCGGCTGCTGTCACCGTTTCTGTGCCCACAGAACAAACAGAGAACTGGCAAGCTGATTTCTGTATGCTCCGCTAACACTCTATTCGTCAAGCACATGTCACATGATCAAGCGGAGAAACTGGTGGAATCGCTCCCCCTCATCCCAAGCTGGTTCCCACATTCAAGCGCAGAAGCAGAATTTTCCGCTTTTCGGCAAAACCTTGTACTAGGGTTCACACAGAACAAGTGCCATTATAAGCAGCTGAGAGACGGTTCACTATGCACAGAAGCAGAGGAGCATGCCTTGCTCTAACGAAGCAGATATAAATGTCAACTCTGGTGGTTATTCTAACGGACTGTGACCACTCGGTAAATTTTGAGCATACTGTAAGTCAAATAAAACTGCAGAGTAAAAAATTTCACCACCTAGCTATTTCACCACAAGAATGTGCAACTATTCTACTGCTAGATCAATTCTTTTCCATCTTGAGCTAGACGGCAAGGCATTCACTATATCTGCTGGTAAACCAATCGCATACATCATACACTAATCACATGATTACATAATGTGCTGTTCAAGGCCAATGTGTAGTTCAGCAGCAATGTACAGTTGAGGACCTATGTGCACCTGACGGTCTCTGTGTATTACAGTAGTTGCTGTTTCAAATGTTCAAAAGTGCCAAACTTAACTTTAAAAAGATATAGGAGAGACCCAAGTGAATTGCACACCTGCCATCCAAAAATGTTCCACCCCTTATCATCCTAAATCAGGTGTATTAGCCTCACCACATTTATTTGATGATTCCAGTGACTCAAAAAACGAATGAATCAAATAATGTGATAAACAGTACACACTCATCTAATATCTAATGTATCAGATTATATAATGAGCAGCAAAAAAAGAGAGAATAAACAACCTGCCCATTAGGGATAAAGTCTATACAATATGAGCTAGCACTACTCCTCAAAGTACAATTTACTTCTAGATGCTATACATGAGTATAGCTGTATCTCATACATACATACATTACTTAAGGATTTAGCAGAGCTCATAGCGACTTACACAATTTTACATACTTCACATTACATTAACGCTGGATATATACGAAATGGGGTAGTCCTTGCCAAGGTACACGCAGGTCCTCCGAATCGACTACCTCGTTACAACCAGTTCTTACCCACTGTGCCACCTCCTCCTTCTGTTGCTTAGCTAGAAATATAGACATTTTGTGATGTCACGCTGATATTTATGTAGCTCCCTGGTTAAGGTACCTCTATATATCAGGGACAAGAGTGTGAATGCAATCTAGCAAATGTGTTTTAGCGTCATCGGCAAAGTGCTCCTGTGGGTACACTCTTTTGGGCAGAAACACGGCCCGTGTCTGGAGAGAGACAGGTCGGGGTGTAAGCAGGACACGGAGAACAGAGGCGTGTTTCTGTGCTGAAACAGGGCCAGGAGCCACAGAACGGTTCTGTGCCAGAGCCTGATTCTGCACTTCCTGTATCTATCACTAGGACGCTGCTGGACAAACCTTTCTAACGTATTGCGCTATCAACAATATATATTATAGAAAACAAACCGTACGGTCTAACACAGGGCAATGACTTAATCGATCAGTTTGTGCATCTTCAGTTACACTTCTGAAACCCAAGCTTCACTCCAGGAAGAAAACGATCTCCGGGGGTTTCCGCCTTGGAAACGGACTCAAGGCCGCTGGAGATCCGTAGCGTGACTATCGCAGATTCGATGCATCCCACCACCCCCCTATTCAAACCATCAGCAGTGCTGTCTACACGGCTCACGCGTGTGACGGCGTTTGGAGACCTGGAAAGTGCCGGCCCTGTGCTAAGCAGCGTTTACCGGTCGCACCGCCGCTAAGCCGAATGCTAATCAGTGTTAAATCGCGTTCAGTGCGCCGGTCCTCCAAGGAAGAGCGCCGTGGGCCTCGCGACAACTCACTGCTGATCTCAGCGCCAATCAGCGGCCAATCAGGAGCTCTGACTGCACGCCAGACCTCGGAACACCGGCAGGGAAAATCTGGGTCTGAATACAACACAGACTGACAAGAGTTCACACCCAATCGGAACCTGTTCTGGGTCTGAATACAACACAGACTGACAGCGTTCACACCCAATCGGAACCTGTTCTAGGTCTGAATACAACACAGACTGACAGCGTTCACACCCAATCGGAACCTGTTCTGGGTCTGAATACAACACAGACTGACAGCGTTCACACCCAATCGGAACCTGTTCTAGGTCTGAATACAACACAGACTGACAGCGTTCACACCCAATCGGAACCTGTTCTGGGTCTGAATACAACACAGACTGACAGCGTTCACACCCACTCCAAAGCTCTTCCAGGACTGAATACATCACAAAGACTGACAGCATTCACACCCATTCTGATGCTCTTCCAGGACTGAATACATCACAGACTGACAGCATTCACAACCACTCCGAAGCTCTTCAAAAAAACCAGGCAGGTATAAGCACTTAATATAATAGGATAGCAATTGGCACCGGCCCGAGAGTCTCGTACAAATCATTCACACGTTGCAATCTGCTCGGCCTCTGGAGAAACAAATTCAGACCTGCTGCTTCTGTGTTCCGCCTCACAAAATGAGTTAAGGGAAATGTGAAGATGATTTCCCACTAAAAAATGTAATGAATTGGCAGATTTTCAGAGAAAGATGCAAAATGCAGAGATGGTTTGATGGATGAAACCTGAAACTAGCATCGCCAAAAAGACTTGCTTTCCCCGAGTCACACTGGCAGCTCGAATGCTTTTTTAGTATTCAGTTAGGGTACACAGTCGAATAAAATGCGTGGCACGGTCTTCTCTGGGTCCAAAACAATCCAACCGATGGCACACAAATCAACATCACAAGATATTGTGAAAAACATAAAATTACCCATGCTCCAAAGTGAAGACATTTTACATTTCAATTGACAATCATGGATGAATTAAGCTTCACACTCAGAGCAAGGCTCTGTCTGTACACAGCTCAGAGTTCGCAATAAAATCCCCACTCTCCTGCCAAATAACAAATTCATTATTCATTCAAACAAATTAAATAGCTTAATGACATTTACTAGTGATGTACAACTATCTAAGGCAAACCACATGATTTGAACCTTTCTGACTGGTTTAGCCCTCTTGCACTGTGTAACTTTCTCTACAGCTGAAGAGCAGTCAGTCTGAGGTGTAAAATGTATGATTATACTGATGGTGAGAAAGTGTGTGACACAGAGAGAAGAGTACGTACTGATGGTGAGACTCAGGTGTAAAGTATGTGACACAGGGAGACTCAGGTGTAAAGTGTGTGACACAGAGAGACTCAGGTGTAAAGTGTGTGAGAGAGAGAGGAGTATGTACTGATGGTGAGACTCAGGTGTAAAGTGTGTGACACACAGAGAGACTCAGGTGTAAAGTGTGTGAGAGAGAGAGGAGTATGTACTGATGGTGAGACTCAGGTGTACAGTGTGTGACACACAGAGAGAGGGGTACGTACTGATGGAGAGACTCAGGTGTACAGTGTTTGTGAGAGAGAGAGGAGAACGTACTGATGGAGAGACTCAGGTGTAAAGTGTGTGACACACAGAGAGACTCAGGTGTAAAGTGTGTGACACACAGAGAGAGGGGTACGTACTGATGGTGAGGCTGCAGTCGTAGAAGCTGTGCCCGGGGAAGCACTGGCACCCCCACTCGGTGCACAGCCCGTTCCCGTTGCAGAAGTTGGGGCACCGGAGGGCGGTGAGCAGCTCCCCGGGCCTTTCGCCCAGCTGCTGGGAGCGGCGGGTCCTGTTCTCCAGCAGCCTCCTCTCGCACTCGTTCTCCAGGAAGGGCAGCAGCGCCTCCTCCCAGGCCAGGTCGTCCTTCAGCTGCAGGTCGGAGATGCACAGGTCCACCGCCTCGTCCAGCCTGCGGCCCAGCAGGTCCCGGCACACCGCGCCCACCGTGGAGTTGGCCAGGGCCTGCTGGCAGAGCTCCAGGGCCTTGGCCGAGGTGAGGCCGCTGGGCGTGGGCCAGACGGGCCTCGGGGCCGGCCCGCCCCCCCGCAGGTGGTCCTCGGGGAAGAAGTAGGCGAAGCTCTCCAGGTCGCTCTGGGTCAGGCTGTGGAAGCCGATGAGGGGCTGGAACTCGAAACGGCCCTGCCTCTTCGTCCTCCGCTCCGCCCCGGCCGACCCCTCCCCCGGCGGCGGGTTTGAGTGGCGGGGTTTAAGAGCCGGCGACCGTTTCCCTCTCGCTAGTTCCTGTCCGCGTGGCTCGTCGGGAGGAAGTTCAAAGCGCTGAGCGTTTCCGTGCGGAAGGTCCCGTGTCCCTGATCTCCGGCCGCCGCCGGGGGGCCCGATGTACTCGGACGTGACGTCGACGAAGGGGAAGAGGGTCGTTTGATCCACATGGTCGTGGGAGAGGCAGCGTGACGGAGCTTGTCGTTCAAACGGCCCCTCGGTCTGGCCGACGGCGTGGAGGGACATGCTGTATCCTCTCTGGCAGCGGCAGAAATTCCTCTTCCTCCCTGGCTCTACGGCGGGCGGCGAGGCATCAAATAGGCTCTCTCCAGGCGCTATCCTGACAGGAGAAAGGGTGTGTGGGAAATCTGTGTCACAGGGCAAAGGCCTCTCCCCCCAGTCTCTGATGCAACCCCACACGTCACATGGTAGGAATTTCAGATTTGATAAAGGACAACCTTCCATTTCCCTGATTTATATTTGGTAGCACCTCTGTGGTAACATAAAGGTCACACAGACTGGACTAATCCATCAGGAGCCTGGCTGTTTTGGGTGATGAAGCACGACCTCAAAATTAAACGCACCCTTAAATTTATTTTCAGGTATTTTTAAACGTAGCTACGGGAGCTGGATTACGGCAAGAAAACTCTCAGTAATTATGAAACCCATACATTTATGAAGCTGTTTTAATGGAGAGGAAATAATGGCAGTGCACTACCACTGCAGGTGAAATTAATTCCTAAAATAAACAGGCCTAATGTAAACACGCTCGCTTTCTTAGCAGCCCATACTCGGGGACGGTGAGGGGGGGTCACTAGGTGCTAACTGGTACAGATGTACTACCCTTTGAAATGAGCCCCTCCCCCGATGACGTGATTACTGCTGCTCCTTAACAAAGTGTTCAGAGTCACGGGATAATTACCGTTAACAAAGCGCTCAAAGTCATGAGATAATTACCCCCACTCCTTAACAAAGCTCACAAAGTCATGGGATAATTACCCCCACTCCTTAACAAAGCTCACAAAGTCATGGGATAATTACCCCCACTCCTTAACAAAGCTCTCAAAGTCATGGGATAATTACCCCCACTCCTTAACAAAGCGCTGGGGGTCACGGGATAATTACCTCCACTCCTTAACGAAGCGCTCGGAGTCGCTGGCGCTGTAGGGGGTGCCGTCGGGCCCGTGGAAGTCGTTGAGGCCGGTGCGGTCGAAGGTCCCGCACAGACCGCGGGTGGCGTTGAAGTCCGCGCTGGGCGCCCGGAGGGACAGACTCATCCCCCAGTCGCTCACGTCGGCCCTCACCAAGGCCCCCGACGGAAAAACGATCTGCGGGGCGGGGCAAGAGGGCGAGGCCACTTCACAAACCGGCAAAATGCGCACCCTCCCTCCTGAATTAAACACCCTCTGAATGGGGTTCGTTTGAAACGTCAATATCACCCTCCACCTGGGGCACAGAAGTCAGTCTCAATCGCATGTTTCAGACATCCGTAGTGCTACCTGTTCTGCACCTGGGCACCCAGCATACAGGGAGCCATGATTACTAATGTAGACGTTGGATGCAAATACAAGATGACTAATTAAGCTCTCTTAAGAGACCACACTACGCATTCTCTGTTTTAATATAACTGCCAGAGCTCTCAAATGAAGAGGTAGTGATGATGCTTGGCAGCATGGAAGCATTCTTCAGCATTCCATTTACCACAAGTCCCACTGGATTCACCAAAGGAAAGAACGTGCATAAAGATGTTATGTGCAGTTACACCAGGGTTTTCCCCCAGGTATTAATGGCAGAGGTGCTGAATTCATGAGCACCTGCACAAAAATCAGAGAAAAATCAATAGAACCTCAGACTCAGTTTTCCGTGGTGCTATTGAACAAAATTGGCAGAGTGCAGTCATGCTTTCACCAGGTCCGGTGTAGGAAAGACCACAGCTCACAGCTCTTACCGAGGCCCTTTCATGAAAATTAAAAAGACATTGAAAATGAAAAACTTTACATTTTCATTCTAATTTCTGGATGAAAGATATATAGTATACCTGCATAGTATACTGACTACTGGACTCAGCCAACTACAGTCTGTAAGCTATTGGTACACTCAGGGTTTGATACTAGACACAATCAGTACTGACATGGTCAGGCTTCAATGGCAGACACAGACAGTACTGACACGGTCAGGGTTCAATGCCAGACACAGTTGGTACTGGCATGGTCAGGGTTCAGTGGCAGACAAAATCAGTACTGACATTGTCAGGGTTCGAGACCAGACACAGTCAGTACTGGCATGGTCAGGATTCAAAGCCAGACCACATGGTGGATTGAAACACTGGATAACTGTCTTAACAGGATGAGTTACCCAGCTGCCCATGAAAGTTTAGGGTAAAACGCGTTCCTAAGATACAGCAGCTCAGCTGGCGGGTGAAGTCCTCACAGACAATGGCAGCACTGTGTAATATGCCTAATTGCGCTCACGGTGACTTTTCTGCCCTGGTGCGTCTCCAGGATCTTGATCCGCTCGGACGCCGGGGGCCCCAGGCTCTTCACCGACAGCTGGGGGCGGGTCTCCTGCAGCTGTCCGTCACACATGTCGAAGGCGATGACATCGTTGCCCTCGCGAGCCGCCACCCCGCAGGTGCAGGACACGGAGTAGTGGCGGCTGCCGCAGTCCCACTGCCTGGACTGCACCTCAAACGGCCGGGACAGGCTGCGGTACAGCACGAAGGTCCCCGTCTGCTGGTTATCATAGCGCCTACAGAGAGGGGGGGGGGAGGGGGGGGGAGAGAGAGAGAGAGAGGGAGAGAGGGGGGGGGTGAGGGAGAGAGGGGGGAGATAGAGAGAGGGAGGGGGTGGGGGAGAGAGAGAGTGTGTGTGTGAGAGAGAGAGGGGGGAGAGAGAGGGAGACAAAGAGGGAGAGAGAGGTGTACAGTAGGAAGCTCCATTACTTCCCAACCATTATTTCCCAAATGGAGTTGTGCAGTTCTAAGCCTAGCCTGACTTCAGGCAGTCATCCAATGCAAAAGATTTGCAACACAGCACTAAATATTTATGTAAGATTATACCAATTTTTTCAATTACTTTCGGCCTCCTACAATGGGCGGACTATGTATGAAAGGGGCTGCAATTCATACATGAATAATCTGACATGGTTCCATAAACCCTCAGATTACAGTTGACTGTCTGCACTTTTAACCTCAAGTTTGCTGAAACGCCGGGTGTTTTACTGTACTGCTCTGTTTACACGGAATAAACCACAGAGAGAAAATTTAAACAAAGATAAAAGCATTTTCTCATTGGACTGACTCCACCTTCTTATTTTCTTATTTCTCATAATGTCTTCCTTGACTTTCATTGGCGCAACTCTGGTCCTCATGTTGACAGACACCACAAACAGACTCCAAAGGCAATCAAAAGCCTAGAATCAAGACTACATACTGTCTTATACCTACACTAAGGAAGCAGCTGAATACACCCAATTAATCAGCAACACCAACAAAGCCATTTCTCCCAAACATTATGGTGCCCTGAAATGGGACCGTGTATGAAAAGTGCTGTACGTTCTAAATGGTGGAACCAAAATGTATACAAAATACCCTTTAATAAAAGCTAAGAATCTGAACTTTAACCGCGTTTGAATCGTTTGATTACAAATCTAAAATTGTGGAGTACGGAGCCAAATTAATACAAAATATGTTTTGTGCTTTGTCCTAAACACTATTCACGGCAAATACAGGGGTGCATGCAGTCATATGCTCATTATTCAGAGATGTAAGCATTTTCCTCGGTAAAATAAAAGGAAAGTCAGTGAGGACAACAGTAGGTTATGACAGTAAATGGAGGGACGTAATTAGCTTGGTGGATGTATGTTCAAAGGAATCCATTAAGCACTTGAACTCCAGTGTGTCTAATTAACACGGTTTAACACAGAAATGCAAATCATTTTTGGCATTCTCAAAGCAGAGAGACAGTTACTCATTTTAAATTTGTGGCTCTATTTTCACAAACCAGGCCATTTTGTCTTTCATTTCTGGAGTGTTTATAAGTATGTGTCTTTGTAACAGATAAAACTGGGACGAATCTCGAAAGTATCAGACTGTGACGACCAACAGACTTGAAATACGCTCCCAGATCTAAAAAGACCAAAGAGTAATGCTGAACATAATTTAATTGGCTTTATTTTCTGAAACTCTCCCTTATGGGAATATCATGCTTGAAGACATTTCTCAGCAGGGAAAAGGCAGCACTGGCTGATAACAGTCTCTCGGAATTACACCCAAAGAGAAAAAAAAAAAGATTGATGACAAGAAAGGAGTTCTGTTCGGCTAAACATTTATTTTCACACACTTCTGAACAGCGAAGTGATACCAGCAGTTAAATAAGCCCTGAAAACTGCAGACGGCTTCCGATCAAAGTCATTCAAAATATAATATAAAAGTGTGAAAACACTGAGTGAACAGGCCCCTGACTGGAAAAGATAGTAACATAACAATATAAATCATAAAATAATAATTGAATTACAAAAATATTAATTACAGAAAGCATTAAAGCACTTCGGCAGTATGAAACCTTATTGATTTATAGTTGAGAAAGGGAGGGGTGGGGAAGAAAAAGGGATTTAACTGGCTGTCTATATGCAGTAATTCCAGGGTTACCTGCCATCGAAGGTAATGAGGTGAGGATCAGTCAAAGAGTAGCAGCTTGCGGTGGGGACGTCCTGAACAGTCACCTGCGCAGACGGGATAACACGGCTTAGCCTGATTACAGAGCGGGAGGAGGGCCTCCATTAGCTAAAAAACCCCATGTTTGCACCAAACACAGCTGGCCCTTCGGCTTGCAGTGACCGATGTCCTGCTGTCTGTCTGATACAGGAGCAAGCAATCGCATGCTTTACTGCACTGCACTGTACTTTCCTTCTACTGGAAATGCACGTCTGTGGCACGCAGGCACATGGAAGACTCCATTATGGCAGAATCAATGGAACTGTCACGTGTCATTTCATTCCACTTAAGACTAAAATATGAACCTGTTCAGAAACTGGCAAGTCCAACCCTGATAAACGTGAATGGCAAAATTAAAGTGCATCACATAACCTCACTGTACAGAATGACTAAACAAACCTCTTGAACAGAATTCATTTTCTTGTGTAAACGGCTCACTTTGGCTTCAAAATGGCAGTGAGTCTTAACCTGTTTCACATTAAAAGAGCATAATGTTGCTAACAGGTGCAGTAACTTCACACGGCGCAGGTGGAAACTGAGCTTGATTAGGCTGAATATATTATCAGTGGGTGTGTTTCAACTGGATTAAATTGTAGCCAATCATAGTACCTCTTTTCATTCCCTTTAAGAGCCCAGTGACTTGTGCTCCAGTGTACAGTACTACGGATTTTCATGGTCTACCACTACAACTGAAGACGAGGATATACTTATCACAAAAAGCTCCTCCCAAAAGGGAACTGATGTTCTTGAGCGGGAGGAGCAAAGTAGGGCTGTCAGCATTTCCAAAAATGGAATTCTAATGAATCTCATCAAAATCTAAATTTAAATGAAATGTTGCCTAAATGTATAAAGCCCAGTTTTAATTTCCCATTAAACCTGTAGTTAAATAGCTCAAATATTCCATGCTATAACTAAGAAACAATGACTACAGTACCTTTAAGTTTCATTAAACAAAATAACAATCCCAATTATGCCAATCACAGCAATTAAATGACTCAGTAGATCAACTGTTGCTCAAATGAAAGAAAGAAATGATAATGCATGAGTAGGCTGACCTTATATTGGATTTTTAGAAAAGGGGACTGGGCCAGACAGGGGTTAAGTACATAATACTAAGCTATTTGTTTATATACGGCCTATGAAATGAGCAAAACCTAACCAGACTGTTTAAGAATTTAGAAATCCCACCTGGACGGATATTTTAGGTCCTAAAATATGAAATGTCTAAAACGGCTGTCTGAATGGCCTAGTCCATCATTAATTCACAACAATAGCACAGCTTGCTTAAACTACACTGAACTGCCCAATCTCCTCTGGAGGGGGGAAAGTATCAGGCAGTTGCAGCTTGTATAAACTGCAGGTGAATTCTCCATGGTTAGTATTTTGTCTCCAATGGCCTAGTACCCATAATATTTCCAAATGGCTCTCCTGAGGTACTGTGGAGTGATGCTTTTTCTTGGCTCCTCAATTTCTAATGTATAGCCAGTATGGTTACCTTATAGTATAGAGATAACTATCGGAGTTAATGCATGTCGCTTGCATGTAACTGTCATTTTACCTACAGTCACATAATAAAAATGAAAATATTGTTCAAGCTCAAGTTGCATTTATTGTCACTCATTACTGATGGATATAAGAAAAAGAACAGAACCCCAACCACGGTGCAGTATAAAAACAGCCTTAAACAACTAAAAACAGAAATAAATGCAGGAATTAATATTATAAAAAATAAAAAATAATGAACAATAAATGCATTTTTCCTGCTTGGGGGATTTATATACAAGTCAAATTGGACAGCATATGATCCATAAAAACAGTTGATTGGGTTTTGAATAGGTTATGATCATGTGCACTTTGCTTGGGAAAGCCCCGAAATTAGCAACTCGCTGTGCGCTGGGCTGTGACTTGGCTGCTGTAGACCTGGTCTAAGCAGGCGGGTGGTGCAGGTCTGAATCACAGACTGCACTGACACCAAAACTGCAATCTGCTGCACCAAAATAGCAGTGCGCTGCTTGATCTTCACTGACACACCCCTAACATTGCCTCTCCTCCCACTCCTGACAATGCTCAGGTGCATCAAAATCCATGACGAAAATACCACTTTGCCATTCGCCAGCCAGAAAAGAGAGCCCTAAGACTCCTCCAATTGATTACAGTCCTGCAATCCATTATCAGACTTTACACTCCGGCAATATATTATCAAACCTTATAGTCCTGCAATCCATTATCAGACGTTACAATCCTGCAACATATTATCAAACCTTATAGTCCTGCAATCCATTATCAGACTTTACGATCCTGCAATATATTACGAAACCTTACAATCCTGCAATCTTACAGCCCTACAATCTATCAAACCTTAAACTCCTGGCCAGACACATCCACCGGTCGTCTTGCAAACCCTTGCTAGGATCCTTCCGAGCGTCTGCTAAATGCATAAGTGTAAACGTAGTGACCCAACCCTTTCCGTACGCTGACCCTCTCTGACCTGCCGATTAAGCCGCAGGTGGAGTTAATTCATTTCTTCCAGATGTCTGCGTGCTTAAGGAGAGCCTGAGAAAATAAGGAACGGGGCTTCCAGACGCATCTGGTCCCAGATCAGAGCTGAAGACGGGCAATGAGCTCATACTATCTCACACATCCGACCCCTCACATCATTCCCCCAACTGCGCCCCCCCGGCCCCCCTGCCCCCCCCGAGCACTGAGGCCTTCGCGCGTGTAGAGTCCCACCTTGAGGGGCTCGGGTTCGTAGCCCCTCCAGAGCCGGGGGGCGTCCGGGGCGGGCCGGGCGCTGAGCAGGCTGGCCCTGAGGCCGTCGCGGGTGAAGTCGGTGACGGCGGTGAGCACGAGGGCGGCGCGGGCGCACACCCCGTCCCGGCAGGGCGTCGGCCGCAGCTCCGCCCAGCACTCCGACACGGCGATGTTCGGCGCTTCCAGGCCCAGGCTGTCTGAGGCGCGGGAGAAAAGCGCCGGGGGGGGGGGGGTGGGGGGGGGCAGGGCGGGGTCAAAACACACGACACGGCTACGGAGCGTCGATCTGTCAGCGCGAGCTCGGCGCCAGAACATCGCCGGCTCAAAACAAAGGACTCTGTCTGCGCACGGCATGCCCACTTATGAGACTTATCGCACTGGAACACAGATACAGTGACGAAACAGCACCGGCGCTATACTGAATAGCCATAGAGGTGCGTATAAATTGACAACACCAGCGTATACTGTAAACTGGGTACTTGCAGCTAGCTAGGCCACCTATAACTTAGAATTAGCGTCATACAAATAAAAAAATAAACAATGTAACGTGTTGAGTAAATGCAAAAGAAAAGCAATGACCGGCAGTGTAGTGTGGAGCTGGCCTTGTAACCTAAAGGTCACTGGTTTAACGCCCAGGTAAGACACCGACGTTGTACCCTTGAGCAAGGTACTTAACCTGCATTGCTTCAGTATATATCCAGCTGTATAAATGGATGCAATGTAAATGCTATGAAAAAAGTTAGTGTAAGTCGCTCTGGATAAGAGCATTTGCTAAATGCCTGTAATGTAATACAATGACAGAAATAAAGTTATTAAAGGTAATCACACTTTTAATGTTGGAATAGACAGAAGTGGTACTGCCCACCTGTGTCCTGGACACTGAGATGGACAGAGATGGAACAGTGGCGGTTCTGGTCGTTGCCATGGCAATGGACGGGTACGGTGCTGTGGATGGACACGTGGTGCTCCTTCCCGTCCTCCACCACGTGCAGAGATTCTGGAACAAACTGTATAACCACACAGAGACTGGCACCACTAAAACTACATAACAACAGAGACTGGCACCACTAAAACTACATAACCACACAGAGACTGGCACCACTAAAACTGCATAACGACAGAGACTGGCACCACTAAAACTTCATAATGACAGACACTGGCACCACTAAAACTAGTTAACGACAGAGAGACTGGCACCTCTAAAACTGCATAACCACACAGAGACTGGCACCACTAAAACTGCATAACCACACAGAGACTGGCACCACTAAAACTACATAACGACAGAGACTGGCACCACAAAACTACATAATCACACAGAGACTGGCACCACTAAAATTACACAACCACACAGAGACTGGCACCACTAAGGCCTGGAGGAAAACATTTTTCAACTACCTCCAAAAATTCAAACTGCACACTCAAAAATAATGACTCACTTTTAAATGCAAAATATTTTTCCATTTTCATTTTGCTAAGAAAAATTAGCAGTTCCAATGTTTATTTATATATTTATTAGGGAGAGAGAATAATTGCAATAATACATTTTTTTAAAATGCATAATGATAAATTGAGTACCTAATTATCTAACGAGCTACCTTTAATCAAGACATAATGATCACAGGTTATGCTTATACCCACTGCTATATCAAATAATAGTTGAAAGATCGAAAAAAAATAATTCTCATTCATTTCAACTTTATTCAAGACTCATCTTAAAAAGAGGTCCATAGCAGGATTCTGATTTTACGGAAACATTTTTCCATATGCATTTAAGAACCTTCTGATAGGCTACTCAAAAAAATGGCCCAGTCCCTAGTATGAAGTCCTAAATCTTTTTTCTAGATCAAATTCTGAGATTAATCCCTAACATTTCTAATAATGAAAGATTTACCTTGATTCCTGCAAAGAAGCTGTCACTTTCCCTCGGCAGTGACTGTGTACTGGAGGAGTTCCTCAGGAACATCGACACACTACATGAAACCTGTAAATGACAAACAAAATCAGAAGTGTACGCACAGTATACATAGAGTACATACATCAGAGGTGTGCCAACAGTACACATACAGTAAAGCCACACAAGGTATTGTTCATAAGACATAACAGTGGCCATTTTATTAGGCCTGCTAGTAAGCACAAATAGCCTATTCCCTCCTGTTTTAATAACCTGTTCCTTCCCCTATGCTAATAATTGAATATGCTCGCACGTCGCCACAGTTGTGCGCGTGAGCGTGAGCGTGTGATTTCACCTTTGGAAGGTGTCTCGGATACATTCCATTTGATCAGAATGTTTCGGTGGGATGTGCGCGAGAGGACGTCTCGAGGGCTGTGTTCAATTTATCATCCTGCGCAGGGCGGCCGGTTTTGACCCCTTGCAGCACGTGTTTCAGAGAAAGCTGTGATTGAACGCAGGCCTCCCTGCTGTTCACAGACAGAGCTTGTCCAAGCTCGTCAGAGGCAGCCACGCACCACTACAACTCTGAGACAATTTCCTCACTCGCACACACAGAACCCATCACATACTGCAGCACACACACAAAACCCATCACATACTGCAGGCCAGCCCATCACATACGCAGCACACACCAACCCATCCATCTGCAGTGCACCGAACCTACACGCAGCAACACACAAAACCCATCACATACTGCAGTGCACACACAGAACCCATCACATACTGCAGGACACACACAGAACCCATCACATACTGCAGTGCACACACAGAACCCATCACATACTGCAGACGCAGCTCCACATCAACGCTGAAATTCACAGTGCACTTGGAAATCCTGGTGTTTTCCGCAGACCAGCGGAGGAATTCCCGGGAGAATGAGAACAAGCTGTGAGAACAAGTGAGGTCTCCATCTTCTGCATGAGTCTGCAACTGATCAAGTCTGCACAACCTAAACACACCCCATACCTAACACATCCTAACCCTAACACACCCCATGCCTAACACACCCTGTACCTAACACGTCCCATACCTAACACACCCTGTACCTAACACACCCCAACACTTGACACACCCTAACACATCCCATACCTAATGCACCCCATGCCAAACACACACCATATCTAACACATCCCTTACCAAACACACCACATACTTAACACACCCTGTACCAAACAGACCGCATACCTAATGCACCCTAACCCTAACACACCCCATACCTAACACACCCCATACTTGCCCCCAACCCCCAGCTGGCTCTGTCCTGTTTCATTCAGAAAGAAATGACTAAACTGAATCCTTCCTTCAAGGTGTCCCACCAGCTAACTAATGCCCCTATCACCTAACCCCCCTATATGCTAACCCCCTCCATCAGCTATCCTATCAGCTAACCACACCCCCTCAGTAACTGCCCAAATCACTAACCCCCTATCAGCTAACCACACCCCCTCAGTAACCGCCCAATCAGCTAACCCCCCTATCAGCTAACCAACCCCCTCAGTACCGCCCAATCACTAACCCCCCTATCAGTAACCAACCCCTCTCAGTAACCAATCAGCTAACCCCTATCAGCTAACCATTACCCCCTCAGTAACCGCCCAATCAGCTAACCCCGTATCAGCCTAACCACACCCCCTCAGTAACCGCCCAATCAGCTAACCCCCCTATCAGCTAACCACACCCCCTCAGTAACTGCCCAATCAGCTAACCCCCCTATCAGCTAACCACACCCCCTCAGTAACCGCCCTATCAGCTAACCACACCCCTCAGTAACCACCCCATCAGCTAACTCCCCTATCAGCTACGCTCCCCCCCCCACTTTCCTCCACATTACCGTGTCCCCCAGCTTAAAGTGAACCCCGTCCATCTCCACCAGGGAAAAGGTGTGTAGGGTGGAGTCCTTCCGTATCTCTTCCTTCCTGCCGGAGCCCAGGTGGCGGAACCACACCACCAGGTAGCCCACGGGCAGCGCTGACGGCGCCGTCCTGTAGGCACACCTCAGGTGGACGCTGCTGCCCACCAGCTCTGGGGTGACGACCGGTCTTGACGATATGGAGGGGAGGCTGGCTGAGGATAGAGCAGGGACAAGCACGCCAAACCGCAGGCTGTGACATCATCAGTGACCAGGCCCCCTGCAACACACGCTCTTTCCACACCACCCCTTTATGGGCTGTATTTTCCGGCTGGCGTATGGCGTGTTTGCGAGCCGTCGCACTGGCGAGGCGGTATTTTCCTCATGGATTTTGACGGGCCTGAGCCGCTTGGTAATTTTCTGATTTTGCTGCTCAGACCAGGCCTACGGCTTAAATCGCAGTCCAGCGTAGGGCGGATTGCTAATTTAGGGGCTTTCCTATGCAATATGTACATGATCACAGCTTATTCAAAAGCCAGCCAATGGTTTTGGTAATGTCCCATTTGACATTAAATAAATCATTGACTGCGCCCATGCACCCCGCGACATTGATTCCGGAAAATACAACCCTGCATGTTCTCTCACCACACACCATATCTTTCCACAATATCAGTGGTTTTACTGTATGTTTGTATATAATTCAGTTACAAATAACTACATGCTATTTACAAAAGAATGACTACAGTTAACACTGCCTGAAACTTGTTCCTATGTTTGTTAGCAGTAACTTAAATCCTCATGACCTGAAAATTGGTAACAAGCCAGTGTTTGTTTTTGTTTTCTTTTTTACTTTTTTACCTTGACAGATGCCGTCAACTTCCACTTCACCGGGTGGGCAAAGTTTCAGTCTGAATTCTGTAACTTCTGAAAATGACACAGACAGTATTTATTTCCAGAGCACATAAACAGCATTTCCACACAAACACAATTTTTGGCATTCATTATTAAACCTTCTCTGGAACAACGCCGGATGACAAACTGACAATCCGAGGTGTGTTTGAAGCATCTGCACCCTTTTCCATGCTATCTTCTCAAAGGTGTATCTGTATACTGATTTGTAATTGAAGCCAAAGGTAATAAAAATGTTGTACATAATTTTTCTTTCTTGTTACACAGCAGATATTTGTCCAATGTATTTTCAGTAAGTAAAGACACTTCCGTTCACCAATGAAGTGTCATACAACTTTCTCTCACTGCCAGGACTGACAAAAGTACTCTTTTTCCCCAAAAGCTGAAGATACTTCAAACGCTTAACACTTAGGTTCACAAACCTGTTTACAAAGACAAGACCGGGTTGGATAATGCCATTCTGTGTACACTGTACATGACAGAGGTGGCATAAATATTAAAACAATTTAATTGTGCACCTGTCATTTTCAATAATTCCAAAAAGAAAAAAAAAATTACATGAAAGAATAACAAGCCTTTCTGACACCAGTTCCCTCATTCATGAGTCTACGAGAAATTATTTTATCAGAGTGCTTTTCTGAACACACATCTGCTTCCTCTTCTGTGCCATGCATCTGGACATCCAGTTGTGAGCCAGAGGCTGAAGCTTTTCACAGCCAAATACAGAGCAAAAAAAAAAAGAAATCAAACAAGTCCATTTATGACATCATAGAAAGCAAAAAGCGAGCGTCGCTATGACACCGTAGCTGCACGTGCGGGGGGGGGGGGCACCTTTGGCGCAGTAGCCCATGCAGCCCTGCGTGGGCTGCAGGAAGTAGAGCAGGAAGTCTCCGCAGTTGCGCACGGAGACGGGGATGCGGAAGAGGCAGCAGTCCTTGGTGCTCCCGTGGAAGAACTGCCAGGTTGCGCAAGCCGACAGCTGCCTGACCTCCCCCGGGCGCGGCAGCTGGGCGTCCTTCAGCGAGAGCCACACGGGGGCCTGGGTCCCACACCTGTTCATCTGAGAAAAACATCTCTCTGTCTGTCTGTTTTTACACTCACACCATCTCTCTCTCTCTGCTTTTACACTCACACCATCTCTCTCTCTCTCTCTATTTTACGCTCACACCATCTCTCTCTGCTTTCACACTCACACCATCTCTCTCTCTCTCTGCTTTTACACTCACACCATCTCTCTGCTTTCACACCCACACCATCTCTGTCTGTTTTTACACTCACACCATCTCTCTCTCTGCTTTTACACTCACACCATCTCTCTCTCTCTCTGCTTTTACTCACACCATCTCTCTCTGCTTTCACACTCACACCATCTCTCTCTCTCTCTCTGCTTTTACACTCACACCATCTCTCTGTCTCTGCTTTTACACTCACACCATCTCTCTCTCTCTGCTTTTACACTCACACCATCTCTCTGCTTTCACACTCACACCATTTCTCTCTCTCTGCTTTTACACTCACACCATCTCTCTCTGCTTTCACACTCACACCATCTGTTTTTTACTCACACTATCTCTCTCTCTGTCTGTTTTTACACTTGCACCATCTCTGCTTTCACACTCACACCACCTCTGTTTTTACGCTCACACCATCTCTCTCTGTTTTTATACTTACACCATTTCTCTGTTTTTACACTCACACCATCGCTCTCTCTCTCTCTCTCTCTCTCTCTCTCTTCGTGTTTACACTCACACCATCCTCTCTCTCTGTTTTCACACTCACACCATCTCTCTCTCTGTTTTCACACTCACACCATCTCTCTCTCTGCTTTCACACTCACACCATCTCTCTTCAGGAGCATTTCCCCAGCGCCACATGCAGAAAGTCTCAAATAGCATGAAATGAGGTTACAGGCCATATCTGTCAAATCAATTAACCAGAGCATTGCAAATGCATTAAATAATTATTACACAGACTGCAATTTCCAAGGAAAACCTTGAAATGGTGTCAAAATATTATTATCTAACCTTAGACTATCATACAGACAAAATGTACTATAAATTGGTACCTTCGCAAATTGTTTTGTTTGAATGTTTTATATAAATTATACTTCATTTCTGGATATAGCACATACAAATGCTACTGGCCCTGAAATGGAAGAGACTGCAGAAACCATCTCAAAAATCTCAATCAAGGAACATCTACTCAAGGTGGATTTTATCCTTTTCAATGATTTATTTTGGGTGACCACGTCTAAAGAGTGTACTGTAACACTCCTCTGGATAACACACGCAGCTTTCCCTGAGAGTCTAAGATAATCACACGTCAAATTCAGCTGTAGCCCAGAATTTCAACACCCAGCATTCAGAAAACATATCAACCTGAAATAGAAAAGAATAACGTTACTTTCCCTAGGGGAACTTCAGGACAAATGTGGTCAGAAAGCACTGCAGGTATTCTACCCGTGGATAAGAGCGCACTGATTTGATGAGCCTTACTTCCACACAGCTGGTGGGCATCTCAGCAGGTTTGTTATTGATGGTGAACCGGTACCAGCCGGGGGGCAGCGAGTGGTCGCAGATCAGCTCCTGGATGGCCGTGCGCTGGAGTTCGGTGGAGTCGAATTCAACGCTCCGGTACGGGTTCTGCAGGGTCCGATACCCACCCGGGTAGCATTCTGGGGCTGGAGATACACGCAACAGGCAACTCTGAGAGAAACTCCTCCCAAACATTTCACAACCAAACAAGTCAGCATATGACACGGAATAATGGCATTTGGGATTGTTTGGTATCTCAGGTGAGACGCATCATTTTCTCAGGAAATGCATGGTCTAACAGGTTCAAACACTAGCACAAAATTTTTAAATCCCTTGTTTTATTCCAATTACTTTGTGTGCTTAGAAAACAGTCATTGTCACATACTTGCAAGAAACCACACCTGCCAGCTAATACAATCGTCTTTATCACCAAAAATATTTCCTCTGTACATCTCCAAAGGGTGGAAAAAAAACAACAGATCTGAATATTCATTATAGCTTGTAAAACATGAGTCACTGCAAGCAAACACAGAGGTCAGATCAGCCTCAGGGGGCAGGGAACGTTTAAATTGGTTAACATAGCAGTCCATCAACTAACTCATTCTTCTGTAAACTTTCCAGCAAAAAGTGGTCCGAGGCAATGGTGCGCGACTGGTTCCGTGCACATCTTCACTGCCGAATTAGGAGCAAAAAGCAGGAGAATGGCCTTTTAAGGCGAAACTTTTCTTAATCCCTTGTCGTTTTTCTGTGGCAGCACAGCTGTAAAGCCGCCCTGTCTCCGAGACCGTAAACCGAACCGGGTCAAGCGACTCAGGCCCACGGTCATTCCCGCTGCTAATTAAAGCAAGGACAAGCTCCGCTCTCAGACGTTACAGTAAACGTGATCATGGCTCAAGTGACGCTCCACAAATCCTCGTGAGGGGCCAGACATTTTGATACAATGAGCTGTACATCCTGGTCCCGCGCCGATGCATGTAGGAGCGCTCAAAATCTTTTGTGTTTCTGGCTCTCTCGTAAGCTCCTTGTCATGGAGAGATTAGGTGTTAGATACTATCTAGTCTGTTGGTAATCAGAGCACTAATCTAGTCAGAAAAATGGCAAGCATTGCTGGGCTGAATGGCCTGTTCTCATCATTATGTTATGTTATGTTACTGTATGTTATGTTAGGTATCGACTGCCACGAACCAGAAAGACATATTAAACATTAAACACAGTGAATTTAACACGTAACTTAATAGGGGTCTTATCATAATATCATATATTGTGAAGGTTCAGGTGGTTCTGCGATGGTGTGGGGTTAATTGATCCTGGCATGGTTTCGTAGCACTCATACCATTGGATGGCGAGGTCAATGTCTGTCCAATTAACTAATGGTACAGAATGACCATCTGCACCCAGCATCAAAGTGTTTCTTTCCTGCAGACAGAGGTGTCCTTCAAGATAATAATAGAATATTGAATAGATGACGTCCCTGAATAGTCAGTAGTGGTTTGGAAAGTATGACCACACATTTCAAGACCTTTTCAGATAGAACCTTTTTATCTTAAAATTCCCTGGAAACTTTCAGAAATACAGTGAGCTTTAGAATTTTACAAATATTTTTTTTTTCATGTATGTGGGGCAAAGAGTCGGTATAGGCCAAAATACAGGGGATGTTTGTTGTGGATGCATACAAATACACATACACACAACAACTCAACACAACACAACAACAGCTGTTTCTGTAAAATGAAAAGAAAAACATATGCATGTAAATGCCAATACCAATTCAAGCACAGTATATTGCAAAAATAACAAATTTCAGCCTACTGTTGAAGGCACTGTATATCTGTCCACTTTACATCATCCTCCACAAGAGACACTGTTGTGTTTTTGTTGTATCACTCCTGCAGAATACCACATGCTGGTAGACACACCATACCATGGCACATACAGGACATAGTGGCAAAAGGTAGTAACCGAACATCCAATTCATTGACCTTACGCAAGTGTTCAAAAACACAACAGTAGCTAAACGAGCATAACAGGAAAAATATTACAGAAATTAAAATTCAATAGAAAAAACTGAAATTAACTGGTATCTAAAAATAATTTGTCTAAAAATCTAAAAATAAGGGAACCACAGCAAAAGGTAGTAATTGAAAGCATTACACCTAGCCTAAGCATATACATGTGTAGTAATCCCCAAAACAGAGGCGTGTCATTGGGAGGACTCACTGATGAAGTCATGTCTCAGCTTGCTGTGAAGCAATAAGGCCTCAAATTCCTGCTATAATCTGTGGACATAACCCTGACATTAGGGGCCTAAAATCTCCCCAGTGAACACAATTACTCTTGAGGCTCAATTTCTGCTAACAACTGTACAGTACGTGCATCTAACTAGATCACTTCATACTTCAAACAATAACATTTCAAAGGCAATTTCATTATTTTAACAATCAAAATTATACGTGAATAATGTAAATTGTACTACAAAAACTGAGACACTGCCTCTTACTGTAGGGGATATGAAGGAATCCAACAGGCATACAGTATACTACATCTTGTGTACCAAGGATTTGAATTGCTTAAATACACTCTGATATTGGTTCAGGAATTATTAGGCTATATTTTCCATTTCCAAAACATTAAATCTGTGGTTCCATCCTTAGCAAGTCTTATCAAAATTATTTATAAATGAACTCTAACAACATTCTTTGGGATTAATTACAGTATATTACCATTCATATTACCCATATATAATGGAACAAATTGAGGAGCCTATTAAAAACAATCATGTTTAAAGGAAACACTGAGTAACCCTGCAACCAATAGACTGTCCAGTTGACACAACCTTAGTTTAAGCCTGGAGCAGATTTGTCATGGTCTGCTTGAAAGGATTCTCCATTCAAAACGCAGAAGTGTAGGCGCCTTATTTAAATAACCTTTGTTTGGGTCAGAGGTTTTTGAAACGGCAACGTCTTTAACCCGGGAAAGAGTGCCCTGCCTTTTATTTTGGGACAACTCGTCAAATTGTCCATTTAATTTGTTTGCTTAGGAGTAGAAGAGGTGTCTTAACATGCACTCCATGGGGAATTACCAGCAGGTCCTCTGACT
The DNA here is from genome assembly GCF_018555375.3 of Anguilla rostrata. Taxonomy (NCBI): domain Eukaryota; kingdom Metazoa; phylum Chordata; class Actinopteri; order Anguilliformes; family Anguillidae; genus Anguilla; species Anguilla rostrata. The sequence goes on from NC_057947.1 coordinate 9,046,842, forward strand.
GGGCGGCAGGGGACCTGCTCGTCTCTCCTTATGAATCTCGCATCAGCAGTTCGACTCTCAGCCAAGTCTGAAAGCTCATTACAAGCCCATTACAAATCTATTACCCTACAGCAGACTAAACAAATAATATCGACCAAAAAATAAAGAAAAGGTTTGGTCAGGAACATAAGGCACCATTGGGACTTTAGAAGGTACACTGAAATGCTTTGAAATGTGTTTACATTTTAAAGCCATGGGTTTACTCCACATAAAGCTGTAGTCCTATATTTACAGTTGGATTACGCGATTTATTTCCAAACACTGGGTCGTTCTTTTCTTCTTTATTTTAAAGTGGTGAAACGCCAGGCTATTCCAGAATGAGAATGCCATTATTGTCGAAAGTGGCCCTTAATATATTGCAGCGATATCGAGGCCACTGTGAGACACATTAAAAATGTGTCTGAGTCAGACCAATACCTTTGGCACCAGCCCATATGAAGGGTTGTGAGATTTGTTGACATTACAACAATGTAAATCCCTTAAATAGTGTAAGACCACACCCTGTGGACTGCTAATAAAGCGAGGGAACGACATGCTACACTAGCATCCATAAGACCAGCGATGCAGACGCCCAGTCTGATATAATCTCCGGGCTCAGAATGCTTTGTAGTTTTGTGGGGGTGATGAGGGCAGGGTCTTTGTGTGGGGGCCTTTATGGCCCCTTATGCCACCCCCCCCCCCCAGCCCCCAGCCCCCCAGCACCAGGGACCTCAGGGCTTGGAGTAACTGCACTGAATTATCCTTTGTGACTGTGGAGCTTCATACCACTCTGGGAGAGGCTAGGAAAGTCTGATCACTCCCCTCTATCGCAGATTTTTAATTTAAAATAAAAAAAAAACACTTATTATTCATTGATTCACCAGAAAGGCTGTTTGCACTGAAGATATCCCCACCACTGTACATATACCAAGCACTATCAGGGAGACTGCATGTTACACACTGTGCTTACAAATGTGTTCAGTCAATTAAAGCACTGATTAAAATGTGTGAATAAACAGATTCATATTGTAGTTTAAGTCTCTGTCAGAGGTTTAATTCTGAATGACTCATAAATACAGAAATTTCTGAGATAAGAATATCCAAGAGGTTCTTCAAACTGTTGCTCGCAATACCGATGTGGTGCATTGTGCCAGGTTTAACTCACTCCATACAAGAGTGATTGTTTTAATCTGCAGTATTCCCAGTGTCTTTTTTTATCTCTCTGGCGACCTTTCTCAGAACAGAATAGGACTGATTCTTTCCTGATCAATCATGGTACTATTTTCTCAGCAGTGCGAAAAACTAGAGATTAGTGAGAAGTGCAAAGCAAATTACTATCAAAGACCATTCAATCAGGAGATAAATTAACCCAACAGGCCAAAAAACTGGTACCGCCATGATCTAATTTAATGAGAAGTCCATATAAGTCGCCTTCATTTGGTGTTGAGTGGCAGTTTTCCAGTTCATTCTAGCTAAGCTAAAGCTAAGTAGCAGCTAGCAAGCTTAACGTATAAAGTAGATGGGCTATAATGCTAGTCTGAATTCCATCCCAACAAGCTAGCTACTTTATTAGTCCCCATAAGAGAGTCTTTTTCTTGGCAATAATCAACTATAAATATGAATTAATCTAGCCAGCCAGTAAAAATCCCCTAGTCCCTGTTCTCTGGTAAATTATTAGTAGAAAGCAATTGTAACCAGCAGAAACTGTTGTTTCGTGGGCTAGCATCATTGGCAAATCTAGCAAGAAGTAAGCAGACCGTCTGTAAGACAATGACTATTCTACCCTAGACTATCCTATTCTATCATTGATTATGCTGGTCATTATATACAGAGGGCTACCTACAGGTATCATAGCTATCAAATGTAGCTAATGCTATGACCCAGCTCACTGCCTATGATCTCAGATGTTTCCTTATCTACACACGAGTGTATTCAATAAATTCAAGTTTGTGTTGACTGTTTTTTACATTTTTACCTCAACATCTCTAACATTAGCAAACATTATAATTTATTCAAATTTACATTGGTACATTAACGTGTCATCTACTGATATAACAATTATGGCTGCTGGCTGTCATCTCTTAAATGAAATGCAGGGGTTTTCATTGCAAATATATATTCAAATATACAGTGTATAGGGTCCTTAGTGAATAGACAAGCTAATCTTTCACCATTTACCCATTTCCAGAAAATGGGTGGTGCAACAGCAAAGAAAAATACTGGTAGCTTTTTGCCAAATTAATGTGCATCTCAAACCATTATGGTGTTATTAGGCCACTGCAGCTCACCAAGAACACTGCTAACCTGATTTACAACCTGCAACTACTTGCATAAGATTTATAACCTTGGTGCTTGCCTATCAGGCTGCTAAGGGGACTGTCCCTTCATGCCTTCAAGATATTTTCAAAGCTCTGCAAACAAGCCCAGACCCCTCAACACTGGGATGGCTGGCTCCTCCGTAGGCTGTCTCTGATCATGTACTTCCTGGCCACTGTGGTATGTTCTGACCCATAATTTGAGGAATAGGCTTCCCACAGCAGTCTGAAAAGCAGAGGCACTGGCCATCTTCAGACCCAGAATTCAGAAGGCCCCACGGCTCCTCCATCGCCACCCTTTAGCACTTCTACTGAGCCCTAACACCTGATTGGGTGCAACATTTTTTCTGCTCTCAGAGCCCGCAGACCTTTACTGTTGTTCAATTAATACTGTTCAATGCTCATTTGGGTAATGTTGTTCTTGTTTGTAAAAACTTAAATGTCCAATAGTGTATACAATTACGATGCACAGAATGAACTATCTAGTAGTAATAAAAGTTTTTATCCCTCACTAGTTATCAATGTCTAATTTCAGGGGGGAAAAGGCTGTCCATTATTGTCATTTAGAAAAAAAAGCACAACGGAAGTTCTCATTCTGCTTTAAGTACGGTCGTTGTTCCATGATCAACACAACTCATAAAGTTGGTTCAAAACCACCCTCATCTCCAGCACGGCTTAACCTACATGTTTCCTGCTGAGGCCACCCAGTAGCACTAACCCTTTGATGTGACACATGACCTCTGAACCCTGTTTTGCTGGTAAGATGAGAAAACACAGGGACAAGTCAGAACTTCAACTGCCCTCAGTGGGATATGGTACTATTGTACCATATCATAGTTCACTAACAAGAAATAACCAGAAATGTTGTACTGTATAGCCTACATTGACAATGTGTTAACTTTATTAGCAGTATGACCATTTATATTTATGGAAGTGTTAACAGAAGGAGAATTGCTGTTTAGTGAGGTGTTCTACACAGTACTAGTTACTTCTACAAGTTAAAAATATAATTTCCTTTTCCTCTAAATTGGTTTTAAATGGTTGATTGTTTGGCGATCACAAAAGAAGTACTTTTTCATAAAACTAGAGAAGAATTGTAGTTAAAATGAAAATCTGTCACTGCAAAGATATTTCATAAATTTAGGTTTTTGTCAATGCAACCTGAAATCATAGGCAAAATATATAAAGTCTCTCAAGAAACGTATTTAAAAATTTGCTCTTAAGTGAATTATTGTGGTGATGATTCAGATTTTGGGTTCAATTTTGCCATACATGGTGAGACATTCTTCTCTCGCAGCAGAAATTGCAGGTATCATGACTGTTTGAGGACATCTCAATCTGTCATTAGTGTAGAGCCATAACACACACAGTTCCCTGCCTTGTTTTGTCTCCTGGTGTCTGAGAGGTTTCATTGATTTCAAAACCCACCAAAAGCACACAAAGCCATGCTACTTTTATGTGACTTGCTAGGGTCCCTGTAAAATCTGCCTGAATTCCTGTCCTCACAGTTCAACATTATTGACAACAATAAAATCTAGCAGGCTAACTAGCGGGCAAAGTGGTACCTGTGTCTGGAACAAATACTACCTGGTTAGTAAACATAACATGTATAATAATTACTGCAAACTAGTTAATTAACTATGCAAACTTTAATACTTGAGCAAGCTAATGAGCCAGTCAGCGAGTATACATTCTCACATTGCAAAGATATTCACTAGTTAATGTGCAAATTAACACAGATTTAACAACGTATCAGACAATACCTAGCTATCTGCATTAGTACAATGATTGAAACAGATGTCAGGAGCAGGATCCAGCCGGTCACAGAGGTCATGCAATTATCATTATTATTATGGCAACATTCTCTAACTAGTCTTGATGAGCTTCTAGAATGAACTTCACCACCTGCCCTACTGGCACACACTGCCGTTCTAAACACCTGCATGGACTCAACAATTCAGATTCCAGTGTCCTTGCATGGTTACAACAAACATTTTGGAAACCTACGCTCAACAATATTTCCAAGACAACATTGACGGTGCTTATTACTGACCTGAAATTCATTGCTTACAGTCACACCAATACATGTTCTACATTCCTGGTATGTTATACAAACACTGAAGCTTACATCTTTTAAATGAAATAAGGTTAACACAAGACTTCATTTAAATAGTTTCACAAAAAAAAAATGGGTTTCAGACATATAGCCAATATTCATCCAAAAGCATTTATTATCTAGGGGATGAGACATTATCTTGAAGTGCCAGTGACTTCCAAAGTTGTACCATCAAACTATTTAACCCCTGAGAGACCATGTTCTAACCTTTATCACTGAGCCCTTAGTCACAGTCGGAGTGAGTTTATTTGCATTAATTCTTTTTTTTTTTTTTAAACGATGAAATTTTCAGTCAATCTGGTTGCACGATACACCATTTGAAACCATTAAATCTCACAATTCTCTTTTAAAACTATTTTTTCAATGCCAACGCTGTAGTGCCAACGGGTGGGAAAACAAGTTTGGGGGGTCCTCACTTTCTTTGTATTTTGGGAAATTCACAGATGCATTGGCTGCATTGTGTGTCTAAGCCCACCAGGCCTGACAACCATAAGCATTTGGATTCACAAAAAAAAAAACTTTTAGTTGGGGAAAGAACCTCCACTTCCTCTGTGTTTGAGCTTCTGTTAGTTTCTTTCAGAAATATTTAGAGTAATTCTGACTCTTGGAAAACAAACTTTCAAGGGCGACCTTTCAGAAGAGACCAGGATTATGCCTGTAGTCAAAAGGGTTCAAGAAAAGTAACCATTATATTTTGGGTATGTAATTTTCAGGCTTGTGTTAAAAAGGGCGCAATACATAAGGGGTTCATATCAAGCCATTACCTCCGAAGAATCATATTTCGGGCAAATAATGTCCCACAAATATTATTTTGTAGCTTAGATGGTAAAAGTATTATGTAGATATAAGTATTTAATCAATCACTCAGTCAGGAAGATTGAATTCACAACATTTTTGTTCAGATGGACCTTTCTCGTTGATCAACTTGGGCACAGAGCTTAGCTAACAACAATAATGTTTGGAGTTTTTTTTTTTTTTTAAAGAGAACGTATTTGTATGCATTCCTGCCCTATATGGGTTTCCCAAAGAGCTGTCTCATACTGTAGTTAAATAACAAAACAGAGTCAAATGTCAGGTGAATAGAATAAACCTTACAGCAATTTTCTCTCATAACTCAAGAGCACAACATTTTCCAGTTCCTGTGAGTTTTCCCGTAATGATCTTCTTCTGACAATAATAGCAGCTGTTACAAACGGAGGATATAACAGCTGCTATTATTGTAAGAAGGAGATCTTTACTGGAATGCTAGTCTTGTTTTTTCAAAGAGTCTTGAGTAAAGGACATATATAAAAATGATATTGGGGGAGTTAAGTATTCTCATTAGATAATACATACAGATGTAAAAATTGTAAGATATAGGCTAATAAAAGCCAATATCTTGTTGGTTTCCTCAGGCAATTTCCCCAATTAAAATCTTTTTACGTCATGTAAAACTGTAAGGGCAGTGCTATCAGACTGTTAAATGCTGATCACTCCCTCGATCTTGTACACCAACAGTGAAAGAATATGTAGCGTAACTGAAGGAAGGCAACACAAAAGGATTCAATTAGGAGCAATTATGGCTTTTCTGTAGCATTAATATAGTACTAAACGGCTAATGATTCTGTCACGTTAATGTCTGTACCCATTGAGCTCTATGATCTTGGATGAAAATGACTGTCTTCACTTCAACAGGACAGAATACACTATAGTGATCTAACTAAAAGATTGCTAGCATTTTTGTATGAGGAATATTAATATGACTTCAGTTATAGATATATCAGTTAAACCCACTGAAGTTGTCCAGCTTGCCAAACTAGGGGCCTGTTTTACAGACATAACAACCTTGATGACCCAAATTTTTCTCTCACTGAACTCGGATAAGACAGATATTGATATTAGGCCCCAAATGTCTCAGAGATAAATTTTTAAACTTTTCTCTAGAAATCTAGATGGCTTCTCTGTCTCTGCCAATGCAGTTGTTAGAAACCTTGGCGTTGAGTATTGATTCACATCTCTCCTTTAAGACCCACATTAATAATATCCCAAGAGTGGCCTTCTTTCACATGAGGAACAAATATAATTTGAGGAAGACGTTGTCCCTGCAGGATGCTAAAAAAAAAAAACTTGTTAGCCTAATACCTTTGTAACCTCTCAGTTAGATTATTACAATGCTTTATTGTCTGGTTGCACAAATTCAGCCTTGAAATGTCTCCAAACTGAGAAATGTGAGCCTATCAGTCTGGTGCTCACATCTCTTAGTTGGTTGCCTGTTAAATTTAGAATTGGCTACAAGAATCTACTCTCTATATGTAAGGCTTTAAATGTTTTGGTTCCAGAATACCTTATTCTCTACTCTCCACCAGGTTTGCTTTGCTCTCAAGGTGCAGCCTATTTGAAAATTACAAGTATGAAAGTGGCAGGCAGAGCCTTTTCTTACAGAGCTCTTGTTTTATGGAATAATCTCCCTTTGTATGTCTGGAATAATATCCCTTCGTATGTCTGGAATAATCTCCCTTTGTATGTCTGGAATAATCTCCCTTTGTATGTCTGGAATAACCTCCCTTTGTATGTTCAGACTTCAGACACACTCTCTGTCTTTAAGTGTCGGTTCAAAACTTATCCGTATATTAAAAACTATTATTTGGTTAGCAATGTGTGGGAGGGGTAAATCAGGACCATAGAGCTGTTATGTGAGGTGTGAGCTTTACCACCTAATATAACTACTTCTGACTGTAACCTGCCCAACCCATTTTATCCTTCTCTCTGTTAGATGGCTCATTACATGTCTGTTAGCTTTCAATCTATCTTAGCTATTACACCAGGCCAGCTCCCCCTCTATAGCTGGGTCCCTCCCGATGTTTCTCCCCCATGGGAGTTCCTGTTCTTGCCCCCGTTTGAGTGTTTTTGAGTCAATTTCTTTTGGATTTCCACTGTAATGTAACAGAGTCTCTGTATAAAGCATTACATAGATGAAGTTCCTATGCATCTATGAAGTTGAACTGAAAGTTGGAATTGTTATGACAACTACTGATGAATCATTGATCAATCATACAAATTCTAAACAGTCTATTTTATACAATATACTATGAATTACAATTATGGAACATTGCCAGGTCCTTCGCCAATATGTATGTGACATTTACTGATATGGGGAGAAGAGGTTTTGTTAAAATGTCTAAAGCTATCAGCTTTTTTTACCTTCAGGACATCACCATTTAGATTGAGTGGCAGAGAAACCAATACATTACGTTGTTTACTGTATCCAGCCTCCACGCTGATCGATCGAAAGCCAATAAAGTATCATGATGATAACCATGACTCGTCCCACGCAGGAAGCTCATTTTACGTCCTATTTTCAGTCTATGAAAACCAGGAGGAGTATCGATGTCATTGTAATGAATATCTGTTGCACTGTTTATAGCAAGCATGATGTCCTACAGCATACTACTCACTGCTTAGCCACGATGTGCAAACTGCAGTAATATTTTGCATTCTGTCCGAGAATTCCGCTTCGTCGGAGGCAGAATACATTTAGACAGTTGGCTATACAAGTTTTGTTCGATTTAATTTTCTGGGGTTCTCTTTGCCTTCATCGAAGCTTAGGCTACACAGCTGTTTAATTCCCAACGGATTTGCGTAAGTGAATATCTGCAAGCAATGAACACGATTTTCAGATAAACAACTGGCACGGGTTTCACCAAGTTAATGGTTTAATGCAGCTGGATAAAGGCTCAGTACGATACCTTGTCTAAAACATCTAAAACACACGTACGCTTGGTACCTGTAAACAGCAGTTTGTAGTAACAGCGTTAGCAAAACTCAAAAGGCGCCCGTTAAAGTACTTTGTACATTTAGAATATAGCAATGGCGTAAACAAACAGGAAATTGTAGAAAGTCACCACAACGGCGCAATGCCAGGCGGACTTACAAAATCCAATAGGGCAATATAATGGAACACTATCTAAGAACAAGTGTTTTTAACTTTGCACAACCACAAGCGTCTTACAGTCTCACTGTAAAAATGTGCATCAGGCTATAATTACAGACACACAGCCGACTTATCATCAGTCTGCTGATATGTCGCAGGTGTGCTAAACGGCACTCTTCGTTTAATAATTCCCCCCCGCCCCATTTGACGCAACCGTAATTTTAATCAAAGAAACATGCCTATTCAACTTACCTAACTGCGCGACCGCATGAAGTTGCATCAAATAAATGCAAGCTATGCTTAGGTAGCCGTGATGTAAAGGTGAAAAACTTTCCATTATTATTTGTCTTTAGATTTTATCCACGGATCATTTGCTTTGAGGGCTTGGAGGTAGAGGGTCCCATTTGAGTTTTTCAAAAGCACAAGTGGCATGCGCTCAGTTTTCAAAAGTTTTATGTGGAATGGAGATATCCTGCAGAGGGCTCCGCGGAAAGCATAGTATTTCAGAGTGCGGTAGTTTTGGGCTGCTCGCGCCTTTGTCTACTTTTGACCGGAGCAGACAAGTCGTTTTCAGGAGAGGGAAGACACGTTGTCTAGTCCCTAATTAAGAGCGTTAGTAGGTGGACCCAGAAACGGGAGCTAAGAAAGGACATGGCTGGAGAGTTTCCCTAGCGTGAAACTCTGAAAACCAGCACATTACGTTGACAGAAACATTAATATATATATTTGCAAACGCTGTTTATACAATAGTTGAATGAATCAACAGTAGCTGCTATTATTATTATTATTATTATTTTCCTGGCTGTCGCCCAATGCATGCTGGGATAGGCTCCAGCACCCCCGTGACCCTGACCAGAATGAAGAGATATAGATAATGGATATATGGATATTAATAATAATTAAATTAATAATTATATTATTCATAGTAAAAGAAATAGTAGTAGTAGTAGTAACACCCAAACACAGGCCTACAGCGACCCGGTAACACTCAAATACAGGGTTACTGCTGCCCTGTAACACCCAAACACTGGGCTACAGCTGTAATGCCCAAAAGTTGAGCCACAGCAGCCCTGTTGCTCTGTATCCTGGCTGGACCTCTCAGCTCTAACCCCAGGATATACTCGGTTATAGAACTGACAACCTCGTCACTTTTTTTTCTCTTCCTCAGACACTGAATCTGGCTAACTTCACCCCTCCTCTGGAGAAGCACAGCTGGTGGGGGTCACATCTCCCCTCCTGGTGGAGCCCCTGGCACAGGGTCCGACCGGCCTGGAGATGATATCCTATTACCTGCCAAAACCCATGTATGTCATTTCCCTCATTTTCCCACAATAATCTAAGTCACACGCTTGAATTGGCCTAAAGGGATTTAATGGACTAGTACTGCACAACTGGCAATTTACTGAGATGTGTAATGTTATTTATTTTGAGCAGCTTGTGGCCTTTTAAAGTTTAATTAATTGCTTAATTAATTAATAAAAAAATATTACACACTTGTTTAATAACTGCTCCATTCTCTGGGGTTGACCTGGAAGCCCTCTTCTGTAGGCACATTTACTTGTATTTAAAAAAAGCTTTAACAATTTCATATTCAAGAGAAATGCATCGAGCCTTCACTAATAATGTTCTTGTTGTTTTATTTTAATGAATGGTGGTTAATTAAAGTTCATATGGCATAGGATATTTTACACAGTGATTTGACCAGTACGTATCAAGCAAAATTAAGGCCAAACCCTACCCATCCCTGAACCTTCAAAAGGCCATGTTTCTGGAACGCTTTCAGCTCCCTGGCGGGTTTGCTATCGATTCGCTAATTTAAAATGGCCGTTCCAGTAAGCCTCACAGATCTCTGTGTAATGGTACCCTGAGTTATATTACTGCATCAGACCATGTTATCTCATGCAGCTGAAATTCTAAGGGTCTTGTAAATTCCTTCTGTGTGACTCTGTGTGTGTGTGTGTGAAGAGAGAGAGTGCGTGTGTGCATGTGCGGATGTGTGTGACTGTGTGTGTGTGTGTGCTTATGTGAGGACACGTGTGTCATGCATGCATGACTATGTGTGTGTGTGTGTGTGCATGCATGTGTTTGTGTGTGTACGTGCACGAGCATGTGTGTGTACACGGGTGTGCATTGTGTGTGTTGTGCATGCATGGGTATATGTGTGTGTGCATGCATGTGTGTGTGTGTGTGAGTGCGTGTGAATATGTGTGTGGGTGAATGTGTGTGTGCGTGCATGCAAGCGTGTGTGTATACATGGGTCTGTGTGTGTGCATGTGTGAATGTGTTTGTGTGTGTATGTACAGGGTGATAGGGGAGTTTAGTTAAGGGGTCAGAGATGTGTGTGTGTGTGTGATAGGGGAGTGTAGTTTAGTAGGGTCAGAAACATGTGAGTCACCTTTGCAGTGTGGCTGGAGGGCCTGAGGCTCTGGGGAGCAGTGCTCATGAACGAGGCCAGTGCCCCCCCCCCTCCAAAGAAGGGCATGCCGCTAATCTGCAGAGGCCATGTGCGTCACAGACGGGCGTGTGTGTGGGGGGGGGTTTCCACACGAGAGCGGCCAAGCGTCTGGCTCTTAGGAAAAACACATGAAGTCAGCACGGAGCTGGACAAGCTGGCCGTGTTCCAGCTGGATTCCTCTGTAATGCACTGGAAGGGTGTATAACGCACGGGAAGGGTGTATAACACACTGGAGGGTGCATAATGCACTGGAAGTGTGTATAACACACTAAAAGGGTGAATAACGCAATGGAAGGGTGTATAACGAACGGAAGGGTGTATAACGCACTGGAAGGGTGCATAGCGCTCGGGAAGGGTGTATAATGCACTAGAAGGGTGTATAACACACTGGATGGGTGTATAATGCACTGGAAGGGATTATAACGCACAGCAAGTGTGTATAACACACTGGAACGGTGTATATCACACTAGAAGGGTGTATAGCACACTACGGGTGTATAGCGCACTGGAAGGGTATATAATGCACTGGAAGGGTGTATAGCACACTGGAAGGGTGCATAGCGCACTGGAAGGGTGTATAGCGCACTGGACGGGTGTATAGCGCACTGGAAGGGTGTATAGCGCACAAGTGTACATGCCTTTATATGGACAGGCCGTTCACAGCCGCCACCACAGGGGAGCGTCAGCTGGCCCAGCAGCCATGGAGGCTCACAGAATGAGACCGTGCCATCCTGTCCACGGTGGTCCTGAAGAAAAGAGCTAATGATTCAATCAGCCAATCATAAGCTAGTGAGGCTTCGTAAAACTGGCTCCTGTCAGGACTGCACATCATAACTGTGTTGACAGCTTCAGGATGTCATAAACTCTATATAAATCCTATGTGTGTTTGAGTTAACAAAGGAAATACAAACAGCAGTAGTGTTTGCTAGTACAGCCCTAAAAAATCAGGTTTACAAGTGAATGTTTTGGGAAACTAAAGATTACTGCACTTACGGAAGTGGGGGACTAAGGATCACTATGGGTTTTCTGGAAGACTTTAAAATTTTAAAGGGGCATGGAATCAGATTAATTATTATTATAAATTAATAAGAACATAAAATGATACACTGACCTTTTGTAGTAAATACAGAATGCAATGTAGTACAATGCAGAGAAAATGCTATGCATGCTGGTAATTTAAGAAAGCATCTCTTATTCATGCATTATGAAAAAAAGTATGACTTCTTTTTTTTTAGGTTTTTGTCCAGAAATTAGTCCACATGATATATGAATCCCCATGACCAGTTACACATTATGTTTGCAAAAAGCAATGCAAATTCAGTTTTATTAAACTGTTTAAAGATGTAGGAGGTGCGCAGTGACTGTCAGATATGCATGCGTAAGATCCGCAGGCATCTCCAGTGGTCACAGGGGAAGGACGATGTTCTTATCTAATCTGTAAGCGCGTTGCACTTGCACGTACTCTATGCAGCCCGTGTAAAGGAAGCAGTGTTCTGCTTGAGAGATGTTTAATGCACTTTCAGACATTAACAGAACACAGAACATAACTTGAATGGAAGCAAGCTTTGCATATTATCAATTACACAGTGGATTTAAAAGGGATTTGTGCAGTATGTATTTATAACCCTTAATAACATCAAAGATAAGATTTAATCAAACGCAAATATTCTGCCGATTGCAAACTAATCCTGTCTCTTACTGTATTCTCACCATTCCCTGCTACAGCACTCAGCCTTGTATGAGTAGCCCTGTTCTCCCATAATGCTGAAATTGCGTTCCCTTCAGCTCAATGCTGAATTACTCACCGCCCACTGATTTGAAACACCTCAAGGTGATTGGTCAGAAAGCTGTCATTTGGGTTTCAGATAAATTGAAGTTGTTGATGATTGGATCATGTCTGGAAACAATCAACTGGACATGATTGGTACTGGGACAGACAAGAACAATATTATGGAGCAGGACAGAAAACCACAAAGACAGCACAGGAACAGCTAACATGAGGAACCACGTTCAAATGTAAACGCATTCATTTCTCTGTCTCTGAGCCAAACACACTGAAAAACACAACAATAATAATAGGCTACTTCTAATAATAATAAGTTGTTTTGTTGATCTTGCATAAACATGACATCTAGATTTCAGTATATAAAGCTTTATTTAAAATTTTCTGAGGTGGACCCTGAAAAAAGAAATCTCTTTGTTTTCCATTACTGATCGTATGCATCACATTTTAAATCATCTTAAACACTTTGGCACTAATTCAGCAAAAAACAAAAACCCTTTTATTTTAAACTATTCTTAAACCAGATATGCCACAGACTAAAGCTGTCACTGTGTTTTTCTTGTCGCATACCATTGGCCAATTAACAGGGACTGATGTTTCCATAATAAACTACAAAGCTCATTCTCAGAAACTGTGACAGGGGAGATGACAGACAGAGGTTAGCTGTCAAATTAAGGGAAAACTTCACAGCAATCTTCAGGCACATGCTGTAAGTCACTAACAGATCTGAGGCAGTCTGGTTTATAGTGGACATGTATGCTTGAATATCAGAAGTCTGGAGCATACCTGAGACCTGAGCAGTTATTATGGTACTTCTCAGTTATTGTGTCTCATTTTGCTAGATCACGCTTGAAGGGTCAGGTTTCTTTGGATGATGCCACGAAGACAAGATTAACCAAGACTTGCTTCTTTTTGAGCAATAATGAAAAGGTATACATCTTTAGACATCAACGCTCCCTTGATGGGCAGTTGCAGGGGTCCATTTTAAGGCCTATCTGATGCTGTAAGACCTGAGGGTGCTGATAATCTGTGGGTTCCCCTTCTAAAAGGCAATTAAAATAATTTACGCTTGTGTCCCAGGGTCCCGGAGCCCGCAAAGGAAAGGCATTCCACCAGTGATCCTGTCCTCCTGAGCAGCCTGCATACTGTGGTCTTTAAGTCCTCATTATTTGGACAAAGCTGACAAGATGGCTGCAGGTTCCTTCAATTTTAACAAGTGACAGTTATAACAATTATCAAACAGTAATTTCATATCATATTTTTAAAGATCCATATCACATCTAAGTTTTGACAATTTGAGTAGTCAAATCATATACACTGCAAATATTATTTTCTGAACAGATACATTGTTGCTACTGAAGTTGTAAAGTTTCCAGGCAATGTATGCCTATAAAATATTGATTTTAACAATGTACAGAAATGTTCATATCATTGATGTCACTTCAGAATTTCCTCAAAGAGAAGGTACAAGGTATTTTATAGCAACGTACAGATGCTGACTTAAGCATAAAGACAGGTATTCAGGTATCTTAAGGAGAAATTCATTAGGATCAATCCTAGAGGAAAATGCATGATAAGTGTCTAAAATAACAGTTTTGTGGAGGTGAACAAACATTTTTAGCAGGGCAAATTAGATCAGATCATTGAAATGGAACTGCATTCTATAGATAATTGTGGACAGAAAAGTATGTAATTGAAGCTTTACCACAGACCCACAGGTCCTGAGTAGCTTGGGCTTTTAATGACAAAGAAACATAATTACTGCCTCACACCAAAGTCCTTTAATGTCCAGGTGTTACAACCTGTGAACAGTCCCTGAATCTTTCTGTAAACTGTCTGTAAATGTCTAAGTCTGTAACTACCACATTGCAGTACAGATTTTCCTACTGGGGGGCCAGAAATTCCTGTCTTTAAAGTGTATTTGGTTTTTGATTAAAGGTAGTCTTCTCGCACGTAATGACACACGTGTTAATAAAAGTGAAGACCTTCCTTCCTGTCATCTGAGTCAACATACAAAGCCCTCCACACTGGTCCTCTATCTTCCTTCACCTGCGGTAAGTACAGGGGTATTGTGACCCTGGTGAGACACCAATTTTCACATAGGTTCGGTGAAGGTTATCCCACAATGCGCACATTCACAGAGGGTATCTTAGAGGGTTATCACAAACTTGATGTAAACAAGAATCTTAACTGTTTCACTCCGATGCAATGTAGTTCTCACCATATTTTGGGGTCTTCTTCAGATAAAAGGAATCGATTCATCTGGGTTCTGGCTGCTATTGCTCTGTCAGAAGTTCTACGCGATACTCTTAATTAGGAAGAAAGAGGCTGTGGAAAGGACTTTCTGTCAAAAACAGAGCGTTTCAAAAGGCTCCCACTATTTGGTTTCAAGCTTTGAAACCCATCAGAGAGATGCACTTCTATCACAATCCACATACCTGATTTTTTCCTGGTACCATGCATGAATGTGAATCAGTGATTTTTATCTACATAGAGTACTAGCCCATGGCAAACACTGCAGTGTCTTCCAAAACCTTTAGGGCATGATTAGCAACAAAAACACATGGCACACCAATAGAAATGAACCACTGCAAGGGCACCCAGCAGTTTAAACATCCTTAAATATCAACTGCTAGTTTTACAGCCTCTTTTAAACACTACCATTAAAGCAAAATGCACCCATATATTCTCACGAAAGCATACGGATTAATTCAGCAAATGCTGCCATCAGCATTAACCTCCTGCACCTGGGCTCGAACAGGCCTTTTAACAGCCTCCCTCGAAGGTTAAACCAACTTTATGGGGGTGTTCTGGAGGGCCTTTGATGTGAGGACTGACCCATGAGAATGCTAGCCAGAGAGACCCCCCCCCGCTCCGCCCTCTAAACCGTTCCAGATGTCACACATCCGTTTACTGTGAGAAAGGACAGCGATGAAAATGACGACTCGGGCCGGGCCGGGAGGGGGGGGGGGCTAATGAAAGCATGCTGACGCGAGAGGAACTGAAGGTGGCGATGCTGACCTTGCCGAGCGTGTGCCAGTCACAGGAATGCCACGGTCTCCTTCTTCAGAAGCAAGCGCCATTTGTTCTTTACCGTTTCAGGGCTTCCAGCTGAATGAAGCTGAAGGATTTCACCAAGGTTGCACAAAACCTGTCCAACAGTGAAGTTTAAGTACAAAGCAACTACAGGGCAGAGCTGTGACAGAATGGCCAATGTTTCATAAATTTTTTCATTCATTCACTGTCCAGATCATTTGTGGAGAGGTCTAATGAAACACAAAACACAGCCTCTACAGTCTGAGAACAGGCGATCAGGTCTTGGTCCATAGTTATAATAAAGCACTGCACAGACTGTCAGGTAGCATTAAGGGCCGAGCATCCAGTGACTTCGAGCTGCAGTATTTACGTGTTTGTTTAGCAGATGCCATAAACATGGATAGCTAACAAAGCTCACAGTTAACAACTCACCCAAATTAATATCTACAGGAGCAAATTAGCTTAAGTACGTGCTTAATGGAACAGAGCGGTGTTCCGACTATGATTTGAGTCCGTGACTACCTGCTGAACTAAAAGGTGCTTTAAAAAACGCTTGGGTTTACAAGCAAACATACAGTATACAGTCTGAATGCATTTGCTATATTGTTGGAGTACTTTTATTTAACTGTGTTTAACATATTGCAGAAAATTTTACCGATTTGCATTTGGCATCATGCAACTGGTAATTAAAGAGACATGACAACAATGCCTCTGGAATCATTTTTTCCTGAAGTCCTCTTGCTATAATAAGCAGGTAAGCAATACCGCTGTCAGACGAGGAAGCCGTATGTTTACAGGGAGCATGATAAAGACAGGAATACAGTTGACAGCCATCTTAAATAGCGTGTTAATGGGTTCAAGGTGCCTCTTCCTTCGAATGCTGTAGCTGGCTGGCAGCCGCAGCCCTATTATGCCACATGAAATGGCCCATTGATTTGTATGGTGTCACTGATCCCACTTCAGGTAGCCAGCATAACATAAAATATGGCTGCTCTTACCTTTACTCCTCAAAATGAATTTGCCCTTTTCTGACAAAAGTTTGAAACCTTTAACCAAAAGTGACTTTTTGTAAAAAGATACAGCTGTAACTGGATGAAAGCATAAACCTTTAACAATCGAGACACTAAAATGAAACATTGAGGGCTCTATTTTCTGGCTGGTGCATGGCGTGTTGTGAGCTGTCACGCTGGCGAAGTGGTATTTTCTTCATGGTTTTTGACACACCTAGGCTGTTTGGCAATTTCATGACTCGCCCTCAGCCGAAGTGGGAGGGGAGCCTCTGCTGGGGGTCAGTCAAAATCGGGCAGTGCATTACGATTTTAGGGCAGCTCATTGCATTGAGTCGGTAAAAAGTGTATGGAAAGTTGCCGAAATTCAGGGCTTTCCCATGCAATGCGCGTATGATCATAGTCAGAAGCCACCCAGTGATTTTTCTGGGTCATAATCCTGTCCAATTTGAATTTGGTATAAATCCCAGAAGCAGGAAGAATGCATACTTTGCATTTATTATTCATTGTCTTTTTTTTAACTTTAATTCATGTTTTTATTTCTATTTTTAATTGTTTATGGGTGTTCTTTTACTGCACTGTGGTCCCTTTTTGGCATAATAAACGTAATATATAATACACGTAATATCAGCATAAACCAAAAATGTAGAAATAGTTATCATTAGTGTTAAATAATCAATAATAATTACAATTTCCTATATGTATTAGTTCATACCAGCATACCAATTGAGCAGTCTAAAGCATCTTACTGAGAGAAATTTTATAATCAGCTTGAACATGTTCTGCTTTTCCCAATATTTTTCAAAATAAAATGATAATATTTGTGCAAAGAAAAAAATAACTTTTTTTGGCTTGTATTAGTCTGCTTGTAATGAACAATTGTCACAGAATGTCATTACCATTCATGGTCAAGAAGATATTTTGAACGGAGAAGAACTGGCAGAATTGAAACAATTCACTTTTTACTGAATTACTTAGAAAGTAATGCGATCTAAAGCTGTATAATTTCACTGCAAAGAGCATACACTTGTCTGCTACAATCAGTCAGATTAAGTTTTGGGGAGATCATCTGAGGTGAGTAAAAAGAAAGATTCGTGTACAAGTTAAACAAACGTTAACAGTTTGATGTCACAACTGCAAAGTACGTGCAAGACAGTTGTAACAGAGATGAGGTACAATCATTACAAAAAAAAAAAACTACATAAATTGTTAATATCTGCAATATTTACAGGACAAAACATTGTTGGTTCAAAAGAACATACGTACATGGATGTTTATAGAAGCAAATAATGAAGGATGTCATGTTTTTTCATGTAATGCCAACAACGGTATATGATGAGCTGTGGTTTCATCATGTTTAAAATGCACTTATTTTGTCTCTGTAGTCTGCTCAATTGGAAAGAGTAAAGAAACCTTTTTCAGCCAATTTAGATTTTCTGTAAAATTCATTTGTTAGCCAGATACTAATCTTTTGTGTTAAGACTCGTGTGTTGTACTTTTTTTCATTTGAACAGGATCACTGACATTGTATGATCTTGGTTTTTAACTTCAAGATACTGTTGTCATTATTTCATTGTTATAGCATCGCTCGTTTATGCTATTTTGCTACAGGTTTATTGGGAAATTAACTGGCCCATAATAAACATTTAGGCAATGGCGTATTTTACGTTTGATGAAAGAACATTTTTTGATAATTCAAACAAATGTCTCTTTTTATGTAATTATGTTATAACTCGATTTAAAAAAAAAAAAGTAAGAGCCCAACTCAACACCTCCCGCAAAAGAATGTCTAGCGAGAAGCATCTAATTGCTATATCCTTATCCTAATTTTTCACTGCAGTCGTAGACTACCGCACAATGTGCATAGCTCTTAACGGGAATGAAAAGAGGTCATTTGATTGTCTATTAATGAATCCAGTTGCACCACACTCACTGGTAATATATTCAGTATAATCCAGCCCACTTTTCACGTGTGCCGCATGCTTTGAGCTGGGCACTTCTTTCCTCCGGTCACAAAAACAAACATTCAGTAGCCACACCCAATGAGCCCATACGCCATTGGCTGTGCCGTGCAACATTGATTCTGGAAAATAGCCCCAAGACTAAAATGTTTATGAGGTATCATGCAAAACCAATGTACCGGTGTGGCAATAAATGCTTGTAGGAATTTGGTAGGTTTGCAATTTCTGTTGAGACACCTCCCCAGGTAATTATTTTTATTCAATGAACATTCTATTGTTGTTCAAGAAGTGTCAGTTTGTCTAGTGTTTGGATGTTCATCAACATCAAAATGCTATTCCTCCCCAGAGACTAGCCTTACCCAGCATTTTCATAATTAATTCCAAACTAACAGATAGCCAAGCTGACTGGTGACTTCTGTGCTGTAACCTTTCTTTTGTTAGCCTAGCTAAGCTAAGTACTGTACCAATTACAGAACTTTCAAAGTGCATGTTGAATGCATGCGTTTTAGACTTAACATTACCCAACTTTTGATGTATATGAAACACAATTTCAATTGATACGACTAGTAACTGAAGTGACTGATATTGTCGTGTTGCCGTGTTCATGTTTCCCTGTAACTCCAGTTTGGGGAATCTCCACTGTATCATAATGTTACCACACAAGCAAATGGGAGTTGAGGCCAAATGTGCCCACATGTTCTTGAGATGTTTCATCTTAGCTGGGTGCCTGTGATTTTGTTTGAGAGGCAAGAATGTAGTGTTGTGTTACATGTCTCCATGCATGTCACCGTTTGGGAAATGGGGAGAGCCAATTTGGAAGAGTGACAAGCTGTTGCACTGAATACAAGCCCATATCTCAGATATGAGTCTTCCTCTTAGCCAACTGACTGCTTCAAAACACCATATGGTCTTGTAATACATACAGTTAAAGGGCTGAATGCTTATTCCATCAGTTTGGTGTTTATGTGAAGCCAGTGGATTCATTTCCTTTTGATTTAGAATGTTCTAAAGCTATTTTACCTCGGCATTAGAAGAACTGGAAGGAAACACTGGGCTCTAGCAGGCTTTTACAAGATGAATGGATACAAAAGACAAGCGTCTGTGTTTTCTATTTCGCTGTAAAGATGACAGCTCACATCAGCACTGTGCCCAAATGGCTCCCAAAAGTTATTGAAGTTCATCCTCTTCAAAATGGTGCATGAGATGAAAGAACAAAACATAGAAAACTCAAAACAAGGCTTGGCAGTGATGTCAGGAGTTTGACACAAACAAAAAGTTTACAAACTAAAGTAGTTCAGCGGGACTGCACCACACATAACAGTTTGTGTACAGCTATCCTACATGATGAAGCTGTCGCTGAATCTAATTTATTTGACGCGTACAGCACTGCTTCTTGTGTAACGTTGTTGTCTGCTGCGGGGGTGTTGCGTGACACAAGGACAGGTGATGCTGGGACACAGGGGCCCTCTCCCCCCCTCGACTGCCAATTATAAACTAGAGAGAGGCAGGTGCTGAGAGAACTGTAAGACTCTTGTCTGATTACTAATATGAATGGAGAAGCCATGCTAATGGTGTTTTTCATTTAGTAATACAGATGTGTTTGAAACCGCTTCTTGTGAAAGCTTGAACAAAAAGCAGATGCAGTCTAACCTCATGTAAGAACTTGTGCTAGAAATGAGTGAATATTTCTTTGTTCATTAGAGAAATTGTATTGTACAAATGAAATGTTTTAATCTTCAAAATTCTTCACTGGGGGTTTCTGTGCTTTGCAGAGCATGCAGTAAGTAGTATGTGGGCTATTATTTCACTTGGTTACACTTATGTGGATGTATTTTTTATTTTTTTAAACCTGTTTTAAAGTAAACGTGGGACTGTTGCATTGCACTATTCAACCTTTCACTCTGGAAAATTTCAACCTAAAAGATATAAAAGTTAGATTTTGATAAAGAAGGAACCCCTCTGGAATATTGGCAGGATCTGTTAATTTCACTCCCTGATCTATGTCTCACAGATACAGCTATAGTATCTCTGTGTCCAATGACTATTTTCTCCCCCTGTCTCAGATTCCTTGGATGATTCCTTTTAGCCTAATACACACAGGGCATAGACAAAATAATGGAAACACACAAAATATATGAATATAAAGAAAGTAAAAAGGTGTAAGGCCACCCTTCACCTTCAGAACAGCTTCAACAGAATGAATATGAATGTTGTCGTATAAGTTATGAACCCCATGTAGTGTGGTATTGGGCCATTCTTCAAGAAGAAAAGGCTCCAGATCTGTGAGGGATGAAGGGAGACAGATGGAAATCCACATCGCATTCTGTGCTCCAGGGCTTCTAATATAGCTTCAATTATGTTTGGTTCTGGAGGCCATGGAATGCATTTGATTTTACCCTGGTGTTCAAAAAACCACACTTGTATTTGCTTAGCAGTGTGTGTTATCATCTTTGAATATTGCGATATTGAGACTAAACATATTATTTGGCCATTGCATGACCATGAAGGGCAATGGACCCAGTGATTCCCATTGACTCAGTAGACAATAGACATTGTGGGTTGAAGGCTACCTTTGTTTTCATCCAAATGTAAACCCATTGAGATGTTTGACAACGAGTAGTAGATGACTTTCCATATTACTTTTTTCCCCACTGCTCAGGGATCCGTGCACCTTACACTAGAATATGTGTTTTTTTGCATTAGCCTTGGATAAATGCAGTTACTGAATTGTGGCCCTGCCATAAATATCAGCTTTGCGAAGCTCACAGAATGCAGTTTTCGTTGCAACTGGGTCACAGAGGTGTCAATTCAATTCTGTGGTCATTTTTGAGGCCGCAGTTTGAGGGTGATTACCAACCATCTTGTTAAGTGCCCATCTGTCCTTGCTGGTGGGCTTCAAAAATCACATATTTAGGATTACTAAATTTATTCACTTTTTGGAGGTAAGACTTCTCTAATGTATTTCAATCTTTTTTGATGAAAATGATTTTTCATGGTAAATGTGTTCAAACACAATTTCTTACATTTATTTCTTCTTTTTGATGAAATGTATTTGATTTCCCACCAATCTGAATGGGGAAATCACATTTGCAATGTCTCTTTTCACTTTTTAGAAACAAGACTATAAAGTCATGCATTTTCAAGGCAACATTTTCATTAAAAATGTATTTCACATGAATACTAATGTTATTGTTGGCAGGGGAATGCGTGTCTTTCTTATTGTTTCAGCCGCAGTACAAAATGAGACTGCTGCTCAGAGTAATCTCAGGAGACCTTGTCAGCTCACCTCTCCAAAGCCATAGAAGATGCCTGAAGACCATCTAACAAGAAGCAAACCTATCTGAGCTGTGGCAACAGAAGATGGTACAGTGGTATTCCAGGGTACTTTACAACATGGAGGAGCTCAACTGGCCAAATGAAGTGAACAGGAAGTGAAGTGGAATTAAACATGCAGGCTTCATCAAAGCTGACTGGAGGTGCTCAAAGGCTAGCAGAATGACCTGGGGTCAAAATCAAAGCACACCAAAAACCTAACCTTAACCCTATCACATAAACCATAACCCTAACCCTAATGCATAAACTCTAACCCTAACCCTAACACATAAACCCTAACCCTTACCCTAACCAAAAAGGTGGACAACAAGGAGAGCAGAGGCCAGGCCGCAAAGAGACCTGTGGTAGAGTGTGAGCCCCCAGCAAAAAGGCTGACCACAAGCTGAGGTTCTATCACTGCTTTCCAAAAAGAACTGAACAAATGGTTGAGACATCACCCAAATTTTGGATTTTGGAATCTGTAATTAGGAGCTGAGGTATATGCATCTCACAAACCAGGACATGTGGGACGTTGAGGAATGAGAGCTCAAACTGGAGAAACCTGGCGGTGGGTGGCCAGGAATATTAGGGCACATGGAAGACTACCACAGGAGATGTGTCCTCAGCTTGGGAAAGAATGCTGCATGAGTGGAAGACCCAGACTTCACAGGGCCTTAGCCACTGGGTGCTGGATTTTGTCTCGCAAGATGGGAGGAAATGATCCTGTGCAAGTCATGCACTTCAGAAACAGCTGAGTCCCTCACATGACTGGCTTAACTCAGGTTAAGGAGCATGCTTCACTGGAAAAGTGAGGATGAAAGTGACAAACAGGCCAGGTATTGAGCAAAGATATCATCCATTACTAGCCACAGAGCTAAGGAAAACAGCACAGATGAAGAAATGGTGTCCTGAAATGAGGGAGGGGTGGGGAACTATGAAACTGCTGTAATTTCTACATGGTCAAACCAAAATGAATACAAATACCCTCTAATAAAAGCTGAGAATCTGCACTTTAACCATATTTGCAGATTCTCTACCATGGTTTGATTACGAATCTGAAGTTATGGAGTACAGAGCCAAATCAAGAAAAAATATGCCTTTGTCCCGCACATTATGGAGGGCAGTGTTTCTTAAACTAGGGGTCACAACCCAAAAACTGTTGTGGGAGTGCCTGAGGTGGGTCCCAGAATGAGTCTGTAGACCACCCGTCTATATTAGTATGCGGACTTCACCGGTCCCTGAAAGGTACTTAATTTCTAATTTTGGTCCTGATATTAAAAAGTATTAGTAATTGGTTCCCCACATGAAAAGAAGCAACAGTGATGGAGGGTACTGTATGCTGTCATAGATTTAGTCTCCTGGGCATTTTCCCTTATTGCAGACAGGCACCTCCAGCTCTCTCACCATTCGGAGCTGCCTGATGAATATATATGACATCCAACCTCTGATCCATAATTATGGGCATTAATATGTTGGTACTCCCTTTGCTGTTATAACAACCTCCACTCTTCCAGGAAGGCTTTATACTAGATGTTGGAGCATTGCTGCAGGGATTCGCTTCCATTCAGCCAGAAGAGCATTAGTGAGGTCGGGCACGGATTGGGCGATTAGGCCTGGCTCGCAGTTGGCTTTCCAATTAATCCCAAAGGTGTTGGATGGCGTTGAGGTCAGGGCTCTGTGCAGGCCAGTCAATTTTTTCCTCACTGTTCTCGACAAAACCATTTCTATATGGACCTCGCTGTGTGCACAGGGAAATTGTCATGCTGAAACTGGGTAGGGCCTTCCCCAAACTGTTGGGGAAGAACAGAATTGTCGAAAATGTTGTAGCTTGATGCCTGGGTCCTGTCTGACAGTACTACCCATTGGTCGTCCAATGTGTCTTGTCATGAATAGACTCATCCTTTCTCAGCTTCTAGGACTTGTCACTGTCACCCTAGGCATGCTCTTATGGGTTCAGGCCCGGATCTCTGTAAAGCTGCTTTGTGGCAGTGCCATTTGTAATTCATTTTTTTCAGTTTTTTGAGCATACAATAAAGCTTATGCCTTGCACTGTTGATTTAATACTGCATTCTTTGCTCATCGTTATCAAGGGTGTGAATATGCTTGTATCATAATGTAAACTGTTGTTAATTCAATTTTAGGAAATATCCTGATTGCTGTTTGAATTGGCATAACTCCAGTTAATTAAGAAAACTGTCATTGGGATTTAATATTCATTCTCTTTCATGGCAAAAATGTATTTTAGGAGGCTGATTAAAAGTCATTATGCAGTGGGTTATTTAAAGCTAAAAACTGAATCAATACTAGAATGAGAGTTCATAAAATGAAAACAAGTGCAGTCATGTACTTGTTCATCAGAACACTGAATAGACCATCTTTGGCTTCCCTTCACCCCAAATGGCAGTTAAGGCATAAAAAAATTCCCGTCTGAAAAGTATGTTTTATTACGCCCTGCACTGAATTACATTTTTATGATGGATGCCAATATTAACCCCTTAAGTCACACTGGCCCATATTCAGGCAAAACATGCTTGGGGGTCCTCACCTTCTCTACGTTTTGGATGTTCACCGGCAACACATCACGATAAAGCTCGGTAAGCTTGCCATGGCAACAATCCAGACTACAAAATCCATGGTCATTTTTAGTCCCAGAAACTTCAATAGAATGTCCATTGTTTGCTTAGAAAGTCTCAGGAGGAATTATAGTTGTCTGTTTCACCATTGCATACATGCTGAAAATATAGTATACAAAAGAATGTTGTTGGCTTCAGTTTTGATAGATTCTCTGACTAGTATTGGCCAAGCAGTCCCTCAATATAGCCAATGGGATGCGCAACAACTCAACACGGACAGTATAACTTCTGCCCAGTACACTGCCAGCCAGTAGCAACCTACTGTAGTGACAACTGAAAAGCATTTTAGATTAAGAAATGAAGTTTCTAACGCTATATCGGTTGTTAGACTTGCATTGATCACATCTTTTTCCTTGCAGATGCTGAGAACATTACGCCGAGTTTCAACATTCCTGAGACGTTACGGCTACAATGGTAGCTTTACAACAAAAATGCATTTTGCAGTGCCTAAATAAACAGAAGACACATTTAGAGGTATTGGTTAGAAATCACTCATCGGAGTGAATATTTTCTGAAGAGGACAGTGAAAACGGCGTTGACTCCACAGCAAGCAGCTTTGTTTCAGTAATATTTTTGAGTAATCTCCAAGGGTTACCTTTCAGAGGAAACCAGGATCATGTCTGTAGTAAAAAAAAAGGTTCAATAGTAACCACTTTAATTTGGGTGTGTCATTTTCAAGCTTTAAATAGGTGATACGTACATAAGGGGTTAATGCAACAGACTAAACTATCCATCCATCCATTATCTGTACACGCTTATAGACATAGGGTATACACTCATAGAGGAGGTGTATATGTGTATACACTCAGCAGGGGGTGCTGGAGCCTATCCCACTCCAAACAAATGTTTTTTATTTGTAGTTTCAGCATTTTAATAAATCATAATTTAAACAATATTAAATGTACATAAGATCTAATGTGCATAATGTACAAGTACATAAAATACTCAATGCATAATGTAATATAATGTAGCTACATAATACACAATATACGATATAACCACAAACACAATGGACCCGACTCAAAATACCCACACACACCCGCAAAAAGAAAAATACAAAAAAAAAAAAAAAGAAATCAAACAAAATGAAAGGGTGACTGTCATTTCTCTTTGTCTGAAAAAAACAGACTACATAATCTGAAAAAGAAACACTCAGAACATGAAATAAATTACTTTTTCTGCAAAACAATTTGGAATTTCCATGTCCAAAAGGTTGCTCAATGCTGTACTAAGCCTTCCATGTAATATATGAAATATGTCAGTGTGTATAATTAACTACGGTGATGTATGACAACATAAAGGGGTCCACTACTATGAGACAGGCAAAAAAGTTTTTGAAACTACACTGCCACCCCTGTACCCTCTGTGATGATGTGGCCTCACGCCAGCCTCATCACGTCACTTTCATTTTTATACTCTACTCTTTTAGTCACCTATGGTTTCCATTTTAACTGTTCACTTTATCAGTAAAAACAAACACACGTAGTCATTCATTTACTTACACATGGTTTATTAAGTCCACCATCCATTGTTCAGCTGATTTGTTCTTTCTGTTAGCCATTTTCTCTTTTTACCGTTTTCAGTTTGAAATCATGTTTGCTCTGCCGGAGGCGCCACCCTCAAATGCGCTTGTTATTTCCTGGATGCGACAGCTGCGTATATCCGGGAAATACCAATCTTTAAATTTTTTATTTCACGGGTTATTTTTAAAGTGCACCTCAGAATGGTGAAATTATTTACTTTATTGTAAATTTAATAAATTCGTTATGAAACTTATATTCTGTAATTGGGTGGTGATGTTTGGACTCCCAAACAGATAATATCCAAATCTTAATGCAGTTCCCCCCTGTTAGTTGTGTGGTACAGTCCCTTGGAGGGAAATTCAAATTGAACTCCCTATTTAAGCAGTGGGTTTTGGGACTGCAGGGGCTGGTGAAAGTAGAGGTACTGAAGGTGATATTGAAGCGAACATTCTTTATTTTACTGTCTAATTAAGAAATTGTGGCTGTTAGCCTGTAAATTTATTATGGTTTTTGTTTTTGTTTATTTATTTTTTGTCTACTAGTCTTTTGTTGTTTTGACTTACACTTCTGAGCACTGTAACCTGCCACTTTTTGCACTGTATTTTGTTGTCCTGCGTGCTTCCCTACCACCCCCCTTGGCGATTCAACCAACTACATCTTTACACCCTCCAAAAACTGTAATAAAGGATTCCAAACTTCCAAAAAGAAATTCGATTTCACACAAATTTCATAAGATAGTCTTTCAAAAGGGAATATTGATACTATCTGAGCCACCCATTGCTGTATGGTTGGGGTACTTTCAGAAGCAACCAAAAGTGAAGGTTGTGTGTCTTTTTAATTGTTAAAAAAAAAAACAATATCAAAAGACTGCACATTCAGATAAACTGGAAAGCAATATTCAAGGGGGACACAAGATTTGCATACTAGTTACTCATACTGGTATCTAGTATGCAATATCCATTATATTTTTGTGTTGCTGGGTGAAAGAAACTCAATTAGCTGAATGAGCCTGAAGTGGTACACGTAACACAGTGTTAATTCAACTTAACCAGAGTACATTTAAATCCAAGGGGGACCAAATCGTATAATCTGTAAGTGTTGATTTACCATGGAAAATGTTTTACTGTGTATTGTTTGGCCAGAAGATCATTGTTTTAAGTACTTACAGAAGTTTCCACTCATTATCAAAGCTCCTGACCCTCATTTCCCCTTTTTGACACCAGTCACAGTGTATACCATTTAACAAGCACTCCACAACAAGCGGTAACTGGTGTGATAAAACCGGTCAGTACCGGTCAGCTAGCTAAGAAGCAGAAGTGACAGTCGTGCATCCGTATTTATATTAATGGCGGGTGTGAACATGAAAGATAGCGTTGAGAATTGTCCAATCACATTAGATAAAAAAAACATAAAAACAATACCAATTTGCTGCCAGTAAAAGTGGGAGTGTATGGGGCGCAGAGAGCTGCGCCCCATGGAAAATCTAAAGCAACCATTCAGAGAGCAGCCTCAGGTCACCTGCTTGCCAAAAGTTGAAGGACTTACATACACACTCATTTGGCCGGCGCCCTTCACCCAGGAAGTATATGTATTCACACAGAAATTAACCAAATACAATTTGATTTTGGAACCAATTTTTAATGAATGCTGGCAGGCGCTAACAGACTACCAGGCACATTGTACGAGTAAACAATTTTTATTTTATGAACCACCACTGTGTACAAATACCACCTCCCCATAGGGCCCTGTAACTCAAATCACAGCCCTCAAGGTCCAAAAACTGCTGGTTGTCCACCCTCCCTTTACCTGGGAGTCAGGTGTGAAACCAGTCCGGCCAATTAGAAGCACTAACTGTTCAGTTAATTACCTGGGGGAGAAGAAAATCCGGGGCGGATTTCGATTTAAGGTCCAGATTTGAGTATCCATGCCATAGGGGTTATCTAGACTCATCCACACTCTCTGCTGAGCTATATTATAGCACTGGCTTGCATGACGTGGGAGTTTTAACAGTTCAAATGAAATGGACCCAAATTGGCCGAGAGAATTTTTGAATTAATGGTGAGATTTAAATTTTTAATTGTTGGTTATCCTTAAAACAGCCATGCACTATGCAACTCACAGGAACAGGATTGTGCATAAAATTTACAAACAGCCAGCATTCATCATCTCATACACCTAGGATATGCACAAAAACAAAGGTCTGCACATGTCATGAATCTCATATTGGTTTTTTTGAAGGAACATTTTTAAGACCAAATGTAAGAATAATTTAAGAAAAGTTTTGTCAATGAGGCCCATTCATTTCTGATTGTGGCATTAGTTGTGTTACTGTCCATGGCAGTCATCGGTTATTACAACTTGCTTGGCATTTGGGACGTAACATACACCATAGGTGTTTTCCCTGGTCAGCATCAACCTAGGTCCACTTTTGTTGGTGTTTGGGCAAAGGCACACTGTGAATCACATTGCAACAAACATTGTATAAAATGCTATTTTAAAATATATTTTCATTTGGCTTGATCAGATTAAGTTGTCTACACTTAGGAAGGGTCCAACCCTGGTCCTATCAGAAGAAGACTTTATACCATTGATCTTTCTCAAGTGAATCCCCTGACTATTATATTTTTCAAATTCTTTTCTGAAACAAAGATTGTTAATACTCTTTATAGCTTTTAAGTCTCATCTCATTCACACATTAGCAAAAATAACATTAGAGGAGACCGGGGTAAATAAGATTGGCAAAGAATAATATTTTGATTTTCATCTGATAGAAACAGGAGAAACTTTTATTTTATGAGCAAGGTGTTTATATTTGCATCATATTTCACAGACCATTAACTCTCAATTGAGGATGGTTATGTGCCGCAGTGACAGTAATTTCAATGAGTTATTTTTCCAAACACTTTAAAGATGTCAATCTAATTCATCGCAGTGATTTCATACTAACAATGTTGATGACAAGGAATGGTATTCGTCTTTATATATGGCATTTTCAGAACGAGCATAGACGGTACTGTTTGCATACATTTGTTGATGCATTCAGCCGATATGCAGTTGTTGTTCTCCTTATCTTAGCATGCCCTGAAATGCATTTTTTCTTATTTGCTTGAATGTTGTCATCTGTCATTTTCTAAGCAAACTTGCATTGAAGTTAATTTAATACAGTCGTAGGTCAGCCTGTAGAGCTTGTCACTGCACAGAACAGAATATGAAGAGAGACAGAAGGATGATCTTTTTTCATTGTATCATAAAACACTGTCATTTTCAACAAAAGGATAGTCACAAACCAAAGCAAAATGTATTTTTCTCAAAATTAGGTTTTGATGTTTTTGTCAAATCACACGGTAAAAAAAAAGGATACAACAGCATTTGCACTAAAAAGAAAAGGAGAGCACTTTAATTTTCTGTCATGAATTGGGAAGGCTAAAGACATCCACTCAGAGATGAGTGGAGGAAAACAAAAACCAAAGACTTTATCGGGGAATTTCAATAAAAATATGTAAATATCTGGTGTGTCACTAACCAGAGCGACTGAACGCAAACAATTTAAAACTTTCGAACTTTCAGAACTTCTACAGGCTCAGAGATTTTGCTTCATCTCAGAGATTCCCCAAACACAGTATTATGCAATTAGCCATACCTCCGTTTGTCCAGAGGCAGTCATTGTGAACTGCTCTCCTTCCAAACATTATTATTATTTATAGTGCTGTCAGTTTCACCGTTTGCAAATACTGTAGGCTGGCTGCGTGTGGCCAGGGAAGCTGAGTGTTTATCAGTGACAATGGGATGCAATTTCCACTTGGGTGTCACTTTCTAAACATCTGAAGAGACCTCGTCCTCCTGCTAAGAAGGCCATCTCACAGTCCCTGGACAGACTCCATCTTTACAATTAGAGCAGTTTGGCTCAGATTTTAGGCCCGGGGCTCTAATGGAATGCTCAGCTGCAAAGGTTAATAAAGCAAGACCAAGGACAGTACAATCCTGGAAGATAATTGCACCACACCTGCTTTGCCTCATGAAGACTTAATCAATGGGGATGGATTCCTCCCCTACTCCCCTCCTACTCCCCCCCCGGCCCAGGATAGATGAAATACAGAGGAAGGTTTTCTTGAATTTGTACATGTGCAAACGTGTGATACTGCTGTGCATACAGTGCTGTTATTGGTACCAACATAAGGAATATTTCAAACAACAACCAATATGTACGACTTGCAGTTTACACCTTTACACCTTACTTACATTATAAAACATTGTACAATGTAGTTGACTACTGTATACTTGCGCATATATGTATGTATTCTCTTTTTATCTTGGATAAATCTTGGGCAAAAATGTTGATCTTAAAAAACAATGGGATCCAATGAAGAAAGTTTTTTCCCACATCTTTCAATGCGTCCTTATGATATACTTCATGATACATTTCAATGTTTCTGAAGTACTATGTCAGCCATTTTTTTTAGTCAGTGATTGAAAAATTAAAAGCAGCCTTACGATCAGCGGATTAAATTCAGTTTTGCCATTTTTAAAATGACAACTATCACAAATGAATGAAACTATGCTTTCTTTTGAGTAAAACTATTTTGCTGGAATTACATTCCAAATTCCTTTCTTCTATTAGACAGAAGCTCATGCACACACTGAAGGGAAAGAGTTATTATATACCACATTTCTGTCAAGGTTATCACGAAATTATATAAAAGCTTTCATGAAAGAATCTGACAGGCTGCACTTTGTTCAACAGATTGGCCATTAACACTGAACACCGGAACAGTAAAGGCACATTTCCACAGTTATATTGCTGCTCTGACTCACAAGGCTGGTAGAGAAACTAACTTGCGCATCAAAACCCTTCTGTGCATCGGAATGTCTACAATAGAAAGGTTTTCACTAATTAAACTGTTGTTCACATGCATTAGGTATTTTATTTGAGGAGTTCAGTTCCTCATCTAACACACATTCAGACACTGAATATTGATTCACTGTGTGCAAGTAATAAATAGGTAGGTATGTATGTATCCCATAGAATACACATGGTTGAAATGTAATAAGCCTGTCCAATTAGCCAAAATCCAGATTAAGAATCCATCATAAAAAGATCTTTACTATTATTGTATCAATTAAAAATCATAAACAGCAAAAGCACAGCATATGCTAAACATATAGCACATAAAGACATGATAACAATTAGGCCTACAATAACCGCAGCAAAATGTGTCATTTTCCGGCAGATATATTAAAGAAAATGAAAAACTGAAATATGCTACATGCATATGTAATCAAAACCCACACATTAATATTTTTAGATCCACCTGTTGCTGTAACAGCTTTAAGTCTTTTCTTTACACACTGTTTGAGTGATTTCTGCTCATTCTCCTGGCAGATACGTTCCACGCTGTTCAGGTTGGCTAGATGACGCTCGAGGGCCGCAATTTTCAAATTCTGCCACAGACTCTGAGCGGTGGTGGACGTTCACCTTTTTTGTTCCTGAGCCACTCCAGTGTTGCTTTGGCCTTGTTCTGGGGGTCATTGTCCTGCAGGTGAAATTTCTCCCAGGCTTCAGCTTTCTATTGACTGAAGCAGAATCTCTTGCAGTGCTTCCCTATATTTTGCTCTATCCGTTCTTCTTTAAATTACGTGATGCCCAGTCCCTGCTGATGAGAAGCATCCCCACAACACAAAAATGTCCCCACAACATGATGCTGCCACCACCACCCATCACTGAAAACGCATAGCGCTTTAAAATTTCACTGAAATGCCCCGCCTTGGTATTCCAAAAAGCCTTTTCCCACATCTTTGCTGGGTTCCTCTAATGCTTTCTGAAAACCCCAGACGTGCTATGAGATGATTTATATTCAGTAACAGCTTCTTTCCCGCCCATACATTACTGCAGAGCTCTCGGTGTAGCTGACCTGGGACACCTTTCACACTTGGATATTATTTTGTACCCTTTTCCTAATTCATGCATATTTTATCGCTATTATTTTATCTCTAACTTCAGTAGAATGCCCTTTAGTCCCCATTTATACACTTCCATTTCAGAGGCACAGCTCAACCGATGACCCTTAAACAGAGTGGGGTTTTAGCCAGAAGTGACAGTTACTTTAATCACAGATAGAGGCTAATGGTAAAGCAAGTGTATCCTCTTTAGGGCATTTTTTTCTCATCTTGGTAAAATGTAAAAAAAAATATTCAATTTCCATTCGGTCTTCAACATTGTCTTTACGAATATGGAGCAGAACTAGAATAAACTATTCACATTGTACAGTCTGCTTCAGAAGCACTAATCAGTGAGCAGGATAGGTGAGCAACATGCTTGCGGGCACCTGGTTCACTCACACGAGCGTCAGTCATTTTAGAAGGCCTGTAAATACGCTATAGCCAGGCACAGACATTATTACTGTCCTTCCCGGGGGCTCGTATGCAATTTCCTGTTTGGCTTGGAGGTCTCCATTGACGGAGGGGTGGAGCCTGAGACTGCACATGTGCACAGCCCACAAAAGACACCGCTGGCTGCGGCTCGGTCTATATTTAGTATTCACGGTTGGCAATTATGTTCTCGCTATGACCTGAGGAACAGTGATAGTAGGGTCTCAGTTTGCTGGTATATGGCTAATTGGTCTGGCCACTTAAGCTTGGTTCTCGTATGTTTTAAACTACTTTATCTTACTCTGTATTGTCTATAGTGGTGTTTTTTTGTTAGACTTTGTACTGGGATTGTTTCCGATAGTGACAAACCAACTGCTGCTCATAGTGTTTGGGATTCAAACTTGTTGTTAGTTTCTTGCATTACGTGGTTTTGGATCTGTGCTGGCAGCGTGGAGCTCGTACTGGGGCCATACGAAGTGGGTTCGTTTTCATGCTTATTGTGTGTGTGTGTGTATGTGTGTGTGCAGGTAGGATGTATTTTGTGTTGTTTCATAATGTCTGCATTTAACCCTTTTACAGCGTGTGTGTATATGTTCCTGCATTCAACCAATAGCACCCCTGGTGGCTGGGAGATCTGTATTTTTGGGAAATCCTGTTTGATTTATTTTATTTTTTTCTGTTGGTTTTTCTTACTGTTATATTATCATAAAAATAAAATGAATATTTTTATAGCAGTCTCTGCATGTTCATTTAGCTGAACGTACCTGTGTGGGGATTACCTGTAATTCATATAACGGAGCTCACCTTTCCTTTGGGTGTAATTCCCAAGGTGGTGCAATCAGGTAGAGTTACTGCACCACAGGCCACAAATAGATAATGCATATTGTCCTGCTGAAATGAAAGTATCTGCACAACACATCTAGAAACCTGCCAATCACGGACATCTGTCGAAGAAAGGGCCAGCTGTAAGTGGTAACATTTCTAAATTTCTAAAAATATTTCTGGCACGTTTCTGCCATTTTTTCATGACAGGAAAAGAATTCTTTCTCCTAATAAGAAGCACATTCTTGAATTTAAAGAGCCTTTGAATCACGACTGTGTGAAACGTGTGCAGAGGGGAAGGACTGACAGTGTGATGGAGCTCTAACAGTAAATGTGGCTGAAACTGAATCATGCACAGTGCCTCTTGGACCTGCACTGAGACTTCTTGGAAGTTTACAAGTAGGGTCACGTTTTAGTCTCTGGTAACTTCGGGGGATGATTAGCCCCAGTGACCCCCGTATCTCTCCATCTGACTCTCCCTACCTACCCCACCCTCCCTCCTCCTCTCCAGCCCTCATCCATCCATCCATCATTGACAAATTTGCTCTTACGCGGCCCCGCCTTCTTGCCCTCAGCTATGCCCTTAAAAGAAAAACTGATCCATTACTGCTACCAAGAGAAATACACACGGGAGGTTATTTATTAGGAAGCTGTCCTAGTGGCATGCTCTGTGTGTGTGTGTGTGTGCGTGCGCGTGTGTATGTGTGTGTGCAGGTCGGTGAATTGATAAATATCAGTGGAAGAATCTTATAGTATGCTGAAGTAACTTTAATTACATGCAAAGCTGGTCTGGTGCTCAAGCAGTTAGTTCACTAAAGAAGGCAGGGATTACTCTCCTCTGGTACAGGATTGAGTCTGACCATGAAACTTACCTCTTACCTTCTCTGAGCTGTGCTAACTCTGCTCTGTGTTTAGCATTATATCAGGTAAACACAGGGTTAATTAGCTTTATCATTGTTAACACAGGATTCATTAGCTTTATCTTAGTTAAACACAAGGTTAATTAGCTTTATCATTGTTAACACAGGGTTCATTAGCTTTATCTCAGTTAAACACAGGGTTAATTAGCTTTATCTCAGTTAAACACAGGGTTAATTAGCTTTATCTCAGTTAAACACAGGGTTAATTAGCTTTATCATTGTTAACACAGGGTTCATTAGCTTTATCTTAGTTAAACACAGGGTTAATTATGATCACCTGTGCTCAGGAGTGCTCGCCCATTCAGGGTTTCAATGAGAAACCGTTATAATTACAGGCAATGCTAATATCTCCGTCCTCTAAGATGGAACCATTATAATTATGGCATAATCATGTTCATAGTTTAAAGTTACAATCTCAAAGATTTCGGTTTCATTCTCTTTGGTGGTACCAATGGCAAAAAGCAGTAATTGCAGGTGTGTTTTTGGACCTCCCTGACTTCCCAGAGATCCAACCGGATCCAACCAGTTTCGCCTGTGTGGCGTCAGTCAGTTGGCACCTGGGCCACGCCAACTATAACACTATTTACTGAATTAAAAATGGTTGTTATAAAAGTAACGTTATGTACACACTCATTCGTTGTCTAACATTAGGCTAACTTAAGCTGCCTTTACACTGCCGAGCTGGGTCAAAATGCTGTAGCAGACCTAAGGTAGAATTAGTGATGATCAATTTCCACAGACGTTCTTTATCCACCTTTTGGCCGGTATGAACATCTTTACACTGCAGAGAAGAATTTGCGGGATTCGCTGCGGCTCGTACAATTAATTATCTCGTGCACACTAAACAGTCTTTCTTGTGAATGACTGTTGCCTGATATTTTTTAAAACAACTGCCTTGCAAAATGTTACCGCTGGTGTTTCTGGTTTTGCTAGCAAACTGTTCGAGAATAAAGCGGAGCTGGGTGTTAAATTAGCAATCAGAACAAGAATTATAAAACAAAAACAAAGGAGATTTCATCAAAAAGGGCAAGGCTGAAGGACCATATGAGGAAGCGTAATAAAATAATAACGCTAATAACGTTTTCTCCGGTTTTACACTGAAATCAGACCTGGTTCTGCTCCACCTATACCCCTGGTTAATGCTCTGTGTAAAGACGGCTTTATTCCGATCATTATAATATATTGATGAACTTGATGGCAATGTAAATAACGGTAACATTAAGGCCAATTAAAATCAATGATTCGCAACGAGACAAAACGGTTTTAGAATGTTGCAGAGAAAATTGCAGCGGTGTGAACTGGTTAGTTGCACAGCGTCTGAAGCTGTTGCCTAGGGTCTCAAAAGATCCACCTTGTCAAATTGCAAAGTGCAGCTAGAACGTTTACAATCAGACATCTTGGAATTTTGCAAGTTGCATCTAGTCTCGTAGCGAATCATCGATCTGAACTGACCTTTAGTTAGCTACATTGCAACGTTGCAACAAGGTAGCATTGCATTCGAGAGACGTTTTGTGAGGTCTATGAGAGATGGATACTGTGGACCAACTGGCGGATACTGGCGGACCAACCACTGATGGGTTATGGAAAACGTGTCACTAACTATGGAACATAGCACTGTCACGTCGGAACATCAGTGAAGGTGACACTGCACTGGAATCCCACTAATGGAGAAATAACATTTTTCAGTCCTGCAGCACGGGGTAGATTATGGCAGTAACACCGAGTGGCACTGCAATGCATTGGTAATGAACTTTAAAAAGATTTCATATTTAGCCTGTGCTTTTGTTTTAAATCAAGGATACATAGGACTGCCGCAGAAGAGGGAAAGCCTTCATTAGCATATAGTAACCACACAACAGCTGATAAATAATTGTAATTGCGTCCTGTTGTTTTTTTCTCCCCAGTGAATATCACTCTGGCCATTACTGGAGCAGTGACCACATATTCTACTGATTTAAGAGGGCACCTGAACCAGTGATGAGGGTTACATTTAGCGCCCGTCCCCAGTACTCCGCAGGATCAGGAACGTCGGTTACGCAGAGAAGGCCTCTAATGCTGGCATCCATTACCCAACATTCCCCCGCCATCATGAATAATAAACAGGGAGGGAGAGGCGGAATCAAGCTGCAGTGTTCTAGAATGGATTGCTTCTCAGGGTTTAATGGGATACTGGAGGACAGATCCAATAGCACCACCCTGAGGGCGATTTACTCCCAATTTGTTCATGGTTGTTAAAGTGTCACCTCTCTCCAGCTAAGGTAAGTCATAACTGACATGCTGGTGCTTCTGTTGTTAGTCAAATCAAAATCAACCAATTCTCCCCCAGGCAGTCTCTAGAAATTAGAATTCATCCTATTATTAATATAAACCATACCGGGCCATAATATTAAGCCATATGTTATCCCTAGTGGAACACTCAGGATATCAAATAGATTCCTTGGCGAATATTAATATTTTTTTATGCTTTTCAGCTGGTCAACCAGCTAAAACTGGCTGGAAGTGTCAAAAACACAGCTTAGACCAGCTTCATCAGCTAAGGCTGTTTTAAGATTGGATTTTCAGCGGGGATTGTACTACTAAACTGAAGGTAAATTGTTACTGTTTAAGATAATCCAGACAACCGCTAACACCTCACGGAGCATTACAGAATTTCGGATTCTGAGCGTATCCACTTGATGCAATTTACAAACTGCTTGTAAAACTGTGGATTAGCTCGTGCTAAATGGCTTTCTTGACTAACAATATACAGTATTTCTGTAAATTCTGGCTGCTGTAACAGAACCAAAATTAGCTTGGGTCAAAAATGGCAGTTCCAGAACAGTATTTAAACCTGCTCCCATCCCATCAGTTGTACTGCAGAAAGGGATGGGTTGAATTCCGCTGTTTGTGCTGCTGCTTGTCATCTACTATTAAGCTTTCTCTAAAAGTAATGGTTGTTGATTGGCTTGTTTTTTCGCATTAGACTCCTGAGTAGTTACAGAAAAAAACTGGCAAAATACTAGATGCAGTGGCTGGTAGGACAGCAATCAACTCTTAATTTTCAACTGCAACGAAGACGGAATCCAGTCTATTTGAAATCATGAGGAAATAGTGCGAAAAAGAAATAATGAGCAAACACAAACAAACAAGTTTATTTCAATTTATCCAAAAAAGGAGCAAATTCGAGGGGGTTACATCAGTATTCTTGACTAGCGGTCGAAGCACTCAACCACAGCCAGCCGCTAGGCCAACTTCTGCCAGAATACACTCTGTGCTGGAGATACTGCTGACAATTTCGGTGTCTACTGCCTCACTGGAACACTTGTTCAGCCATTTGCATCGTTTGCAGATACAGGCCTACTTACGGGGTACAATAACTGACAAACAATTTCATGGACTAACACTGAACACCCACCATGACATGAAAGTAGACAGCGAGGAATTTTTGCATGAGTTTGATGCAACAAAGGGCAGAAGAGTTAGGTAGGGAACTTGTTTTATTTTGTTAAACAAGTTGTGTTGTGTATGTATGTGTGTAGTGGGGAACCAAATAGATGACAGCCTCCAAACCCCCCCACCCTCCGCACAGAGTTTGGTTTTGACAGCTATACGCTCCCATCAATTGCACCAAATACACTGGGAGACAACACAGTGCGTTAAATTTAACTGGACGCTTGTGTTGGGGCTCAGAAAACTGCATGAAATCAGTATGAGCAGAGCTCTTGACATTTTACGAACACATCTGGACACAGGCTTTTTATATTCCAGCAACCCAAAGACATTTGGGTTTTTTGCCATTTTCCAGGAAGTGCAAAGATGTCAAACCTTACAAAAAAGTGGGCGCGATTACGGAAGATGTTCTTGAAAGATGTTCATCTCCGCACAGCCAAAGGAAAGGTCGTACTCACAAGGAAAGGATAGAATGCGTGAGTCCTGTACTTGTCGCACTTTTATTTGCGATTTGAAAGCAATGCATTATAGACACACAAGAAATTGTGATCTGCGAGTTAAAATCCTGCAGATCGCTTTTGTGAAATATGGCCTTGAGTGACAAAGCATTGAGAATTGTGATAAGGAGGGATATAAACAAAACCAGTGTTCCTTGTGCAAAGTAAGAATCATTCATATGAAGGATTAAAGATAAATCCGCACTGGGCCAACAGAAACCATAAACCTCTGACTGACCCCTGACCTCTATTATTTGCATTATCATAATCAAATGAAAACAGTTGGAGTTGTCACTTCCAAGGCTTTGGCAAGACAAGTTAACTCCTTTTTGATAGTTAAAGTAAGAGATAATGACCGAGGGGCTGGGCATAAATGCAGTTTGAATACCAACGGTATTAATTTGCAAATACTGTATATGGAACAAAATCCTGTCCCATATGATTTCAAAATGGAACATGTTTTTTTACTTTTTTACTTTAATTACAGGACAATTTCGTATTTTTACTGGACGGGTGGAAACCCTAAGTACAGCTATAACTACTAATTTGATTCAACTTTTGCTACTTTAACCAGGATAATTTGATCAAAGGATAGTATTGCATGTTTTTATTGTGGTTTTTTAAAACTTTGATTGCATTTGTGATATTAAGTCAACCATTCTTTAAGCATATTATATTTAAACAGCTTATTGTTATTAGGTGCTGTTTTTGTTAGTATTATTAGGGGTCCTACGAAGTAGGAACCCAATTGTTTTTGTTAGTATTATTATTATTATTATTATTTGATTTGTGGTGTGACAAAATTAGCAATTTATTCAAATGCACATTCGTGTTTCGAAGTAATGTTTCTCATGAACCGGAAGTTGGATCGTCTCACGCACAGGTATGTAGATTGTCCAAAATCCTGAAATCTCTGTTGCTAGGACTCTTTTCTCCTTTGCCTAGTATTCACCTGGCTTGGACATGTTCGTAGGGCCCCGCATTGCTGCTTGCAGCTATATTGAAACTTGACATCATGAAAAACAAATTAACAGTATGCAAGTTCATCTTTAAATTAGTTTAGGTTGTCATAGCTGTGATTATTACATATTTGAATATATCCTCTTCACATAAAAACAAACGTTGGTTGATAGTATTTCTTAATGGTATTTTGCCGCCCCAAAATGCCACTCGGCCCACCCTGACTCGGACAGCTGGAGCCGGGCCTGTTTAAAGCCGTTGGTACCATTGAAAATACCTGAAAACTCATTTAAAATGGATGGAAAACAAGGTAAATATCATGAATACTATAATTTAAATGCAAAATCATATGTATGAGGTCATTTAAAAAAGAAAAATGTTCTCCCTAAGAAAAACATGCATGTATTAGACATTTTGTATGGTCATGGGTACACATGCTGCTAGACATTTTTTTTGGTTCATTCAAAATCAATAAAACTCATGTCCCAACCTTTCTCCAAGCTGCTGAAAACAACCGTAAACTTGCCTCGACCCTCAGACTTACCGTTTTCCTAACCCTAACCCTAGCTGAACCCTAATTTGAGCCCTAAACTCTAATTTGAAGCCATTGGTACCATTGAAAACACCTGAAAACCCATTTAAAATGGATGGAAACAAGGTAAATATCATGAATACTATAATTTAAATGCAAAATCATATGTATGAGGTCATTTAAAAAAGAAAAATGTTCTCCCTAAGAAAAACATGCACGTATTAGACATTTTGTATGGTCATGGGTACACATGCTGCTAGACATTTTTTTGGTTCATTCAAAATCAATAAAACTCATGTCCCAACCTTTCTTCAAGCTGCTGAACACAACCGTAAACTTGCCTCGACCCTCAGACTTACCGTTTCCTAACCCTAACCCTAGCTGAACCCTAATTTGAGCCCTAAACTCTAATTTGAAGCCATTGGTACCATTGAAAACACCTGAAAACCCATTTAAAATGGATGGAAAACAAGGTAAATATCATGAATACTATAATTTAAATGCAAAATCATATGTATGAGGTCATTTAAAAAAGAAAAATGTTCTCCCTAAGAAAAACATGCACGTATTAGACATTTTGTATGGTCATGGGTACACATGCTGCTAGACATTTTTTTTGGTTCATTCAAAATCAATAAAACTCATGTCCCAACCTTTCTTCAAGCTGCTGAACACAACCGTAAACTTGCCTCGACCCTCAGACTTACCGTTTTCCTAACCCTAACCCTAGCTGAACCCTAATTTGAGCCCTAAACTCTAATTTGAAGCCATTGGTACCATTGAAAACACCTGAAAACCCATTTAAAATGGATGGAAAACAAGGTAAATATCATGAATACTATAATTTAAATGCAAAATCATATGTATGAGGTCATTTAAAAAAGAAAATGTTCTCCCTAAGAAAAACATGCACGTATTAGACATTTTGTATGGTCATGGGTACACATGCTGCTAGACATTTTTTTTGGTTCATTCAAAATCAATAAAACTCATGTCCCAACCTTTCTTCAAGCTGCTGAACACAACCGTAAACTTGCCTCGACCCTCAGACTTACCGTTTTCCTAACCCTAACCCTAGCTGAACCCTAATTTGAGCCCTAAACTCTAATTTGAAGCCATTGGTACCATTGAAAACACCTGAAAACCCATTTAAAATGGATGGAAAACAAGGTAAATATTGTAAACACCTCACAGCTAGACCAATGAGGGTTTGTAGCTGGAGGGGAAGGTATCGCGTGTTCTCCCTTGGCTGGTGTGATTCAAAACCGGAGATGTTAGTTATTTTTCCTCTGTTCATAAGAACAGGGCACAATTATAATTAAGAATGCACTGGTTCCGTTGCCACGGGTTAGATATGAAGGCGCTGCTTCATATCCCACTTAAAACTGGCCTGAAACGGATCAGTAGCATTCAGATTACTCTCCGTTCGCAAACGGGGCTATGCTGTCATCAGAGATATATCCGATCTGTCGCCGGACTGTCAATATCCCAATGGGAGCATCAGAATATTCACAAATGCGCGGAAACAACACATCAAATATATCCATGACCACAGCAAGAAAGCGTAACAGTTAATAGGTTTTACCCTCGTGAAAATCTGACTCCATATTAATTAATAAGTTATGTTCCAAATTAGAATTTAGGCTTGATTTAGAATGGACCTCAGTTCGTCTGAAGTTCTACACCGAGGGTCAACGCAGTTTCACCCGGTACGCACCGCGGATACGCCCGTAACGACAATTTAACTAGCTGTTTGCAGACGACACAGCGGTTGTGAGATTTCCCTCATGGGGAGTATAACCTAATTAAGGTTCAGGGACTCCGAAAGGGCCAATATTGGTCATCCCAGGATCAACTTGGTTCTGCTGACGGTCCCGCCTTAACTGAAAACTTGGTGATCAAACAAGTCCAACGGGCAGTTCCCTAGTCATAATTGGGGGAAACCGACTTAGAAGGCTTTTACAAGAACGAAACATTGACCAAGACCACACAAATCAAGTCATTAACAGTTTTAATGTCAGGTAGGTTATACACTTAAAATAGTC
Organism: Anguilla rostrata; assembly: GCF_018555375.3. Lineage (NCBI taxonomy): Eukaryota > Metazoa > Chordata > Actinopteri > Anguilliformes > Anguillidae > Anguilla > Anguilla rostrata. Next base: position 9,088,482 of record NC_057947.1, read on the forward strand.
AATTTGTAGTTACAGAATTTAGAAAATAGTCTAACAATCAAAGATAAAGATGAGCATACCTGACAGCAGTCTACACACAGAAAGAGTCTTGTGTGGGAAGTCTGATTGCAGACTCCCCGAGGGCCCTGTTCCTCTCCTATAAGAACCCAGCGCAGGCAGGTGGATGTCGCCACAAAAGGGTCATAAAACCATAAATGTACTTGGAGGGGGAAGATTGGAATTTGGTTCAGACAGGATCAGACAGATGGATTTAGGCTACTAGGAGGAGTGTCCCAAAAATACAGTTTACTTACAAATTGATTAAAATAGATTTTCTACAGGTTTGCTGGTTTTAAAACCTAAACCAGAGCATCACTCGCACAGAGACCATAAAAACCATACCAAATATGAATATTTGTTCTCGTGATTGTCATGAAAACTCCGAAAACATGAAACAACTGCACAATCTTTCACATGAACCAACCGTCAACTCTCAATGTCCCTCCACAGTGCATTAAGACCGCATAGTGTAGTGTATCAATGCACTCGACCCAAATCGGGATTTACTTCCCAACAAAAAGTGTGCGTGAGTAAATTTCTCTCCTTATGAAGGTTGGGAGACAAGTTACCCAGCGACACCAGGCGAGGGCACTGTGACTGTCCCTCAACCGTCCTGAGCAACTTGCCCCACTTCCACCATGCGACCCTACCACTTGCCATCTGAAACCTCCAGGATGTTGGGATAATTTTAGAATTGCTTGACCATAGAAAAGAGGTGTCACCTGTTAACTGTCGCAAAACCAGATGCCAAGGTCTTACGGGCCACTCTGTCCCGACAATATCAGACTCTGCACCTGGCGAATTGCTTTACGACAGTCAGAGAGGAAATTCCACTCTATGCCTGTTCCCGTGGGCCTTACAATATCATGAATACTATAATTTAAATGCAAAATCATATGTATGAGGTCATTTAAAAAAGAAAAATGTTCTCCCTAAGAAAAACATGCACGTATTAGACATTTTGTATGGTCATGGGTACACATGCTGCTAGACATTTTTTTGGTTCATTCAAAATCAATAAAACTCATGTCCCAACCTTTCTTCAAGCTGCTGAACACAACCGTAAACTTGCCTCGACCCTCAGACTTACCGTTTCCTAACCCTAACCCTAGCTGAACCCTAATTTGAGCCCTAAACTCTAATTTGAAGCCATTGGTACCATTGAAAACACCTGAAAACCCATTTAAAATGGATGGAAAACAAGGTAAATATCATGAATACTATAATTTAAATGCAAAATCATATGTATGAGGTCATTTAAAAAAGAAAAATGTTCTCCCTAAGAAAAACATGCACGTATTAGACATTTTGTATGGTCATGGGTACACATGCTGCTAGACATTTTTTTTGGTTCATTCAAAATCAATAAAACTCATGTCCCAACCTTTCTTCAAGCTGCTGAACACAACCGTAAACTTGCCTCGACCCTCAGACTTACCGTTTTCCTAACCCTAACCCTAGCTGAACCCTAATTTGAGCCCTAAACTCTAATTTGAAGCCATTGGTACCATTGAAAACACCTGAAAACCCATTTAAAATGGATGGAAAACAAGGTAAATATCATGAATACTATAATTTAAATGCAAAATCATATGTATGAGGTCATTTAAAAAAGAAAATGTTCTCCCTAAGAAAAACATGCACGTATTAGACATTTTGTATGGTCATGGGTACACATGCTGCTAGACATTTTTTTGGTTCATTCAAAATCAATAAAACTCATGTCCCAACCTTTCTTCAAGCTGCTGAACACAACCGTAAACTTGCCTCGACCCTCAGACTTACCGTTTTCCTAACCCTAACCCTAGCTGAACCCTAATTTGAGCCCTAAACTCTAATTTGAAGCCATTGGTACCATTGAAAACACCTGAAAACCCATTTAAAATGGATGGAAAACAAGGTAAATATCATGAATACTATAATTTAAATGCAAAATCATATGTATGAGGTCATTTAAAAAAGAAAAATGTTCTCCCTAAGAAAAACATGCACGTATTAGACATTTTGTATGGTCATGGGTACACATGCTGCTAGACATTTTTTTGGTTCATTCAAAATCAATAAAACTCATGTCCCAACCTTTCTTCAAGCTGCTGAACACAACCGTAAACTTGCCTCGACCCTCAGACTTACCGTTTTCCTAACCCTAACCCTAGCTGAACCCTAATTTGAGCCCTAAACTCTAATTTGAAGCCATTGGTACCATTGAAAACACCTGAAAACCCATTTAAAATGGATGGAAAACAAGGTAAATATCATGAATACTATAATTTAAATGCAAAATCATATGTATGAGGTCATTTAAAAAAGAAAAATGTTCTCCTAAGAAAAACATGCACGTATTAGACATTTTGTATGGTCATGGGTACACATGCTGCTAGACATTTTTTTGGTTCATTCAAAATCAATAAAACTCATGTCCCAACCTTTCTTCAAGCTGCTGAACACAACCGTAAACTTGCCTCGACCCTCAGACTTACCGTTTTCCTAACCCTAACCCTAGCTGAACCCTAATTTGAGCCCTAAACTCTAATTTGAAGCCATTGGTACCATTGAAAACACCTGAAAACCCATTTAAAATGGATGGAAAACAAGGTAAATATCATGAATACTATAATTTAAATGCAAATCATATGTATGAGGTCATTTAAAAAAGAAAAATGTTCTCCCTAAGAAAAACATGCATGTATTAGACATTTTGTATGGTCATGGGTACACATGCTGCTAGACATTTTTTTGGTTCATTCAAAATCAATAAAACTCATGTCCCAACCTTCTTCAAGCTGCTGAACACAACCGTAAACTTGCCTCGACCCTCAGACTTACCGTTTTCCTAACCCTAACCCTAGCTGAACCTAATTTGAGCCCTAAACTCTAATTTGAAGCCATTGGTACCATTGAAAACACCTGAAAAACCCATTTAAAATGGATGGAAAACAAGGTAAATATCATGAATACTATATTTAAATGCAAAATCATATGTATGAGGTCATTTAAAAAAGAAAAATGTTCTCCCTAAAAAACATGCACGTATTAGACATTTTGTATGGTCATGGGTACACATGCTGCTAGACATTTTTTTTGGTTCATTCAAAATCAATAAAAACTCATGTCCCAACCTTTCTTCAAGCTGTGAACACAACCGTAAACTTGCCTCAACCCTCAGACTTACCGTTTTCCTAACCTAACCCTAGCTGAACCCTAATTTGAGCCCTAAACTCTAATTTGAAGCCATTGGTACCATGAAAACACCTGAAAACCCATTTTAAAATGGATGGAAAACAAGGTAAATATCATGAATACTAAATTTAAATGCAAAATCATATGTATGAGGTCATTTAAAAAAGAAAAATGTTCTCCCTAAGAAAAACATGCAGTATTAGACATTTTGTATGGTCATGGGTAACATGCTGCTAGACATTTTTTTTGGTTCATTCAAAATCAATAAAACTCATGTCCCAACCTTTCTTCAAGCTGCTGAACACAACCGTAAACTTGCCTCGACCTCAGACTTACGTTTTCCTAACCCTAACCCTAGCTGAACCTAATTTGAGCCCTAAACTCTAATTTGAAGCCATTGGTACCATTGAAAACACCTGAAAACCATTTAAAATGGATGGAAAACAGGTAAATATCATGAATACTAAATTTAAATGCAAAACATATGTATGAGGTCATTAAAAAAGAAAAATGTTCTCCCTAAGAAAAACATGCACGTATTAGACATTTGTATGGTCATGGGTACACATGCTGCTAGACATTTTTTTTGGTCATTCAAAATCAATAAAACTCATGTCCCAACCTTCTTCAAGCTGCTGAACACAACGTAAACTTGCCTCACCCCTTTTCGTTTTCCTAACCTAACCCTAGCTGAACCCTAATTTGAGCCCTAAACTCTAATTTGAAGCCATTGGTACCATTGAAAACACCTGAAAACCCATTTAAAATGGATGGAAAACAAGGTAAATATCATGAATACTATAATTTAAATGCAAAATCATATGTATGAGGTCATTTAAAAAAGAAAAATGTTCTCCTAAGAAAAACATGCACGTATTAGACATTTTGTATGGTCATGGGTACACATGCTGCTAGACATTTTTTTTGGTTCATTCAAAATCAATAAAACCATGTCCAACCTTTCTTCAAGCTGCTGAACACACCGTAAACTTGCCTCGACCCTCAGACTTACCGTTTTCCTAACCCTAACCCTAGCTGAACCCTAATTTGAGCCCTAAACTCTAATTTGAAGCCATTGTACCATTGAAAACACCTGAAAACCATTTAAAATGGATGGAAAACAAGGTAAATATCATGAATACTATAATTAAAGCAAAATATATGTATGAGGTCATTTAAAAAGAAAAATGTTCTCCCTAAGAAAAACATGCGTATTAGACATTTTGTATGGTCATGGGTACACATGCTGCGACATTTTTGGTTCATTCAAAATCAATAAAACTCATGTCCCACCTTTCTTCAAGCTGCTGAACACAACCGTAACTGCCTACCCTCAGACTTACCGTTTTCTAACCTAACCCTAGCTGAACCCTAATTGAGCCCTAACCTATTTGAACCATTGGTACCATTGAAACACCTGAAAACCATTTAAAATGGATGGAAAACAAGGTAAATATCATGAATACTATATTTAAATGCAAAATCATATGTATGAGGTCATTTAAAAAGAAAATGTTCCCTAAAAAACTCGTATTTGACATTTGTATGGTCATGGGTACACATCTAGACATTTTTTTGGTTCATTCAAAATCATAAAACTCATGTCCCAACCTTTCTTCAAGCTGCTGAACACAACCGTAAACTTGCCTCGACCCTCAGACTTACCGTTTTCCTAACCCTAACCCTAGCTGAACCCTAATTTGAGCCCTAACTCTAATTTGAAGCCATTGGTACCATTGAAAACACCTGAAAACCCATTTAAAATGGATGGAAAACAAGGTAAATATCATGAATACTATAAATTTAAATGCAAAATCATATGTATGAGGTCATTTAAAAAAGAAAAATGTTCTCCCTAAGAAAAACATGCAGTATTAGACATTTTGTATGGTCATGGGTACACATGCTGCTAGACATTTTTTTGGTTCATTCAAAATCAATAAAACTCATGTCCCAACCTTTCTTCAAGCTGCTGAACACAACCGTAAACTTGCCTCAACCCTCAGACTTACCGTTTTCCTAACCCTAACCCTAGCTGAACCCTAATTTGAGCCCTAAACTCTAATTTGAAGCCATTGGTACCATTGTTTAAAATGGATGGAAAACAAGGTAAATATCATGAATACTATAATTTAAATGCAAAATCATATGTATGAGGTCATTTAAAAAGAAAAATGTTCTCCCTAAAAAAACATGCACGTATTAGACATTTTGTATGGTCATGGGTACACATGCTGCTAGACATTTTTTTTGGTTCATTCAAAATCAATAAAACTCATGTCCCAACCTTTCTTCAAGCTGCTGAACACAACCGTAAACTTGCCTCGACCCTCAGACTTACCGTTTTCCTAACCCTAACCCTAGCTGAACCCTAATTTGAGCCCTAAACTCTAATTTGAAGCCATTGGTACCATTGAAAACACCTGAAAACCCATTTAAAATGGATGGAAAACAAGGTAAATATCATGAATACTATAATTTAAATGCAAAATCATATGTATGAGGTCATTTAAAAAAGAAAAATGTTCTCCCTAAGAAAAACATGCACGTATTAGACATTTTGTATGGTCATGGGTACACATGCTGCTAGACATTTTTTTTGGTTCATTCAAAATCAATAAAACTCATGTCCCAACCTTTCTTCAAGCTGCTGAACACAACCGTAAACTTGCCTCGACCCTCAGACTTACCGTTTTCCTAACCCTAACCCTAGCTGAACCCTAATTTGAGCCCTAAACTCTAATTTGAAGCCATTGGTACCATTGAAAACACCTGAAAACCCATTTAAAATGGATGGAAAACAAGGTAAATATCATGAATACTATAATTTAAATGCAAAATCATATGTATGAGGTCATTTAAAAAGAAAAATGTTCTCCCTAAGAAAAACAAGCTTTTATTAGACATTTTGTATGGTCATGGGTACACATGCTACTACACAATTTTTTTGGTTCATTCAAAATCAATTAAACTCATGTCCCAACCTTTCTTCAAGCTGCTGAACACAACCGTAAACTTGCCTCGACCCTCAGACTTACCGTTTTCCTAACCCTAACCCTAGCTGAACCCTAATTTGAGCCCTAAACTCTAATTTGAAGCCATTGGTACCATTGAAAACACCTGAAAACCCATTTAAAATGGATGGAAAACAAGGTAAATATCATGAATACTATAATTTAAATGCAAAATCATATGTATGAGGTCATTAAAAAAGAAAAATGTTCTCCCTAAGAAAAACATGCACGTATTAGACATTTTGTATGGTCATGGGTACACATGCTGCTAGACATTTTTTTTGGTTCATTCAAAATCAATAAAACTCATGTCCCAACCTTTCTTCAAGCTGCTGAACACAACCGTAAACTTGCCTCGACCCTCAGACTTACCGTTTTCCTAACCCTAACCCTAGCTGAACCCTAATTTGAGCCCTAAACTCTAATTTGAAGCCATTGGTACCATTGAAAACACCTGAAAACCCATTTAAAATGGATGGAAAACAAGGTAAATATCATGAATACTATAATTTAAATGCAAAATCATATGTATGAGGTCATTTAAAAAAGAAAAATGTTCTCCCTAAGAAAAACATGCACGTATTAGACATTTTGTATGGTCATGGGTACACATGCTGCTAGACATTTTTTTTGGTTCATTCAAAATCAATAAAACTCATGTCCCAACCTTTCTTCAAGCTGCTGAACACAACCGTAAACTTGCCTCGACCCTCAGACTTACCGTTTTCCTAACCCTAACCCTAGCTGAACCCTAATTTGAGCCCTAAACTCTAATTTGAAGCCATTGGTACCATTGAAAACACCTGAAAACCCATTTAAAATGGATGGAAAAAAAGGTAAATATCATGAATACTATAATTTAAATGCAAAATCATATGTATGAGGTCATTTAAAAAAGAAAAATGTTCTCCCTAAGAAAACATGCACGTATTAGACATTTTGTATGGTCATGGGTACACATGCTGCTAGACATTTTTTTTGGTTCATTCAAAATCAATAAAACTCATGTCCCAACCTTTCTTCAAGCTGCTGAACACAACCGTAAACTTGCCTCGACCCTCAGACTTACCGTTTTCCTAACCCTAACCCTAGCTGAACCCTAATTTGAGCCCTAAACTCTAATTTGAAGCCATTGGTACCATTGAAAACACCTGAAACCCATTTAAAATGGATGGAAAACAAGGTAAATATCATGAATACTATAATTTAAATGCAAAATCATATGTATGAGGTCATTTAAAAAAGAAAAATGTTCTCCCTAAGAAAAACATGCACGTATTAGACATTTTGTATGGTCATGGGTACACATGCTGCTAGACATTTTTTTTGGTTCATTCAAAATCAATAAAACTCATGTCCCAACCTTTCTTCAAGCTGCTGAACACAACCGTAAACTTGCCTCGACCCTCAGACTTACCGTTTTCCTAACCCTAACCCTAGCTGAACCCTAATTTGAGCCCTAAACTCTAATTTGAAGCCATTGGTACCATTGAAAACACCTGAAACCCATTTAAAATGGATGGAAAACAAGGTAAATATCATGAATACTATAATTTAAATGCAAAATCATATGTATGAGGTCATTTAAAAAAGAAAAATGTTCTCCCTAAGAAAAACATGCACGTATTAGACATTTTGTATGGTCATGGGTACACATGCTGCTAGACATTTTTTTGGTTCATTCAAAATCAATAAAACTCATGTCCAACCTTTCTTCAAGCTGCTGAACACAACCGTAAACTTGCCTCGACCCTCAGACTTACCGTTTTCCTAACCCTAACCCTAGCTGAACCCTAATTTGAGCCCTAAACTCTAATTTGAAGCCATTGGTACCATTGAAAACACCTGAAAACCCATTTAAAATGGATGGAAAACAAGGTAAATATCATGAATACTATAATTTAAATGCAAAATCATATGTATGAGGTCATTTAAAAAAGAAAAATGTTCTCCCTAAGAAAAACATGCACGTATTAGACATTTTGTATGGTCATGGGTACACATGCTGCTAGACATTTTTTTGGTTCATTCAAAACAATAAAACTCATGTCCCAACCTTTCTTCAAGCTGCTGAACACAACCGTAAACTTGCCTCGACCCTCAGACTTACCGTTTTCCTAACCCTAACCCTAGCTGAACCCTAATTTGAGCACTTAACTCTAATTTGAAGCCATTGGTACCATTGAAAACACCTGAAAACCCATTTAAAATGGATGGAAAACAAGGTAAATATCATGAATACAATAATTTAAATGCAAAATCATATGTATGAGGTCATTTAAAAAAGAAAAATGTTCTCCCTAAGAAAAACATGCACGTATTAGACATTTTGTATGGTCATGGGTACACATGCTACTAGACATTTTTTTTGGTTCATTCAAAATCAATAAAACTCATGTCCCAACCTTTCTTCAAGCTGCTGAACACAACCGTAAACTTGCCTCGACCCTCAGACTTACCGTTTTCCTAACCCTAACCCTAGCTGAACCCTAATTTGAGCCCTAAACTCTAATTTGAAGCCATTGGTACCATTGAAAACACCTGAAAACCCATTTAAAATAGATGGAAAACAAGGTAAATATCATGAATATGTTACAGGTCTGACGTGGAATAAACCCGCCACTGTATCACATTTAATTATTTCATTAATTCTGAAAACAGAAGGAGAATGGACATATATGAGTTTGCTGCACCGGATTACCACACCATTTTCAGATAGCATTAACAGAAGATAATCTTTGTTTTAACTATCACAGTATCACAAAAATAAAGAAAACACTTTAACCTTTACGGTTCTGTTACCTTGTGCCTGTTTCAGTTACCAAAATAAACATATTTCTTTACAGAGTATCAATTCCATATATCAGTATCACATTTCACAATTCCAAAAAGACCAGCAATCTCACAGTCACTAAAACTAATTAACAAAGATTTTTAGGTTTATTCATCTCTATAGCTCTACATTTAACTGAATACTCCCACCTAGTGGACAAACAATTATTTGCACTCCACTAGCAATACTGAACGAACCTCATTTCCCCACGAAACTGGGTAATACAGTTCCGTGCATTTTCCCCGTACCGACCTTTAGCGGACTTTCCATTTCTTTTCAAGGTTTTATATGATTCTGTCATATTACCCTTTCTACCGATAAGTATCACTACCTTTAGATACTATGTAAGCGGTCCGTATTTCCCCAAAGCATGCCCCTGAGTTTAAGCTAACTGTTTCACATGTCCCTTTTAATACCAGATCCGTGCACTTTAATGCATTAAGTTGCCGAGTATTAGCTCAGCTACTGATATTCCCACGTTCCCTTTCCGAGTTAGTGCTGGGAATTATTGTTTCAGATTCGCTTTCGCTCAGGCAGGATTAACTAATAAAGTCGCGAATCTTCCTTCAATAAACACAGGATGCATCGGCTTTGGAACGGCGCCGTACCCGGTATAATTTGTTAATGTCTGAATTTACTCACAGCAGGTAACTGAGCATATCGTAAAATAACTTGGGCGGCTACTGTGGCTATCAAGCTACACGCGCTTTGTACACTTTCGCGGAAATTCTGTTTCCCGTCTCCCGGTTCCTTTCCCAAAACCGCGCTTAATGCTCTAAATATTTCACAATCCATACCCGATTATTTTAGTTTACATTCCGAAATGGAATATTTAACCATCATCACCGAATATTTTCCATAATGGACGGCGACCCCGTTCAGAAACACAGTGTATTCGGAACACAATCTCACTGACGATCATGTTGCAATTAAACCTCATACTAAAACATATCAACATATCACTTTCTACTTTCTATTACCACTACACACTAACCTATTGCAGGAGTGAATATTACATTACCTGAAAACAGAAGGAGAATGGACATATATGAGTTTGCTGCACCTGATTACCACACCATTTCCAGATAGCATTAACAGAAGATAATCTCTGATTTAACTATCACAGTGCAGACCCCTGCAGTTAGTAGCGCCACCTTACTGCTGGAAGGTGGATATGCCCTCTCCATTAACAAACTGAATATGACTCCGTACACTGTCTTCAGTTCAGTGTGACAAATACTATAATTCAAATGCAAAATAATATGTATGAGGTCATTTAAAAAACAAAAATGTTCTCCCTAAAAAAACATGCATTAATTACACATTTTCTATGGTCATAGGTACATATGCTACTAGACAATTTTTTTGGTTTATTTTCAAAATCATTAACAAACCCATGTCCTAACCTTTCTTCAAGCTCCTAAACACAACCGTATACTTGCCTCAACCCTCAGACTTACCGTTTTCCTATCCCTAACCCTATCCCTAGCTGTACCCTAGTTTGAGCCCTAAACCTTAAATGGGCTTGGACATGTTCGTAGGGCCCCGCATTTCTGCTTGCAGCTATATTTACATTTTGATTTTGCTTGTGTTATGCAAAATTGCCAAATGATGACTGTAGCCAGCTAACACAATGATAACTGAATAACTGTTGGTGTGTAACAGAACTGATACTCTGTTCAATCCATGCCAGGCCCTGTTGGTCTTAGTCATGTAGGGCCTGTTTTCGAGCAATATGACATAGGTTTTCGGCACTGTTCAGTCTAGATATCTGCATTGGTGCTTTATTTTCTTCATAGCTATGGAGAAGTTCGGAAGACATCCACACTTTTCTATGTGTGGGATCACACCCATCAGGGTACGGTATGATAAGTCACAGAGGCAAAATCGGTTCCAAATACTAGCAAAGGGCTAGTATTGTAAGTACTAGCCAGTACTAGCAAATGTACTTCTGTCATTAAAGGACGGAGTGTAGCACAGTGGGTAAGGAACTGGGCTTGTAATCGAAAGGTCGCAGGTTGAATTCCCGGGTAGGACCCTTAAGCAAGGTACTTAACCCAAATCCAGCTGTATAAATGGATACAATGTAAAAATGCTATGTAAAAGCTGGGTAAGTCGCTCTGGATAAGAGCTTCTGCTAAATGCCTGTAATGTAATGTAATTAAAGGAGTTTCACTTTCACTACTATGTTTTTGCGATTTTACTAACATGGCATGTCAGGAGACATTGAAAATTAGGAATCTGTTTTAATAGTTATTGTACTTTTTCTAAATAACTGCGTAAGCTGTATAGATATAAAATATTGATATCTCACAGGTCTTGGAAACCTTGGACTGCTGTGTAGACTTCATTGTGTATTAAGGTAAATGTGTGCAGTAACATCTTAATAGTAAACAGTTATTAAAAGTAATACATTCAAATGATTATTTTTTCACTGTCTGGGAGCTGATTGAAATTAATTTATCTGGACCATTCCCAAAAACTTCAGATGGCTTCCAATACTTCCTCACAGCCACAAAATACTTTTAAAAGTGGTTTGAGGCCTTTCCTTTGAAATAAAAATCTGCAAGTGGCAAGACATCTTTGCTTGATTATACACAGACATGGCTGTCCCAAACAAATCGGATCAATGAAGAGAATTTGTTAATAAAGTAAGTGCTTTTTAAAAATATTGACAGTGAGAAAGTGGTTTATGAATTGTTCCACTGCCTCATAGTTGCTTTGTTTATTGATTTGCATTTATCAGTGGGGTGTTCCCGAATTCTTTTCTTTCCATTTTAAATGCTTTAAATTATTATTTTTTTTTTTTTTACTTTTAGAAATGTATTTGCTTAATATAATTGTTTCTTTGGTACTGAAGCTCAACCACAGGCTTTGAAATGTTATGCATGAAAAGGAGCATGACAGCAAAAGCCTATCATCCCCAAACAAAAGGCCTGGATGAAAAGACGATGACATAAAACAGAAAGTTTTATTTGTTACCAGCTTTTAACAAAATGTGTTTTTCCTAATTATGTTTACCTTTTTGAGACCTCAAAAAACTGGTCAACAACCAACAGAATGACTGAGATGTCTCTCTGGATACCACACTGACACCCAAGACCCCACACCACCACAAAACACTCCCCGTTTCTTTTAATGTACAGGAAAGAGGGAATATTCCTCTCAGAGGTTCCTGTTGAAGTGCTGATGAGCATGTTTGAGTCATTTCCATAATTGATCAAAATTACTGTGTTAATATGATGGCATGTAAATTAAATGTGACTTGACATCACCGGTCAGGTGATCATGTATGGCTACAATAATATACAAATCTCATCTTGCCTGGTTAAATTTCTGCATCCAGGAAAAATTGCACATGAAAAGGTTTACATTAACATTTTACATTTTAACATATTAAGTAGCATTCTGACTGATTGCTAACGGTAGTGTTCATATTTATTTTGTAATCCTTTCTGTGCCCACAAATGGTCACTAATAACCGCCTATTATATATGAATGATAACCTGCCCTTGCATTACATTACAAGCATTTGGCAGACGGTCTTATCCAGAGCGACATACAACAAATATAATGCCTATAATATAATCCATCAAATTTAGCAAAAGGCTGAATACAGGATTAACTCCAGCCTATGCTCAGTGTAGCGGTGCTGTTGAATGGGTGAGTGTGAGTGAACCTGCGGTTAAGTTCTGATTCCTCACATCTGCTGTATTGAGAAGTAACAAAACAAAACAAACAAAAACAGCTAGTTTCAAAGGGAAAACGGGGTTCTTAAAAACACCACAATGATGCCCACTAAATGGGGACTGGAGGGGAAAACAAACCTAAACCAAAAACCACCTTTCAAGCAAAGACAGAAAAAAGAAAACTTGTCGGTTTGTTTTTAAATTTCACAAAACTCAACACAATCTCCACTTTGGTACTTTTATTTACTAAACTAAACTCTTGTGATGCCATTTTTTTTTTTAGGGGGGCGGGGGGGGGGGGGGGGACTAATTTAAATAGTTTTTTTTTTGTAATTACTTTATTACACATTCTTTAATATCCTGATTTGTGTCCAGTGAAAATGAAGCACATATTTTATTTCATTGTTTCCTTTACATTCTAGCACATTAAACAACTCATTAATGCTTTCAGCTAATTTACTCCTAATTATGTTGCCATTTTGTTCTCATCTTTCACTTTAGCTTTTCCAGCATCATTCTCCCTGAGGAATTGTTGAGTTTGCAGATAAAAAAGTAAAACAAACTATGGAGGCGGTTAAAAACAGCAGAGAAAAAATTGGCAGATCAGTGGAAAAACAGAAGGACACATATGTCAAAAAAAAAGCTTTGCCATGAAAGGGCTGGCCAGAAGAATGAGAACATAAGCTAACAGCAGCCACAGTAGCTGAAAAGCCTGACCTGGAGATCCCATCAAATGTGAAGGGAAGCACACAAAACAAATGAGTCATCGCTACAAAGCTGTCAGTTTGCTCATTTTGACCGGTTGCTCATTTCTTGCTGGATTGGCCCGCCCCAGCAGTGCATTCTTTGCGTGATGGCAGCTTGGCCATGAACCACGGTTCGTTTTAAGTTGGCCCATTGGCTAATTTGACCTGCTGGTCGCAAGTTGTCTGTTGCATCTGCACGGTTTTGATAAATCCAAAGGATGCCTTCCACCCACAATGTCTGTTGCCAGCTGATAACATGGTGTTGGATTTGTAATGGCTTAGACAGCCTGCTGGTGGGAGTCATTGGGTCTGATTTGAATGATCATGTAATGACTACGGAACATGAGGCCATTTTATAGTAGCAGGTACACCCTATGATGCAAACACAGTTCCCGCACGATGTTCCCATTATTCCAAGATAATACCTACACACAAAATTGCTCAACAAATTGGATATTAATATATGAAGTGTTTCAGTTATGTCCATCTCCTGTACCTTTCCATCAGAGACATAATGTTGCTTTGGTTAGCACAATTCACCTTCATGATGAAGTTGGCCTTTGTACCTTTTACTGAAGCAACTTTATGAAGTGACAGCGATTGCTTTTTTGATATGTGAAAAGTAGTTGGGCATTGTTTTGATCAGTGCAGATGCATGCTGGGATTGTGTGACGTCAGCTACTGGAGCTCTACACAGGAACTGAACTATAATTTTCATGTGTATTCATGCAGTACAAGAGCAATTCTCCTGGCAATAATATTGAAAATACAACAGAAAAAACAAATCAGCAATAACATGTAAGAGATGTAATGTCAATGCGGTCAGTCAATGTTCGTCTTCACAAAATTTTCCAGTGTGTGCACCTAAACAGATCTCAGCAGTAGTTACCAATAGCAGTGTAAAGGAAACTATGTAATCATGACATCACAAATCTTTGAATCAATTTATGTATCAGCAGCTGTAAGTGGCTACAAATCTCTGGCAGCAAAATCAGCCAACTAGTCAAAACCAAAAACCTAAATGTGCAAAACAAAGTCTTGTTCTTGGTGGCATTTCTCCCAGATGAACTCAACGCAACCAGTTTGTACAGTGTAGGACATCTAGTTTTTCGATTATCACATCTGAGAAACAGACAAACTCGCCCTGTGTGAGAACAGGGATGCTATCTGTATTCTCTCTCTCTCCATTCCTGATCCCCTTCCTCAAACATGATAGGAACATACTTATGGCAATTAGTCAAGCCGAGGGGCCAGTTTTTAAACCCCTCCTTGCTACATAGAAGCCTACATGTCCTGGAGAATTATCTCTCCTTTGACAGTTTTATTGCTTTATTATTTGAAGACAGCACCCCATATTGAGGGTCAGAGATCCTGTGTGGCTACAGATGCACAAAGATAATGTTCCTTTTGGTTAAGTTTGAATGCAATCCGTGACATGTAATTAAAATTATTGATAGAAAATTTTAATGTCTATATAGATATTGGTTGTTGAAGCCTGGTATCTGTAATCTACATTTTTCGGAGCGGTTTCAGTTTCAAGTGAAAACCAATGCAGTACAATTTGATTTTGTTACATGGAAATTATTTTGCCTCAAGGTAGAGATTACAGCTGGCCAGATTTCAAAATTATTTATTTATTTATTTATTCTTTCTATAAAATATCACCCTTGTTGTGAGAAGCAGAAGTAACTTCCATTTTAAAAAGAGATATTCAAAAGCAGAGCTGTTTACCTCCAAACATATTCATGTTTGGTCTCTTTATAAAGAACGTAAGACAATCAGTCTTTTGATAATAACATCATAGTGCTTCGCCCTGCTTCCAACAACATAAGGCAGCTGTAATATGTAAATTTGTCAGCTTTCAGATAAGACAGTCCTTGTCTGACCCAGTTCTCACACAACCACCCGTCCAACATGTGTCCTTACCCACTCAGCTCAGCTATGTAGCCCCTCCCCTCTCTCTCTGCCATTCCATCTTCCTTCTTGGAACAGCCTTTTATTTTTAAGTTATGGCTTTGTTGTTCTTCAACTGCACACCATGCCACCGGTGGCCATTTTTTGAAAGCATGGGAAGTATTGTGCATGTTCAGAAGCCATACTTTCACTTTCAATTAACAGCTTATTTACAAGGAATAAAAAGGGCAGATGGGTGAAAAACCAGACACAACATGTTTACAGAATCCTCGAGCTGCACAGATCATGTACTTCTCTTGGATCCATTTTTAGTTAGGCTACCTGGTAGAATAGTAAAACTGGCACTCTAGGACTGGAGTTGAGAAACAGCAAAATGTGCATTAATCGGTCAGGAAAAGTGTCATTTTTTAAGGAAAAGGAAAAGTTTCAGTAGACGTTGAATGCAGCGTATCCAAGAAAAAAAATAGCTTCCTGTTGTTTATCAACAGAAAATTCTAACGATGACTTTATTTCTCATACAGTACTTTCTTTTCAGTAATGATGCTCTGGGCTGCAAAGGTCCATGGGCAAGTGGAAGCGGCTATTTTACCATATAAGTCACATGAGTTTTCTTTTCAAATGCTGCAAGCGACTGTCTGATGAAGTAAGGGACAAAATAAGCATTCTTTAAAGGACAATGAAATTGCTTATTAACATTTTCCTTAATGCAGATCATTGATGCATGATCGTCTCATAGAAGACATTCTCCTTGAAGAACAACAGGCAAGTAAGAATTATATTAGTACAGTTATTTAGGGATTGTCCTTGCTTCATAATTTTGTATAGTTACAAGAACATTTTTACGTGATCATTTTTAACAGAAACCTGTACACCAGCTGTGTGCAGTTGTCACAAGTTCATTGTTTGCTGGACAGGTCTGACATCTCAGTAAGGTAATTCAGTTATCCAGGTAGTGATTATTACACTTATTACACTCACAATCTTACATGATTGAGCACTATGACTAACTTGCTATTAAACCCTTCTAGCAGATGAAGTTTCCAGTTGAGGACATTTGGCTGCGCCCTGTGAACTTTGGAACACATTTGATTTCTTGTGCTTTCTCTAAGTTTGTACTTGTGTGTTCTCAAAGTACATAGCTTCAGTGCTTACTATTATGAAACCATTGCCAGGACAAAAATATTGTAATTTGTTTTGCTTTTGTTATATTGGGGGGACCATACTTATTATTGTACCAGACATGAAATGTAGACAAATTGTTTAATGCTTGACCTGAGAAATTTGAAGGTCTATTCAGCCAGCCAAGTATATTTCATGAAGGAAGGCTGAATGTGTCTATACAAAACAGTGTCAATTATTTAAAAATTAAGCAGCCATAGCCTAATGTATGATTGCATAAATTTTTTTTTTTTTGATTTAGCGCAAAAAGAAGACCATCCTGATTGATGCTCTCAGAAATGCAGTTGGTTTTAACAAACGAAAAATTCTGCAGAACCGGAGAAGTGTGTTTCGTCCTTATTACAAACAAATGTATTCTGCCAGACTGTAAGCCGTATCAATGTCTTTGACAATAACTGGGAATTTTTTTTGAAGATTTTTGAAGATGAGAGCGTGTGATGACAGCAAATCTGAGAGGCAATTATAGACCCTGAAACACAAACGGCAGCTGGATTCCAGCAGCTGTGGACTTTTAGTGCTGAAAGCACATGTTCAAATATTTGCTCTAAAGTCTTTAGGCCTATAGGTTTATCATTAACTGGAAGTGAGATTAATACCAATTTATATAAACTCATTTTGCAGTTTGCTGAGCATTATATTTTGGCAGGAAATACTATTTCAATGGCAAGGTGAGTGGTGTAGTAATGCCATTACCATATTGTTAATAATTCATTTTACCTGATGCCATTCACAGACGCACTCATACCCAGAGTCAGGATATAAGGGCAGTAATATGAAGGTCCTGAATGAATGGTCAAAATCCATTAATGAACACCTAAAATCCCACCCCAAGCCCACCACATTAGACCATCATTAGACCACCAAATTACCATCAGTACTCTTCAAGAGATAACTAATTTGAAGCTGTTGCTGGGAACACTCTTAATTTTTGCCAAAGCATTTTCAACATGGTCATTACTCCAGCAGAAATTAATTAGTCATTAAGTAGTTGGTTGTGCCACAGAAAATAATTTTAATACCACTTTGGCACAAATCAGATGTTGGGGAACTATTTTTACAGAATTCATTACAAATCTTGCCCAGTCAGAGCAAAGTGTGGGTGCAATCAATTGGCTTGATTTCTCATATATTCTCATATATTATTTTCATTCAAATGATTTCGGAATGGGCTGAGCTGGTGGCTGTAAGTCTGTGGATTCTGACATGTTGTATACCATGACTTTCTTACTCAATGAACTTTGTATGATGACTTATGTTGTTTCTTCCTCATATTCAAAGACCCAATGGGAACCAATATGTTTCTAGGGAATGCAGAGGATTCGTATGTGGTCTGCTCCATGTTGAAATATGTCAGAATATCACAAAAACATGATTTAAATGGTTAATTTTTTTTTACATGCCAATACATATGCTCTACTTCATATTGTTAATTGCAGATAGCAAAAAAATAAATAAAAATAATTACAAGTGGAAAAACATACACCAAAACAATAGCTTACCAGAATTGAATTGCTGTATGTGTACTACCTTAAATCCTTTTTTCATAATGTTACTCTTGTCTGCAAAGCTGGTCTGCTATTTTGTTACTCAGTCGGATACCATTAATGACAAATCAACATTTTTGACAAATTGTGCATGCCTCCCATTTAAGAATTTGGTCACCAAATATATTGCTGAATTATTACATACTTTTTTCTGTCTGTACTTCCATATACACAGACACACACAGGCATGAGCGCACACACACACACACGCACACACACATACACATGCCATGGTGGCTTTATACCAGATTATAGCCTATGACATATCATGGCTCAGCCCAATGCATGAGTGCACAGACTGAAAGACTTCCTAAAGCTTTAATATCCCTGGCTTTAAAGAATAGGGAGGCTAATACAAACCAATGGCACCATATTCACAAAATAACAGGGTTCTGTCCGGCAGACCTACAGTACGTATTCCAACCATCATCATGGGTGCAGTAGAGGATGCTCAGAGCTCCATACTCTCTAATTACTTCAATTGAAAAATGTCTAATTATATATTCAGACTTGAACTTGGTTTGCCAACACATAATATTCTTCAAACAGAATACATGCCGTTAAAAAAAAAATTGTCCCCTTCCTGATTTCATATTATTGCGTGTTTGTCACACAAAATGGTTTCATCTTTGGACAAAATGTAATGTTAGACAAAGGAAATCTGAGTAAAGAAAAAACACATTTTTAAAATTATTTCATTTATTTAAAAAACATTTTTAAATTGTCAGTTGAGTTTTAGTTAGTTTTAAGAGCTTTTCTAGTCCTAGTTTAGTTCATTTTTTCGAAGCCTTATTTTAATTTTATTTCAGTTTATGACAATTTTTTTCTAAACACCTAGTACATTCAAATAATTTGTTTTAATTTGCGATACTTTGTTGGGAGCACATTTCCTTTATTGATGAAAGTGACTATATTTACAAGACCCACAAGTGTGTAGTCAAACGCAGCCGTTAACAAGTGTATTTGCTGCTTCTGAATTACGTGGCTAATTGTGCCTTGGAGAGGGAGCAAATCTTTAGGGACCAGGTATGTTTGTGGAGAGCGATGATTGGCTGAGGTTTGCACATGACCCTGAAGTCGGCATGCCTTTTATGGGACTACAGGGAGTTTCTAAGTTCCATTGTACTAATTACATGAACAGGCACGCCCAGCCAATTTATTAAAAATCGGCATTCGTCACCCGATACACCTGAGATGTACACAAAATTGACGTTCTGTGCATGTTTCCGTGTTTCACGATCCCCACATTGGTTTCTCATTGGAACTTCAAAAATGTTTTGTGAAAGAGGCCCAAGGTGTCCTCAAATTATTAAAAGTTTCAAACGAAATCAGAGGGAAAACATTATAAGCCCAATGAGGCATAACTACTTGAATATTAAATTTTCCCGATGAAGCAAGGACAGACTGAGCAGAATCAGAGTGTGACAAGCAACTGATATGCAGTACATTATGTTTCCATTAATTGTTTCCATTTTAATTATCCCATTATGTTTCCTTTAATTAGTTTGCTTGCTGAAGGCACAAACTACAGTTCTTTAAAAGAATAGTTCTTATTGTAATTATTATTCCAGTTATAATTCTAGACATAGATTTCACAACCATAAACTTCCTGACCTATGTTGCTTGTTAGTGATTCTTTTTATACTTTTAAACTATAAGGCTTTAAAAATGCAAACGCTGCTTTGAATCGAGGGAACTTTATAAGTGCCATAGAATTTCTAACTGGCCATTAAAAAAGCTTGCACAATTACCAAGGTAACTGAAAACTTTGACCTTCCGTCCTTGTCATTGTGATGACAAGCTCAATTTACTATCTGAGTTTACTGTCAGAAATTTTGAATTACATTTTGCTTGCTATAGACTCATGTAGTATACAAAATCATTAACTCCTCATTGCAGTAAAAATAGTCATACAGCTATCTAGTAGCAAGTTACACTAATAACATTTTCAAAAGACACTTGTAGAAACTTGCTACGAAACACAAATCTTCTGCTTAACTCCAAAACAGTGGTCGTAGTCATACTTTTGTGCTGTACAGGCATCGTAATGTTGTAGAGCAGTTGAGTTATAGTTAAAGGTTCTGTCCACGCCTGGTGTCATAGCGGGTCCCAGGACTGTTGCTGCCGTACAAGGCCACATGCTCTGGCGAAGGCTTATAGAAGTGTGCGATAATGTAAGTGGACCCGGCCTTCTGAAGATTCACCCCTACAGGGGACAATGTTACTGCTCCTCTCTCAGTCATTCGCCCTGCAGTGACTGCGGTACCTAAAAACCTGTGGGGTTGGCATGACGGCAGGGGAGACAACCTTGGATGTGGCCTACCTCACCGCAGTCTTGACAAATGCTACACATTTCAGATGTGTTTATTCACATGAGTTACTGCAGCATCCTCCTACTCAGCCAGTACCTGGGTCTGTAGGCAAAAGAGAAACAAAAACAGACGCTCAGCATGGCTTGTAGGCATCACATTCAGCACACATTCACTCCCTAGCACAGGTACGTGTCACGTCCCTTAGAAGCAGGGAAAGGCAGGCAGTGAGCCATGGCAGTCACATACTCTCTTTCTCGGTCGAGGCGGTCGGGTAATGGAGAAACAGCAAGTTCCTCCTCTCGTTAAGCTCAAACGGTCCTTTAATTCCAGAGCTGGCCAATCAGTTGTGTCGTCCCAGCGGCTTGTTAGCAGCCCAATTGGCCGACGGTGCCTGTAATTAGTTAAAGTGGTTGTGAAAGTAGAAGGGGAGAGACAATGCACACAGCAACCCAACACACAGGTGGCCAGAGAAATTAACCCAAATTCCCCATTAGTCCAATAAACTGGTCCATTCACTGTGACACTTTCAATTCTATGTCTCTAGTCTTTACTATATTCATCAGACGTAGGAACAGTTTCTTCTGGAACTCTATATCTAGTTTATTCTTTCAGTTAAAACCAGGAATTTGGTTTGATGCTGACTGAATTGGAGAGAAAATACTTGACAGAGCCACCCATAATGTCAATATAAAACAGACATCCAAAAAGTCGAAAAAATATGTGACAGGTGCTGGTGTTTTGGTCCGCAAGTAGGGCAAGGTCATTTTTCAGTTTTTTACAGATTACGAAAGTGCAGATTATAAGCTTTCAAATGATGTGTCATACATTGAAATCTGAAAATAGTTGAAGAAGATATGCTTATTTGAATGTTGGTACTCCTAAAATCAAGTAGCAGAGAAAATCCCCTTGAAAGATCTTGAACTTTTCACACTTCTCACAGGGAGATAATGGGTGGGAACAATAGCTAGTTAACTCCACCCCAACCACTCCCCCACTAGAGTACCTGTAAATTCTTGCCCATTTAGGGGTTACCCTATTTAAAGCTTTATAACTCCAGATGTGAATACCACAGAGACTACAAAAATGTCTTAAATGAAGCAATACAGTTGTACCATTTATAATACTAGCTTAGATTACTTTATATTCATAATTTTGTAAGAAATAAAGTGCCACAAATGCAATGGTCAAGGCAAAAAATCTAAAATGAATTTGCTCCTTTTTTAGTTCGCCATGAAATACTGGGAGATTGCGGGTTAAAGTATACATGTCCTGGATCAAAAACTTCTTGACCACAATTTCATAAAATCTAAGAGTGGATATGTAGAACTACTAAAGATCTATGAAGCAAAAACTAAGCAGTGTACCCAGCATCTCCAAATCTACCCACAATGTCTAAATTATTAACACTGGTCTAAAATAGCTAAGGGTCCAGAAACAAATCCAAAATCTCTCCAAAAAGGAATATAATGCTTTTTGTACATTGTAAAGCATATGAGCCCCTTATGAAGGTTTAAGATGAAACATAGATATAATTTAAACATAATGCAAACATATAGTCACACAATGCTGCACAGTACCTAAATGTGTAATAATTAACTCTTGTATGTAGCCTATTTCTATACTCTGTACACTCCTATGTTTTCTTGTATGGGAATGGGACGATATAAAAACATTTTTCAGCTGGCCACCACGTTTTGGCAATGTTTCAACACTCCTCATCACTGTTGTATGCGTCACAAAAACCATTACACTACTAACTAACCCTTACATTACAGTGTGAAATATCCACATTACATAATACCACTAACCTATTTAAAGACACTCAATTTCTAAAATAACGTAATAACCGAAATATTTTGAGCAGTAGCCTAATACTTACATAGCAATGATGAAATCTTATCTATGTTCAGTAGATGGAGACAGAGACAGTAAATCAATGACATTTATATCCGCTTCTGTTTTGCTCCAGAAAACGATTAAACGTCTTTTAATGCTACCATATAGAGCGAATGCCATGGTAAGAAAATGTTCGGTTACGCTATAAAACGCTATTCCAAAAGCAAAATTAGACATGTTATACATCGTTAGAAAGCTTATACTCTCACCTACTGATTGAGCGTCCGCCATTTTAGCAACCTCACACAGTAAACAAACATAGGCTACTACCACACGGCTTTATTTATGGGCGGTGGCTTGACCGAAACAAAGTGACAATAGCCAACGAAATCAAACATGCTAATTAAACTGCACCCGCATCACGCCTCCAAAACCCGGCTGTAAGAATCACTAAAACAAGCCGACTTTGCTGACAAATTATAAGTATTTATTGACCCTAAAAATGTTGTTTATTCTATTGAGTGACTTCTTCAACACTTTAACTTTCGTAATATGAAAAAAGGAAAACAGTAAAAAAACCTTTTTGCCTCCTAGCGCGATTTCAAGATTTGCGACTTGCGGACCTTTTCTCCAGCACCCGTCACATATATATACGTGTGATTGAAAAAGTGAAAATTCATATACCTAAGTGTGATTATTTCATATAGATAGATGAGAAATCATCTGCATTCCATCATAATGAAAAAATAAATTAAATTAAATGTTGAAATGTGTTTGAAGATATGCATGATGAAAACTGCATGTCACAGTTAAATCATCAAAGCACATAAGATAAAAACTTCAGAAAGTAAAAAAAAAAAAAAAGATAGCATAATCCTAAATATGTGCTTTTTCATTTCTGATGGATGAAAAATCATGCGTTTTCATTATTATGAAGTAATAAATCATTGAGAGAGAGAGAAACCGCTCCTCAATCATCTGGTCCAGACATCACTGCCCATATCTGTGGGGAATTTGCAGTTCCTTCTCTGATTGCGTAGCAGTTCCCATCAGCAGTCTGACAGCAGTCTGCTGTGGGCATAAGCACTGGCTAGCGCCCTACTCTGGCATAGTCTGCTGGATGTAGTGTTGAAATCGTAGAGAACCCCTAGTTGTATACATGCTCACATTACATTTGTGTTATCGGGTGAGTTTTGTAGCCATGTAACAGGCATCTGTGGTGGCGATTTGGGAATAATTGTTACTTGGACTGAGTATTATTAAATTTACTCATAAAATATTAGCAGTGATTGCTAAAGGGTGTGGCTAGCATGAGCAGAGTATCTCAAGCACTGCCTCATTACTTTATTTGGGAGGGCTGTAACCACCATGTGGCGCAAGTCTTCCTTGTGTGCAGCTCTGTTTCAACAATACTGTTTGCTACTTCTTGTGCCTCTTCTTTAGCCATATATTAACAGCTGTAATAATGTGTGTTAGAGCGCCTCCTACTGGCCCTAAATCCAAGTCATTTTTAAAGTACACGTGTGTTGTAAATAGAGGGATGTTCGTGTCATGCATAAAACGCACAGATTTGACCGTAAATTGTGTTTACCCTGAAATCCACGCCAACGTTGAGATCTATAAACCCGGAAATTGTCATGAAAATTAGTCTACCTCTACGCAAGCTCCAGACCACGCATAGGAACTCTTCCCTGTGGCAGTTCAGCAGTATTGCAGGCATGAGACACGTTTCCCCTTCCCGATCTCTCAGCTGCTTATGGGACCAAACGTGCTCTTGCCTGAACCTACAGTAACAGCTCAATCTCGCGTTCAGATAATTATTTTTTGCTCGCATTTCTGTCATTACGTTCCTTACGTTTTACTTCAGTTACAATTGTGTTATTTATTAGTGTTTTACTGCCATTTCAAAGAGATTTAAATAGGCAAATAAGATAAGGAATAAGTAATACGCCACCACATAAAGGTTAATTGAAGGCATTCACTGAGTGGAGTAGTAAAGCTTGTTCACATGCACACGCTTTTCTGGATATTTGTGATGCATAAATAAAACGTGCATATGAATGATTTATGAAACTTCATTTGCGCGCACAATTTAGTAACTGGTCTTACAAAAAAATTTTGGATGAAATCCATACAAATTCTAGCATTAAGCTTCGTCTTTGCTGTGACATATGGTGGTGAATATGTGACGTGGGGCTGTTTTGTTTCTGAAAGTCCACAAAGGCTAGCTGCTTGGTTTTCATTTATGAACCGGCTAGCACTCTCACAATCCATTCCATCACGCTGTCAGGGTCTCGACTTTGTTAATTACTTCAGGCGGGTCCTCCCTGGACCTGCACATTTAACATTCGGTCGCTCGAGAGGCCGGTATATACGAGCCAACGGGTCTTGATTTCGCCACCTGCTGTAATTAGGGTTATATGTCACCAGTGACATTTTGACATTTATTTCTTCCACGTACTATTGTTCACAACGTCATATGTTAGGAGCCCCCAGGGATTAATTAAAGAGTTTGTATGAATAACACAGTTCATTTGTCAGTGGCTGCGTGCGTAATGATGTGCTCACGATAAGTGAAAAAGTATAGGTGAACTCATTCATCAATTTTGTGTCCAGAAAGCATGTTTTTGCAAAACTAACATTTTGAAGCGAGTGTGTCAGATATTAGCTGAAAAATCATAAATATGATGTTTCAGAGCATTATTTTATACTATGGAAAG
This sequence comes from Anguilla rostrata, assembly GCF_018555375.3. Lineage (NCBI taxonomy): Eukaryota > Metazoa > Chordata > Actinopteri > Anguilliformes > Anguillidae > Anguilla > Anguilla rostrata. The sequence continues at coordinate 9,113,488 of NC_057947.1, forward strand.
TGGAAAGGTTTTTAATTTTTAAATGAAAATTAACCAGTTCTCATTGCTTCTGTCTGTACAGTACTATATCAGAGCTACCACAGACTTCATTGAGAGTAACTATGGGCCAGTTCAGTCCAGTTTACTCTGATGGGTCTAATTCAATATTGTCCTGCCGTTGCCTACTGTAAGTCCTAGGTATTCAGACTTGGTCCTGGGACTCTGATTGTTTTTCTTAATTAGGTGCTTTTCCCGTTTAGAGGGATTATTTACCCTCTTAAACCACATTATTGCATCAATAGCTATACATGCAATCACAATTAAAGTCTCATGTTCACATTGTGCTATACTGCAAACAACTGCATAAAAAGAGGTAACAGACATTTTAAACTGATGGAATTCAGGACTGAGGGGAATCAATAGGCTCCTAATTAGGTTGTTGAGCATGTGTTTAAGTAAACAATCGTTTTTTTCCCCTTAAACTTATTAAAACAAAGCAGGTTTAACTTATCATTTTCTCTGTCTTTGAATTCTTCAGTATCGACCAAATGGTTGTTTTTAATGGCCGTGTGTCCACACCTTCACCAGTTAGCTGGCTATTGATTCATGGAAATCTTTAACTTGATCCGTTGAACAATTTTGTAACCTCTTTTTATGCATTTATTTTCAATATAGCACAATAAGCAGAATGTGAACATGGGACTTTTATTCTTCTTGGCATGCATAGCTATTGCTGACATAATGCGGTTTAAGAGGGTGAATAATCCCTCTAAACATGAAAAGCACCGAATTAAGAAAAAATAACAGCTTGTTAAAATTCTGGGATGGCAATGTCGTTTGGACTGAAAACCACTGCATTACATTACAGCCATTTAGCAGATGCTCTTATTCAGAGTGACTTACACAACTTTTTAAATAGCATTGCATCCATTTATACAGCTGGATATATACTTAAGCAATGCAGGTTAAGTGCCATGCTCAAGGATCCTACGGCAGTGAGCTACTTGGGAATCAAACCCATCACCATTAGGTTACAAGACCAGTTCCTTTCCCATTATACTACACTGCTGCCCTATTCATTTTATACAGAGGGTCCCAAGGACCGAGTTTGAATACCTGGGGCATAAGTGACTCAGTGATTGCTCAGATGTAGCTGAAAGTCAAGCTTTGGCTGAAGCAGCAATGCCTTGGATGCAGGCCCTAGTCTGTTGTCAAGGTCAGGGCTTTAACAGCTGAGCCAATCAGGAAATCAACCTGATGTTGTCTGGATGAACGCATGTACTTTCTGGGGCAAAAGGGAGGAGCCTCTGCCGTTGGCTCCCAGCGGCAGCTTCCCTATTGGTTAATCGAATTGTCTGTCTCAATGTACCAGTTCTCTCCCCCCCCCCCCCCCAACACTCCCTCTGTTCCGTGTGTGCTGCAATCTAAGTCCCGACTGAAACACACCAGCAAAACAGACGAAGATATCGAGCTAACCCAAATTATCTGCTAAAAACAGAATTACGGACAAGTTCAAAGAAGATTTTAATTCTGTTATATCACAGACTTGCCAAATACATGGCGTGACTTCATTGAAGGACCTTCAGCACATATGTTTGGATACTCGCTTGCTTGCCTACAAGATTTGGCAAAAGTTTTTAATTTTTCAAGCGTGGCCTACGGTATGCAGTCTGCTATCAAATAAATACCCAGAAAAATGGCCAGAAGATGCAATGGTTTTCATTGTTTTCCCATTACAATCAATAATGGAGGAGCAAGTAGAATTGTTGAACCAAAAATAAATTAAATAAATTTATCACCGATAAATAAATTGTGTTTGTTTCTTTTATTATTGAACCATGAACCGCAGACTCTGCATATCTCGGTGATAAACTTTGATGGTGTGGTCGGTGCTCTGACGTTAACGCTAGCCATTTTCCCCAGATAGTGGCGAACTGATGTGGGTCTTTGTAAAAGTTTGCCTCCGGTAATGTTTTTCCGGTGCATGTTTCAGACCTCGCCTGGTCAAAATCGTCACCACATTTGGAGCGCCGCCCCTCTGCACTCCGATTGGTTGGGAAAATACAACTATCCTGGGAAGGTTGTCTCCTTCGTTTATGCCTAGAACGTCAAGGCATCGGCCAGGCTCTTTTGAACAAAGTGAAAAAGAGGCTGGCGAGGCTAAACCTGTTGTAACTTCATTAAAATTTCAGTTTTTTTATTTTAATAATATCCATTACATCCACCTGTTCTTAAAACCATTTACAATGTCATTGTGAAAAATATGTTAAATGATATTTAACAGACTATGTTTATATACAGCATCACGGTGCCCTTCATGTCTGTGTTATAACAAGTTCTGTATCACAGAATTTCTGTTGGAAGGTATCCATTTCTTGCTTACAACCTGCCATAACATAATTTATATAAACATATATCACTGTATACTTATTATGGAAACCTTAGACAGTGTAATATTTATGGAACAGCAATATTGAGTAAAGCAATCTACTAAAATTTTCTTTCCCCTTCTCAGAAATGGTAATATGTCAGATCTAATTTCACATTGAATACGTGACATTATCTCACAGAACCATTTGCAAAAAATAACTGTGATCTTAGCACTGTAGAATGTTCAAGAATTTTTTTTGCTTTGTGTCACACAGTAGACTGTGGAGTCCATTATTCATTATCCATCAATTTCAGTTCAGATATTGATAATAAAGAACTGAAGCAAGCATGAAAGGAAAAGCCTTTTCTTTCAAGCCAACGGCTGCCATTTTCTGCTTTCATGAAAAGATGATAATCACACAAAATTCTTTACTGTTAGTATATTTGAGTCGCACTAAATTCAAAGATGTGCGTACAAAGTGCTTGTGGTTTAAAAGGAGATACTCCGTGGTTGGTTCCCAGTTGTTGTAAGCCTAATAAATCCACACAGACATCCTGTCTATCTCCAGCTTATTTCCATGCCATTTAATCACCAAAAACACTCACTCCTGTCCTTGACACCAATACTCCTGCGAATTCTTCCGTACTTCAGTGAAAATCTAATGGAAGGGTCTTTGCTTTAACACAAATAGTGCCTCGTGGCATTTTTGCCCTTGGATCTTGGAGGGGATCTAGTGACCAGTGTCCTTATCCTCTGCACCAAAACACACCAGGTGGATCTATTATACGAAAAAAGAAAAAGCAGAAAACTATACTGGCTATTAACTTCTAACAAGCCGCTATGTAACATTACAGTGCACTAAATACAACAGAAGTCAAAGTGTGATGTTGATCTCGTTAAAGTCATATGTACACATTACACCTGTTGCTCACTGACAAACTTATACGTGTGCACCAGGATATTAATATATTTTATGTAAAGTAAACCATAAATTATGTAATGTTACATTTTGAAATATTTTGGAATTTACACAAACACAAACAAGTGCAAGTGAGCAATTCATGGCCTGGTGCAAACGTATATTTTAATGCCATTCGTGTAGACATATTGCTGTTCAGATTCACGAGAGTAGCTCTGTGCATTGGCACTTTAAGGTTTTGCATGCTGATTTAGCAGTCATCATAATAAGAAACTTAATGTGATGAAGCTCATAAGATGTCCTTGAACAAAGGGAATACATGTAGGTGGAGGGCAGGGAAGAAAAAAGAAACAAAAAAAAAAGAACAGAGTAGACCTATTCAGCTGTGGGCCACTTATCTGTCGGTTGCCATGGTGAAGATGGGAGAAGAGAAGAATTCAAACAGCTTTGTCTTTTAACTCTGATAGGAAATTAATAGTCATTTGAGATGCAACATAACACCGATCATGCATCTCAAGCAAAGCGCTACGAGTTCCCAACTGGTTCGATTACAACCCTGCACAGAGGTGGGTGTAGGCCTATAGGGAGGGGAACACAGTTCTTTGGCTTTTGATCCACTCATTCTGGTGCTGTGGTAAAGTATTTTAATAATCATAGGCAATACTGTAAAATTAGATACATATTTTTTTTAATGGTGTGTAATGCTATATTTATCCATATTTGTTATGTTTAGGATAATCTTCCTCACATTTTCCAACTTAGTTGTCCTGGGGTACAAAATGAAGTTCCCACAGTGGACCTGCCAATAGAATTGTGTATTTAAAAAATAACAATAACAAAAATTATAATTCAAATAAATAACTGCAGTTTCCCCTTGAGGCTCTATGATTGGATTTGATTAAGACAATTTCATGTTTGTATGACTCACACAGACAAAATGAGCATTTACTTCTGTTAAGATTATGTTGATGTATACAGGCACACACAAGGCACACCTTCATTGCTTTGCTTTACCCAGTTAGGAGTGGTCCATGAGGAAGTGATAAAGCAGACTGTTGACTGTTAGGTTGGCTGAATATGTTTATAAGTTTGGGGGGGTTGGGTTAGGGTTAGGCATGGTACTCAGAGTTTGGGGGTTCCACTTGGGAGGACCGCAATAAATGCAATTGCTGTAAGTGAATCTGGATCAAAGCATCATCACTGCTAAATGCTGTAATATATTGGGATGAGTGGAACTGTTCAGAGATATTGTGGTTCTTGGGTTATCACAGAGTTTGAAACCCCAAATTATAGGAGAAACCTGAATAAATGAGTGGAGACACATAACAAATTCAGATGCTTCCAAACAGGTATACTGCATGATACAATTAAGAAATAAACATCTTATCATGCTCTGTGGCATCTATAAAAATGCTGAGCAGGCCCAGTTGACCTCAATTTTAGATCAAGATGGCAAGAGGAAAAGATCTAAGTGACTTTAACCCCTTAGTGCACATGCCAAATATCACCAATCCTTGCCCATTTAGGGGGTACCCTATTTAAAGCTTTATAACTCCAGATGTGAACACCACAGAGACTTGAAAATGGCTTAAATGAAGCAAGACATTTGTACCATTTACAATACTAACATAGATTAGTTTATATTCATAATTTTGGAAGAAATAAAGTGCCACAAATACAATTGTCTTGGCAAAAAATCTTTGCTCTTTTTTAGTTTGCAATGAAATACTGAGAGATTGCATATGTACAGCAGGTTAAACTATACATGTCGTGGATCAAAAACCTCTTGACAACAAGTTCATAAAATTTACGGGTGTATATGTAAAACTACCAAAGATCTATGAGGCAAAAATTAAGCAGTGTAAGCAGCGTCTCCAAATCTATCCAAAATGTCTAAATTATGCATTGCTGTAAATCACAACATATTCACATATTTCACTGAAAATTCTGTTTGACTCAGGAAACTCACTGTTGCATCATTTTCAAGTGAGAATTACAAGCTTTCCATCAGTACAATGGTCTAAAATATCTAGGTCCAGAAACATCCAAAATCTCTCTAAAAATGAATAAAATTATTTTTGTCCATTATAAAGCACATAAATGAGCCCCTTATGAAGGTTTAAGATGAAACATTGATATCAGATTAAAAAATAATGCAAAAAATATTGTCACACAATGTGGTACAGTACCTAAATGTGTAAGAATTAACTCTTGTATGTATTTCTATGCTCTGTACTCTCGTATGTTTACTTCTATGGGGATGTAACGACATGAAAACAATTTTCAACCGTCCACCACGTTTTGGCAAGGTTCCAATTCTTACGTCATCACTGTTGCATGCATCACAAAAACTATTACACTACTAACTAACGCTCACATTACATTGTGAAATATCCACATTATATAATACCACTAACCTATTTAAAGACACTCAATTTCAAAAATAACGTATATAACTGAAATAATTTGAGCAGTAATACTTACATAGCAATGATGAAATCGTATCTGTGTTCAGCAGATGGAGACAGAGACAGCAAATCAATGATAGTTCTATCTGCTTGTTTTACTCCAGAAAACTGTCAACTAGGTCTATCAGCAAACGTATGTCTTAGTTATGCTCAGAAGTCCAAAAAAAGTTACGAAAAACTGTTGACAACGTTTCGTCAAGTGCAGTGTTTTTTACTGCTACCACAGAGTGAATTCGTGTGCGAATGCGATGAGAAAAAAATCGGTTACGCTGACCTATAAAACGCTATTCCAAAAGCAAAAATAGACATGTTATACATCGTTAGAAAGCTTATACTCTCACCTACTGAATAAAGTAATTGTCAATCAGGCCAGATTTGACAATACATTTTACAAGAAAGTATTATGTTCTCTATTTTTGTTATTTTGCAAGACATTCTAACAGAGATGTTACATAGCTGCCTACCTTGGTGATTTGAGTACTAACAGCTCCACCTTGTGGATTATCTTGAGCCAGTATAATGTGAGTTTGGGTGTGTTGCACCAGGTGCTTGATTTTTACATAATAATACCCAGTGACTCTTTGTTGAGTGGTTAATTGAAAAAAAGAAAACTAATTGGGTGTATTGTGTCAGGCACTGTCAAGAACATAGAGGAACAGAAAAAAAGAAAAAATGGTAATACATAGTCTTAAGAAAAAAGTTGTGTAAAATTGATCTTTGGCGATGAAAAGTCAGGGGGCGGGGGCCCATATTAATATTCTTTCAGGGTGCCCAGAATTCCAAGCAACTGCCCTGGTTGTATATTTATTAAATATTTAGTCCCTGATATTGACTGTAGAACGACATGGTATAATCTTTGGAAAATTTGTCTTGTTTATTTCGTTATTCAGTGATCGGCGTTTTCACTGCTGCATTGGCATATTTTAGGGCTATTGTCGGGTTTATTTTTTGCTATGACGGAACACAATTTTTGAGTGGTGAAAAAATATTTTTATGAATGCCCAAATGGACAATATTGTCCATTATGTCATGGGTAGGGGGTGTAGTTGCAGATGAGACTGCAGGGGGTACTTATTAAAAGAACAACCGGAGCGACAATGGTGGCACTGCGAAACTCTGCATTTGGCATACATTATCTACTAATGAAACTACAACAAAGCGTTTCTGTTTTTATCGCATACTTTGGTTGCAGTAGCACTGAATGGCTGAGTTCAGCAATCTCGGCACGCCGGTGTGCCGACCACTAGGGGCTTTGCGCTAAGAGGTTACCCTGATCTTTTGAAAGAGGATTCATTATTGGGGCATGGATGGCAGGAGCTTCAGTCACAAAGACTGCTCAAATGGCTTGTGTTTCAGCAGGAACAGATACACACATACGCATACACACACACACACACACACACACACACACAGATACACACATAACACACTAACGCCATGTTAGCAACGTACACCAGACGCAGCAGTGCACACAGACATACACATTCACACGTGTAAACACACATGCGCAAACATTTTTGAAGGCACAACATGAAAATGCAATTGTCAGAAATACCATAATTAAATTATTATTTAAAGATATTGTGAAATATGAAATATTCAATTTTCCTGAAGAGCCAGTAATAACATTTTATTTCACACATTTTGTATAAAACTACATTTATTCAAAATACAAGCAGCTAAACTTAACATGAGATATAAAAGTGCAATGCTTTTTTATATCTATGTGTCTCCAAACGTGGATGTGAATGTCTGCCAAAATGTAAAATAAATCAGTGAGTGCACGTTCAGCTGGAATAAACTCTCCACGTGTGCACGTCAGCTGACATGGTATTTGAGACATAATTTGTGTATTACCTGTAGAACATGGAACGTTTCTTTTCTCAATTACTTCAACACTTGAATGTATGGAATATACATTACTTGGCTAAAAATAATCGCCAATTAGAGAAAAACAGGTGTAAAATTTCTATTAAAATGAAAGTGAATAAGCAATTATGAATAATATATTGGCACAGGTTGGTGCAATAAAGATGGCACACATCTGTTTGAGTACTTTTTCTGAAAAAACTGTATTCTGAAAAATGTTAAGGAAAAAAAGGCAAACTGATAACAGAGCCTAACAGTAAAGACATTAAAATAAGGATAACCGTGACTAAAAAGAAAACAACGGAAAAGAATGAGTACGGACAATTATCGCGTATGTTACGCATTGGCAGAACACAGTCAAAAACGGTAAAAACAGACAAATCTGACAGTTCATTTAATCTCAGCAATAGAAAAACAAAAAACAAACAAAAAAAAAAACATCTGTTTAGTTACTGTAAAATGGAAAAACTACATTACAAGAAAACAAAAACGACTTCTCGTTTGAGCCCAAGTCATCGATAAATGGTGCATAAGGTCATCCGTGTATCAGCAGCGTTTTAACGTGAATAATTCTCAGCGCGTGAATGAAACAGAGGTAATATCGATACCAAACGAACGAAAGAAAGATACCATCAGAACCTGATATAGGACATAGAAAAGTCTGTTTTTTTTTCCTCTTTTGTACATTTATACAGCTGGTAAAAAAAAGGAGGAGGCGTGTGAAAATCAGGCTACGCCGCCGTTTCCTGAATCGCGGACTCCGCGCTCTTTGGGAGAAGCTCTCTCCGCTCCGCGATGTTCACCGCCGGCTTCCCGCAGTTCTGCCCGTCCTGGTACGTCTTCCGGTACACCGGGTTAGAGTACTTCAGGGGCTGCAACGGCAAAAAAAAAAAAGATCCAGCACAATTAGAACGAAAACACAATCGACGCGCTCCGTGTCGTTCCACTCCGCTGAAAACCATTAGCCCTAACGCGGAAATGTGTCGATGAAGACTTCGCCGTCTAACCGGGTGACGGCAGACCACGTCGTCGGCTGAGTGGAACGCCGACAGATGTTTTTCTTTTCGTTTTCTCTTCGTAACCCGAAGGCTTGATCGCCGATCGAGAACGAGTGCACTAGGCTTCCTGTCACCGAGCTTCGTCAAAGTTACTTTTTACCCTCGGGATGCTCTGCGGTCGGATTCACCTCAATCTACATGCCGAGCGGCGTTAAAAGACTCAGACACAAGAGCTCTCTCTTTAAATTATAAAGCACCGCGGAGCTGTCAGACAGCAGTCTCAGTTGGCTTCAGTTGGCTGAGAGCAGATGAAAAAAAGCCAAAGAGCTTAACTACGTGTCGTAAATGCCACCATCAGATGCTTAATAATGAACAAAACACAGTAGCGCGACTCTCCTCGAAAACGTCTGCGCTTAATGTGTGTCTGGAACCGTAGGACTTGCAGGATCGATGCGTCAGAGGAAAAAGATTACCCGTCTAACTTTATGAACGAGAGTGCTGGGAAATTAAACAATTCAAACAGGACGAGCTTTCTGCTTCTGTCTACAGCAGCGGTGTCCTAAATTGTCTGAATGGGGTTGGGGTCAGTCCAGGTTTTTGTTCTAGACCAGCGATAAAACAGGTCATTCAACCATTCAATTAAAGATCCTCTTCAATTAAGAAATTGATTCTCTGAATCAGGGGTTTAGTGCCGGTCTAGAACAAATACCTGCACCTACAAACAGCCCTCTTCTGATACGACCTCAGACCCCTGACCTAGAGTGTGTGAGCAAACTGCACTGAGGGGAGGGGGTGGGGGTGGGGGGGTTACTGCTCACCTTTCCTGGAATAATCTCCTTTGGAGTGGGGTGTGTCTGTTGGCATCGGGCATCGCTGGACTGAACACACCAGCCCTGAAAAAAAAAAAAAAACCACAGTGCCCATGTGTGACATGGTATTCCCATGGTAACTCCTTCTTTTACTTTCATTTCTTTCATACTAGTACATTATAGTCTTACCTGTGACCATGAACAAACATACAGTAGGAAGTGGATGAGTGAGTCTGCGGTTATGCATCACACAGCTGAAGACTCCGCCCACACTGCTGCTGTCACTGTAGGTCCCTCACATGCAGCACCCTCTCTTCTCAGTGCTAATGTTAAGCCTACGCTGACCAATCAGCTTCTGGCTACTGGCTATCTATGATAACCCCGCCCTCTTCATCTTTCTCGTTTAAATGAATTGGCACTCATTTGTGCACAAAAGTACACATATTTGTGAATACATATTTTACCTTTTGCACAAATATCTCATACTTTGTATAAAAACCCAATATATATTGCCAACATCCACCTTTATCTTTTGCTATAAAATATTCTCAAATGGAAAATTGGCTTGTGAACTGCTGAATCTGCGTTTGCAGATCAAGTGACATGCATTCAGTGATGCTGAGCTTTGACAATTAACGGATCATCTGCAGCAAAACTTTTACCCGTATTTAAAAAGATGATTTATAGACATAAATATAGTCATGTAGGTTTTAGCGAACCAATAAACATGAACTGAAAAGAACAGAATGAGGATAAATGTATTTACAGCATGAATGTGCGATAAAGACAAATGAGACTGAGCATAAGCTGCAGGTACTGAACAAGGAACATCCATCTGGTGCCTAAGTTTAATGAGGAAGAACTTTATTCATTGAAGGTGGACAACTAAGGTCACTAAACATGGCCATTGTTTTAAACTGAAGGATTTTTAGTTGAGAAGAGTATTTGGATGTAGATGCTGAGATCATGATCATGATGTTAACAGTGATGTCATCTGCTTATGAACGAGTACCTCAAGCCTACAGACAGAAATGACAGACTTTGAATATAAAAAAGTAAAATAGACTAGACCTTTGACAAAACTGAGACAATTATTGCAGAAGATTTTAAGAACGGTGTTTCTCTTAGCTTTTGTGCAAATCTTGATGAACATAACTTGACAACTTGGTTGTTGCAGATGATTATAAGGTTTCATTTCATAAAGACAATGTCTCAGCCATATCTTCAAAACAGATGACTGTTTCCATCACATATCTGTAGGTGGATCCTAGCTTGTTGAATGCGGAAATGACAATTAATCCAACTATGTTGTGCAATGGATCAGGTTATTTAGACAATTCCAGCAGTTGCTGATATTACTACTGATGACTGTCATCGGACGTAATCTTTAGGTGCCCTATGTTATTGGCGATGGAGAAATCCAACATTTTGAATGGTCAGGTAAACATAGGTGCGATTATTTACTCTGTACAGGGAGTAATCCATCCTATTTTTGGGATGGGCGTGTAAAACCCTTCAAATTCAGCCAAGTACTGAAGCGCCAGAGGATGAATTTGCTGGTATTTTCCCATCAAACACTGTCACCAGTTCTCAGGCTCGTACAGCTTAACAAGAAGCTGAAGAAGTAGCAGAACGTACAGAAAATGGGATGATGTTCGCAGAGACGTTTTTGCTGATCTAGACGAGATTCCAGGAGCTGTTTTCAAGTGTGACACCGAACAGAAGAGTGATCCTGTTTTACAAAAAACCGAGAGCACGTGCAGTGAATACTGATGAAACGGGCGGTGTTTCCGGAGGTTATGCCATTTTGGTAGAACCTCCGAGGACGTGGAGGTCACCTGTGGTACAGCTGCGGAACACTGGAGGGTCTTCCTCCAACTCATTTTACATTTTTGCTATTGTCAAAGCATTCTTCAGGTTACATGCAAACCAAGGCCATTTAAACTTCAGTTACTGAGGCACAGTCCCACCTTTTAGTATTAAAAAATGCCCCTGCTACCATCCGTACGCTTATGAATCAAGTGACACTGTGACCAAATATGTATGAATTGTGTGACACTGTGACTGAGTAAGTATGAATCATATTACATTGTGACTGAATAAGTATGAATCGTGTGACACTAACTGAATAATTGTGTATTTTGATGTTTTCATATTGTTTAACAGCTAGGAGTAACATGTTCATTCTTTGTGCATTTCCATTGAATGAATTAAGAAAGCTGTTCTGGACATCAATCTCCAAAAGCTGCAAAAGGCACGACAACTACCCAGGGCATGTAGCAGGATAAGGAATGGTATAGCCACTGCCTCCCTATAGCGGAGGCCATCTCAGGCCTGGTGTTCTGCATAACAGACAGGTTTAGTGTGTACGGGGCCTATAGACAGTTTGCTGAGAACTCTGTCACCCATTACCAAACCCATAACCACTCAGTTGCAGAAAAGTATTAATTAAAAGACTTCCCAAAGGGCTTTCAGGCCATTAAAAGAAAGCTTGTTGTGCAAAACTATTTTAACTGCACTCGACTTCACTACACCATTAGAGATATTGATTTATGCCTCTGATGTGGGTGTTGTGAGCTGAAGTAGTTCAGCTCTGTGGTGTTTTTCATAGCGTAGCTCTACAAGAAGCAAATCAAGTGTCAAAAAACTTATTCCACTGCTGAGAAGGAAGCTTTGGTCCTTGTGCTAGCCGTTATATGTGTGGAGTGGCACAGAACTTCAGCTTTGACTCCGCCATTGCTGCCTTGCCGGAAGACCAGCCACGCCGACGAGAAAGGAGGAGGAGCCTCTGGAGTGGGCGAGCCGCCAATCACCTGATTTGGGTTTCGGGACAGCCTCCCTGCATGGGGCTCCTGAATTCTGGCTCATTTTAGTATCGTTCTTAGCAATTACACTGCACAGCTCACACTGGCACTCTTCCGTAAACAGTACCCAGCTAGACTCGCCCCTCTCAAAGAACCCAGGGCTAGACAGAAGCAGGGATTGAGCCATAATACCTATATATTAGCAGGTATTAGCATACAATACCTATATATTAAACTAACTTTAATACTAGGTAATTATATTATATAAATAGTAGCTGTACTAGAAATGTATTGTATATTGTAATCAGTGCAATGTGTGCATTGAAATAAGAGTAGAACTGGTATTTAAAGCAATCTTCTCTGAAAAATCCCCAATAAAGACTGGTATACTGTATGTTCAGCCTGATTTCATGTTTTTTAGCCATTTCTGGCTCACTGCCACTTTTCTGTATATGTGCGGATCCATAGATAAGTATTACCAATTAAAGACAACATTATTTCAACTATTCTCTTGTATACATAGTGCTGTACTGCTACACTCATATACTCTCATATATGCTCATACAGTACGGTGTACATTTGATGGTGACTCATGAGTACACACATCCTTTCCTGCCCTTATAATTGTGTATAGCCGGTTGTGCTCCCACACAGGAGATGGTTCTGTGCTGTGTGTGTGTACCTTGTGCAGATGTATAGCCGGTTGTGCTCACATACAGGGGACTGTTCTGTGCTGCGTGTGTGTGTGTGTGTGCGTGTGTGTGTTTCCCTGTGTGTGTGCGCCTGTGCTGTGTGTGTGTGCCTGTGTGTGTGTGTGTGCGTGCGTGTGTGTGTCCCTGTGTGTGTGTGTGTGTGCCTGTGTGCGTGTGTGTCCCTATATGTGTGTGCGCGTGTGTGTGTGTGTGTGTGCCTGTGTGTGCGTGTGTGTGTGTGTGTGTGCGCCTGTGTGTGCGTGTGTACCTTGTGTGGGTCCAGTCTGAAGTGCGGGTGCAGGAGACTGCCGGCGTGGGTGTGGTTGTCGTGCTCCAGCTCGTACATGCTGTAGGAGGGGTTCCCGATCTCCACGTTTATCCCTCCGTTGGTCATGGGCTGCCGCTCCACCCTCTTGCCCCTGAGAAGGGGAACACGCCGGGCGGTGAGAACGGAGGAGAGCGACGGCGCTGTTTTTCTCTCCAGAGGGAATTTACAGCGCAGTGTCATACCTTTGCCTCCTTCTGCAGATGAACACGCCCGCCACCACCGTGGTTATTAATATCAGCAGCAGGACCAGAGGGACGATGATGGCTATGCTGCCTGCAAAACACAGCACAAAGGGTCACACACACACACATGCACACGCACACACACACACGGACACACACACACACACACACTCACACATGGACATACAAACACAGTACACGTGCACACAACAATGCACATGGACACGCATGCACGACTCACACACACACCATCTAGTTTACATTATCTTTCCTTCCCCAATTCATTCATTCCTTCATGTTATTTAAATGGGAAATGCTTAATCCCCTCGTCCCATTTCCTATAGATAGAAAATATTTAATTCTGCACAGTTAATATATGATGCTTTAGCAGTTCTCATCTACAGAACTGCTAATAACCTGTGTATTTGTGAAAAGAAAATATCTCTTTTACATGCATGGAAAATATGGTTTGACCAAAGGTAAATAGTAGGCATTGTGGACAATAATCAACATTTCAAAACTCGTTTCAGCAAAGCAGAAAGAAATGACTACAGTCATACCATTTATATTTGGCTTTTGAAAACAAAGTCATTTTCAAGTAAGTTTTGGTTGCTTTCTCTGATGTCAATTACGATAAAACTTTTTGGTTTGTCAATAATATCCCATTTGTATATAGTCATAATGCATTTTAATAGCCTGCCGCATGCTGAAAATTTGCTGGTATGTGTGTAAGGAATAAACCATGATGGGCTGTAACGTTATTGGAAAATTTTGTATGAGGGGGTGTGGTGATGCTTAACCACCCCAAAATACATTATTTTCCAATAACGGGACAGCCCGGAGTGGTTTATTCTGCTTATGCAATGGTTGGCAATAATGACTAAATATTAGTTACTATATAGTTACTATAGAATTTATATCAAGTTAACCAGCTAAAATTAAAATATTCTTCCGTGGCCCTTTGGGCATATCGTTTTTTCGTTGTCAAGCAAAACTCTCGTTAATAGTTCGATATGGACCGCTGTTATGCAAAACTCTGGTGGGTAGTTCTATTTGCACCGTTGTTAATAAAAAACCCAGGTGCTCAATTCTATGAAAACAATGATTCTATCAGAAAAAATAGTTCCTTCTCATTTTATACCATACAATTAGCACCAATATTGGTTATTTTTGTCATTACATTATTTAAGAAAATTGCATGAAACCAACACTCAATCAAATTTATCTCCCTAGCTTCGTCTTGGTTTTTAACATGGTGTGGTCACGCAGCATAGACACAGCTAGTGTCTTTCTAAGACACTCTAAAACAGGGTTAGAATGTAAGCTAGCAAGCAAGCTTTATGTTCGCCGTCACCCGTTAGTACGTAGCCAATACTAAAATTCAGCTGGGCTGTCATTAATTGTGAAATTGGAAAGGGAAGGGGATGTAACCTTAATTCAAAATCTAAAAAATTACATTGCTGTTTGACTGCTTTAGACTGTTGGATTTTGCAGTGCATTGATTTTAAGACTGTTAAACGGTTGAGGCGATTTGATTGAAAACGAATGCACACCCTTGGACCAATAAGAATAGAGTATTCAGCCAAGCCATTGTATAAAGTTGTCTTCAGAAAGTTTTCACACTCCATTGACTATTTCTCATTTTGCTGTGCTGCAAATTCAAATTAAAATATGTTTAAATGCAACTTTTTCTGTTTCTGCAGTAACTCTTTAGCGTAACTCTTTATGATGTCAAACTGAAATAAATGACTTTTACATGGCTTCAGAATTACATTAAATATAAAAACCTAAAATTACCTGAAATGATTCATTGAAAAGTATCCCCCCCCCCCTTTGTGTTCATCTAATGCTAATCTAAATTAGGCTATTTTCTTTAGAGTTCACCCAAAATACATTAATGAGGTCCGCCTATATTGATTTCAAACCCATGTGTGCTCAACTGCATGACTGTCATTTCAAATATCACCCGCTCTGCGAGGTCTCTCAACTGAGACGGCTCAGATCAGTCCAGCTGTCATGACGACTAAGCTACTGCCTGAGAAAAGTTGTGAGGATGCCAAGCTAGATAAGGTTATAAAAAGATTGCTAAAGCTTTGAAACTTCCTTACACTGTCAGAAAAAAAAGAGTTGTTTGGCTTGTCTTCATAGAAAAACCCTTTTTAGTTCTTTAAGCAACCCTCTATGATTGGTGTGAAACGTGTGAAAACTTCCAGATTGAACAATTTTTTCCTGAGGAGGAACCCTTGAACTAGATAGGGTTTCTCTATGGAGACACAGAGGAGCCTTTTGGAACTCTTTATTCTGAGAGCATAGAGCACTGGTAAATCAATTATGACAAAATGGAAAAATATGGCACAATTTGGACACTACAATCAGGCCGTCCTACAAAACTGAGCAATTGAATGAGAAGGGAAAATGTCAAAGAAGTGAACAAGAGGTCAGCTACAACCCTCACAAGATCTAAATCTTCACATCTAAACCCGAGATATATAGTTATATAAAGTTTATAAGTATGTACATTCTGGTCCAAGAACAGTAATCTCTGGGCTAGCAATTAGCTTAACTGCAAACAATATGAATGGTGATCATATACCCTGTCCTATATACCACCCTGTTAATACCCAATACCCTCTTTGTGTTTATAAAAAGCCTGTTTTATGGTTTTTTTGCAATGTTTTTACATACACAGGAGGAGCTTAAGAGCTAGGATTGCATTCCCAGACACACACACACACACGCACGCACGCACACAGGCAGGCAGGCAGGCAGGCACGCACACACACACTGTGGGGTACACATTCAGAAATAATGAATTGTTACTGTTGGCTGAGACGGTAATATTTGTGTAATTTTTTTTCAATCAGCTGGAAAACAAAAACTACTGTCTGTAGAATGACCTCTCTTGTCCTGGCTCCATGATTCATGGTCCACCTAATGGCAGATATCTTGGCAATTCATTTCAGCCCCTGTAGTGGGCATGAGTCTCCGGTCTTAGTCTCAAGAAACACATATTCTACTCTGCTGAAACCTACATTACAAGGGACATTCAACAAAAATAAAATATACATTTTTAAAATGATCTTTTGTCATCCAATACACTTGTATTATGTTAAAAAAAATACTTAAACTTTTTTTTTCTGCCAGATCTCAGGAGGATATACATCTACCACAGTCAAGGGCAAGACTTGTGTGTGTGTGTGTGTGTGTATGTCAGCTTTATGCATCTTACCATTGTATTAATGTCAGTGATTACTGCATGATTAGTGTCTTTGAGCCAGATCATATAATTAATCACCTGCACATAGTCTGCCAGTTATTACATGACCATCCTTCAAGTGACATGGATAATAACCCACGCTTGGATATCAAGGTGTGATGTTTGCATGATGAAGCCCTTGTTGGCAGCGACTTTTACTAATTTCTAGACCTTTGTGAATACCAAATTATGTTTTCTCTGCAGTTTGCACCCTCTTTGCCGTCTCAAGGGAGAAGTAGTCCTTAAAGTAAGTAAAACCACCCAGGAGTTTTGACAAATTCAGGTTATGTTTAACAGCTGTCCCGGTATTCAACACATTTCGCATTCTGAGTTAGGCCTCTTTGAATTGTATTGTCTAGCACATCACTTTATGCAAAGACATCGTAGTCTCATAGAGATGCACAAATATGACATTTTCATTTCACAAGGAACTGCCATGAATGCTTTGGACCTGATGCCTCTCCTTCCATGATGTATAACACTGAGATTTATGAGATTCCATTAGGCGTGCTAGTGCATTATGTTAATGTTGCATCGTTTATTCAACAGGAACTTTTCATACGAGTTAATGCCATAAATGCTGTATATTTATGGAGTACAGAGTGCACCTCAGTTCTTGTCCTAACACTTTCCAATCGTACAGAATACTGTGTTTTCATGAGCTGTGGGCGGAGGTGTGTGGAGGAGGTGGAGAGCTAAGCAGGTGGAGGTGTGCAGAGGGGGAGAGAGCTAAGCCGGTGGAGGTGTGCAGAGGGGTGGGTTGTTAGGGTGGAGGAGGAGGATGGAGTGAGTGGAGGAGTTGGGTGGAGCGGGTGGAGGAGGTGGAATGGGTGGAACGGTTGGAGGAGGTGGGAGGAGCGGGTAGAGAAAGTAGGTGGAGCAAGTGTGTGGGGGGGGTGGAGAGCTGAGCGGGTGGAGCGGGTGTGTGGAGCTGTGCAGAGATTGTGGAGAG
Organism: Anguilla rostrata; assembly: GCF_018555375.3. Classification (NCBI taxonomy): domain Eukaryota; kingdom Metazoa; phylum Chordata; class Actinopteri; order Anguilliformes; family Anguillidae; genus Anguilla; species Anguilla rostrata. Next base: position 9,131,115 of record NC_057947.1, read on the forward strand.
CCGAGCGGGTGGAGCGGATGGAGGAGGTGGAAGGGGTGGGTGGAGCCGGTGGAGGAGGTGGGTGGCTCAGGTACTCACTCCCGCTGCCGCCATCGGACCGGCTGCTCTTGGGGGCCGGCCTCTCGCACTGCGTACCCGACCAGTTGGCGGAACACCTGAAAAAGAGCCAATTAAGGAGGCTAATTAAAGCAAGCCCACTGCCTCCCGCTCACCGCTGGACCCTGCGGCTCACGGTAACCCCCCGGGTGGGGGGAGGCAGGAGCTGGTCATGATGCCGCGGTCAAGTGACGCCACCGGCGGTGAGAGTGGAATGCGAGCAGCGGCGAGGAGCTGTTGCCGGGGAGGTTAGCGATGGTGCTAACACAGACACGGCCATCACATCTACTTCTGGAACTGATCCACAGGGGGACGAATAAGCCTACTTACTGTACAGCACTGCTTAGACAGGACCTATCTTTCACAGGCCAGCATGCCTTCAGAGCATAAATAATCTACAGCAACTAGATGGCGATGAAATGGAATTACAATAAATTAAGTCAACTGTCAGCAACTTTTAATCCAGTTTAAGTTCACGAGCAGGTAGCAGACGCAGCCAGTGAATCACATCCCTGGGAGGAAGTGACAGCTTTCCCTGCAATGATAATCACAAATGTAAACAAATAAAAATAAGAGCTGGCTTTGCACAGAAGACACCTTTATATTACCCTGAAAAAAAGAAATTGCTGTGTGCTGATAAGCCAATGCAACACCATGGTTTTAATTCTGAATACTTTACAAAACACTAATGACTTGATGTTCTGGAAAGGTGACTAGTAACTACGATATATATACACACCCATATAGTACACACCCATATGCATACACACGCAAGCACACATGCACATACCCACCCATGTGCATGCACAGCACACACACACACACACAGCCATGTGCATGCAGAGCACACACATGCGCACACACACACACACACACATACACGCACGCACACACACCCACACAGACACGCACGCACACACACACACAGCCATGTTCATGCACAGCACACACACACACACGCACACTGAAGAATATGCATGACCCAAAAGTGCGCATGACCCAGAATGCAATGCGGCAGCGTGTCACAGGTGGAGGGAGTGAGATCGGTGCAGATGCGCCGACGGGCTGCGTGTGAACCATGCTGGCGGGATGCTGGCGGGATGGGAGGGGGGTGACTGGAGGGCTTTTTGTCCGGTTTGGGGTGGGTGGGGGGTAAAACAGCGTGACCTACTTGCAGCGGGGTTTGTTAAAGGCGGTCAGCGTGCAAATCCCCTCGTTCTGGCAGTAGTAACTGCAGGGGTTCGCCCGCTCGTCACAGCGCTGGCTTTTGAACCCGGCAGTGCAGCTGCGGAGATTGCAGTGAGACGACGCATCATCAGGAGTTAAACAAAGGAGTAACAGAAACAAAAATAACAAACAGCAAAAACATTCTCCGTGTGGGTCAACTGAAGTTCTTAGCCGGAACATCGTCCCTCGGAGGACGGTCGGGACGGAGAGGCCCTGTTTCCAAACATGCATGCACTTTCACGGTCTCCGGACGTAACAAACCCCGAACCATCGATATGCACGTCAACCAAATGGATTCTCAGAGAACATACAAATAAGGCAGCAGCTATTTATATTTTGGCAGAAATATTTCACAACCGACCGAGATCTTTCTGCTTCGTTATTTTTCATCTCCAGCAGCAGAAGAGCCACTGGAGGATGCAAGTCTACAGATTGTGAGAACGTTGAGGTTAAAGTTGCTCTGCTTCGCCGGGAAGCTTGAATAAACGCCTTACCTTCTGTGTTAGTGAAATATTGGAGCATATGCAGTATCTGGCCACTTAAACGCAAAATTCCTCAGGCATTTTATGCTGAGGGTGTTTACTAAGTGCCTTTCTGTGGGAGGGGGGAGGCAAAAAAATAAAATAAAATAGATGTACCCAGCCTTCAATTCAGAGAAATAAGTCTGAACAAAGATTTTATGTGCATGAGGCCAGGGAAACAGAATACATCTCCAAACCCCTGGCTGGAAAGGGAAAGAAGAATCAAACAAGTGCCTTTACTACACAATATTACAACCAGATATGCACGGAGCTCCACAATATGTGGGACAAAGACATTTTTTTTCTCGATTTGGCCCTGTGCTCCACAATTTTAGATCTGTAATCGCACAATTCACATGTGATTAAAGTACGGAATTTCAGCTTTTATTAAAGGATGTTTTTATACACTGTGGCCTCACCATGCAGAAATTACAGCCCTTTTTTATACGCACTCCCCCCAAGCATCACCTTTGTCTTGCCAGGAAGACTGGATAAGAAAATATCTTGTGTGTTTTCCCACAGGTTAATCCTTAGACTGACACAGTAATGATAAATTGTACTATGCCTCATTACAGATGCAGGTGGATGTAATCAAAACCACTGAGTCATCTTAAGAAAAAGTGCTTAGCGCCAAAGTCCTTAGTTCCAGCTTTTTTCCCCTCCAGGGGTTTTTCAAAAATATTAAATATTCAGTTTATTATGATAATTTCTAGTATAACAGAAGGTCATTTTGAGGTATTGTTCTTTTCCAGGGTGATAGTTTTTTGTTGTTTAAAATGCAAATGAGCTGCACACTGTTAAGCTTTGAGAAGGACTAAAATATGACCTCAGGTTAGAAGTTGATTTAATCTTTTGAGGTGTGCGAGTAATCAGTGGTTATGAAACCAATTAGAGCTCCTAATTTATTCCATTATTTTTTAAGAAATAAAACTTTTCACACAAGCTGGTTCTCTGTGATTATCATCTGAAAAGTTCTTTAATTAAACAGGTTGACCTTCATCTCACATTTCCTGTTCTTATGCACCAAAACAACACATGACAGATACGCACACACTTTTCAGTGCTGTTCATTTTAAAGTAAAATAAGTGAGGATGCATTGGTATGTTTTGCACCCATCTGATGAAAACAAACCACTTCAAGCCAAATAAATACATGCATCTGGCACTGATCTTCCACTGAGCTGGCACTGATCCGCCACTGATCTGGCACTGATTCGCCACTTATCTGGCACTGATTCGCCACTGATCTGGAACTGATCCAGCACTGATTCACGGTTGATCTGGAACTGATCCAGCACTGATCAGGCACTGATCTGGAACTGATCTGCCACTGATCTGGCACTGATCCACTCCTGATCCAGCACTGATCCTCCACTGATCTGGCACTGATCCACTCCTGATCCACCACTGATCCAGCACTGATCCTCCACTGATCTAGCACTGATCCACCACATTACGCCTCTATTCCGGATTCTCCTCTCTCTCTGAATGCCCAGTTCCCATTAAAAAAATTATTGGAGAAACTATAAAAGCAAACAAAGCAACAGTACTTTTGTGGCACAGAGTACAGGAAGACATGAATTTGAAGACTGTCTTTTGAATGAAAAAGACAGACATTGGTCCACGGGGACATGTTTACTTACTGGCAGAAAGGCAGGTTGGTCTCGGAGTCAAGGTGGCAAGTGCCACCATTGTAGCAGTAGCCATCACACAGCTGACAGCTGGAAGCGATCCTGCCATTAGTGCAGCTGTAGGGAAGACAGGGCAAACCCAGAGAAACACATTCTAGCTCCTTCTAGAAGCATCTCCATGCATGAAAAAAAATAACTTCTCAAGAGTAATCTTTCAGTGTCTATTGTAGGTTAACTCTGAATTTGTTTGGAACTGTGTCTTGTATCTTCTGTTGTGGTTAAATCCCTTTTAAGAATGAAGGAAGAAAACTAAATTCCAAGGCTAAGGAGAACCAGAATTTGAGCCGTCCTATCAGAGCCAGCTGTTCACAGAGAATATGTCACTTCCCCTGGAGCGCCGCGGGGGGGGCTGGCGGCCGGCCTGATGGGGTATGCCTCAGGACGAAACCGCTAAGCGGCTAATCAGCGTCAGATGCTTCCCAGACAAGCTTACGGTAGCAGCGGCAGCCCGTGGCCAAGCTCCGCTCGGGTTTGTACAGCGGCGAGTGACCTTTTCACAGCGAGAAAACAAACCGACAGCTCTTTACTCAGACGGGTTTATTTCCTGCCGGCGGAGCAGAGAGAGGAAGGGGCGGGGCGAACGGGGGGCGGCTCACTTGCAGCTGACGTTGCCGGTCTCCTGGTCGACGATGCAGGGCGCCCCGTGGCACCTGAGGCAGCGGTCCACCTCGCACTTGGAGCCCTCGTACCGCGCAGGGCACACGCACTCCACGTGCCCGCTGCTGGAGAGCGTGCACGCCTGCGAGTTCACACAGTAGTGATGGCAGATATCTGCCATGGGGGAGGGGGGGGAGAGAGAGGGAGGGGGAGAGAAGGGGGGGAGACAGAGAGAGAGAGAAGGGGTAGGAGGAGAGAGAGAGGGAGAGGGGGGAGAGAGAGAGAGAGAAGGGGGGAGAGAGAGAGAGAGACAGAGAGAGAGAGACAGAGAAAAATGGATGGGAGGGAGAGAGAGGGAGTTATTATTGCTTTGGCAACACTGTGCATGTCATGCCAATAAAGCAACTTGAAATTGAAATTCAAAAATTGAGAGGGGGAGAGAGAGAGGAAGAGAGACAGAGAGGGACAGAGAACATTTCTTATTTGTATTGTTAGTACTTTTTTCCTTATTACTGTCCTTGTCATTCAACAAGGTTGTCTGTAGGTTTGGCTTTTGTTACTTATTCATGAATATTTTATTCCACTGCATTACTGTTACTATTAATTATTAGTCTTACATGTTATTGTTATTTGCTTAATTGTGGATTTATTTGGCAATATTGTTTATATAAATTAAAGCCAATAAAGCATTAATGAATTGAATCAAATTGAGAGAGAGAGAGAAGGGAGGGAGGGAAAGAAAGAGAAATCGCATAAATAAAGTTTACAGGGCAGTGGCTCTTCGTTGGAAGTTCACACAAAGGTAATGAGGCTTAATTATTCACATTAAGCAGCAGCCATTAGACAGGGGATCTGAACATCCCTGGGTGTTTACCGGAGGAGCTGCTCTCAGATAAAACTGTTTACTGCAAATTACAGCACTTCACCGCAAACAAATGAGACCTGTTAGTTATCAGCGTGGCACAGGACCCTTAAAGACGGAAGCAGTGGCATTTCAATGTGTGAAACAAACTCTTTAAACGCAAGAACCGAAACAAGATTTCCCTTGACCAACTAAAGCAGTGTTTGTATTTTACCTAACAAAATGCTGGGTCAGACTGCGTTATTTTCTTGAATATTTGATATGCATTTTGTTATGTAATATTGTTTTAACTTTTCAGTGTTGTTTCAATAACATTTTACTTTAAAAAAAAAAAGAAACCTATTTTGGATTTAAGGCTCCATGTGAATCAAGGCAAATATTCTACTGTCAACACAATTTTGCTTACTTTTTTTTGTTGCTGAAATGACACACAATCAAACATAAATCAACCCATAGATACAGACAGAGTTTTGTTTGTGATTATGGCCATGATGGTGTGCAAAGTCCAGAATTAGGAAATATCTTATATTGTGCATACATTGGGCACCTGGGACTTCCGCACCACACACTTACACACACCACACACCTGGGGCTAACACACTACACACCTGGGGCTTATTCTACACACCTGGGGCTTATACACACCACACACCTGGGGCTTATTCTACACAGCTGGGGCTTATACACACCACACACCTGGGGCTTATTCTACACAGCTGGGGCTCATACACACCACACACCTGGGGCTTATTCTACACAGCTGGGGCTTATACACACCACACACCACACACCTGGGGTTTATTCTGCACAGCTGGGGCTTATACACACACCACACACCTGGGGCTAACACACCACACACCTGGGGCTTATTCTACACAGCTGGGGCTCATACACACCACACACCTGGGGCTTATTCTACACAGCTGGGGCTCATACACACCACACACCTGGGGCTTACACACACCACACACCTGGGGCTTATTCTACACACCTGGGGCTCATATACAACACACAACTGAGACTTACACACACCTGAGTCTTACACACCACATGCCTGGGGCTTACTCTGCAGAGCTGGGCCTTACTCTCTGCACACCTGGGGCTTACTCGCAGCGCACAGAGGTCAGACAGCAAGGCCCTGTGGGAGCGGAGCTGTGTGAAGGACGCGGTAATGAGACTCACGGTGCAGGCAGCGGTCTCCGGTGTACTCGGCCATGCAGCGACACACCGGCTGGTTCCCCGGGCTGACGTCACAGGTGCCCCCGTTCAGACAGTAACCGTCACACAGACGCTTCTCACAGTACGGACCGCTGAACCCCACAGCACAGCGGCATGTGGGCCGCCCTTCAGAGAGAGAGAGGGGGGAGAGAAAGGGGAGGGAGGGGATGAGGGAGAAGGAGGGAGAGAAAGAGAGAGAGGGAGAGAGAGAGAGATAGAGAGCATTATCGAAAAATACCGACTCACTGTAATGTCTTGCCCTTATTCAGCATACATATAATCCCCCTACTCCCCAAATCCCCCAGAAACCCTGAACATTTTCCATCAACTAAATGGCTTTCCCAGCAAAAAATGCAACTAAATGCAAGACTCCCCAGACGTGCACACTTAACAAAAACGTGAAAGACTGTTTCTGACACCCCACAAATAGAGCACCCATGCCCCACTGCTGGATCGAGGTGTGCCTTGTGTCTGCTCGTGGCTGAAGTCCCATGTGCAATCCACCACTGCAGATCAACTGGTCTTTTGTCAAGGAGACCTTGTACAAGACCCACCAGCTACCTTTCAGGGGAAACTCTGGCCCTAAAAAATCTGTCCACTTGGATTCCCTGGAGAGCACAAAGGCTCAGCACCTTCACACAGATATTTTAAAGGACCCTTTTTCCAATGATGCTGAAACTAGTCTAGCTCTGGTGTGCTGAAGGAGAGAATCATCCCCTCCCCCCCCTCCTGCCACTCGCCAACCTCAGCTTCTGCTACCACTTCAGGGAAAGCTCTCCTTCCTGCTCCAGGTTCCTTGTGGACTCGTTCTGGCCCAGTTAGGCACCAGCAGTGGCAGGTAGTGCCAGATCGTCCAGCAGCCCCTGGCAAACACACAACAAACGGTACCCCATCGCTGCTGCAACCTGCTCTGCTGTCAGTCACCCTCCATCAGCTCTGAGGAGACAGACCCAGGTGAACCCAGCTCTCAGCACGCACACCCACAAAGCGGTGGACTGTAAAGTCCCTGTGGGCACGAACGGGTTATAAAACCAGCAGCTCATCCATAATCTATGGACCCATCTCTGCAGCCTCCTGACCTTTAAGGGCAAACACTGTTGCAGTGACCTGTGAAAGTGACCTCCACGTCCCACAATTTAATTAGGAACAGGTGTCCATCCAGATTCAACCCTCTTACCTTTACACAGGCTAAGTCCAACCGTCTTTGACTAGCGGAAAGCAGCCACTCTACACCAGACATCAATGACATCCCCCCCCCCCCCCCTTCCTGTACTGGCAACACAAGAACTGCTGCCCTCAGCCAATGCAGCCCAGACCAGAAAAAAATAGTCAAGATCTTCTAAATGTTCTCCACCAAACCTCTTGGGTGATCCGAAAATTATGAGTCTATGCCCCAGTGCTGAAGCAGTTAAGTTGTTTATAACAAGAACAGTTCCCAGAACCAGAACAGCTGGGGTAGCAACCATTACAATCTAAACAAACTGGCACACACCTTCTCCGCTAGCCCCTCCTAGGTTTTCCCTACAAACTCAGCTGTGCCTAAAAACACTCATAAATGTTCACCGCACTGAACATTACAAGGGAGAACTGGCCACCTGGTAAGATCCTTTCCGTACCCATGCTCCACACTCGTGCCCCATCACAATGCCTCACATTTCCCTCAATTCACCTGTGTTGAAGAATCCCTCTCATAAAATGATAAAACATCTTTTCCTGCAAGCACGTCAGCCTGCACCCGAATGATTATGTTTATGTCATCTGCATATGCACACTTTCAATGATCCCCTCACCCACTTGCCCCAGTACAGAGACCCCTGTAAGATTCCTCATTCACATATATAACAAAGATTCAATAGCCAAAGCGTACAGTTGCCCTGATAATGGAGACCCTTGCCTGATCCCCTTCTAGAACTTAATCAACACACTCAGCCCACCCCCAATTTTAACAAAACATTCAGCATTAGTATATAACAATTTTAACCACGATACAAGACTATCACCAAACCCAAAAGTCGGCAATGTTTTGTAAAGGGTGGTTGTGGTCGACTCTGTCGAAAGTTTTCTCCTGATCCAAGGACAGACACCCCACATTTACCCCATGCTGCTTTGTGTACTCTCGTAATAAAAAGAGATCTTCATTGATTGACTGGCCATTGATTGCTCCCCATGTATTCAGGTGCTCAGCTGCAGCTTTACCCTATTAGCTAGACTTAGAAAAACATTGTACAGTCTGTGCAGAGAAGGACTACATGCCTCCAGTTTTTAAGGAGACAGAGGTTCCCCTTCTTGGGGGGAAGGGTCAGAATATCCTGCCGACAGCTCGAGGGAACTATCTTTCCTTTAAAACTGTCCTGCAGAACACTGAAGAAATCCTTCCCAATATACTGCCAAAATTTCTTTAAAATTGCTTGAAATGCCATCAATTCCAGGGGCATAGCTTGAGGGCACCTGATTAACTGCTTCAGTCACTCCATGAAAGGAAAGATCCTTCTCTAATGCGTCCCGCTGCTGAGAAGACAAGGAAGGAAGAGCTTCCAAATCTGCGAAAGCTCTTCCATGGTGTCTTCGTCTGAATTTTCCCCCACAAAGTTCAGAAAGAGTTCAGAATAAAACTTTAGAGTCTTTCTCTGCATCTCTATGAGACCCGAAATCTTGACTCCTTGCTGAGATCAGACAGTACATCACTTTTATTTGAGCATTGTTCCTCTCCAAGTTGAAAAAGAAAGCAGTCGGAGCGTCCATATCACGCATGGCCATGAATCGCAACCTCACCATGACCCCCTTACAATCCCACAAGTATTGCCTTTTCTCTCTAAGAGTGCTGTGCAATCCAGGGTCTTCCTAGTGTGAAAGCTCCATCAGAACTGTCAATCACCTGTTGCAACCGATGCAATGCAAATGCAACCCTTAAAGAGGAACGTGAAGCGTACTGCTGAGGAAAAACCTGTATTTCTGTTTTTCCACCAGGTTTTCATATGCCCCTATTCCTCCCTCCATTCTACCTAAAATTTTTCTGAGAAACCACTGTCGTGTAGAAAATTGGCATTAAAATGCCAGTAAGAACCCCAAGCTGCTGCTTAGTCTACAGTCAGGTTCACAGTAATTAAGTGGTGGTCAGAGAAACAAGGAAGGACAGAGGCACGCAGAAATGGAGCATCGCGTAGTTCTGGCAGGTCACGAGAGTCAAGCGCTCCGGCCGAATCAGCTGATGGCTCAGCTGAGTGATGTTCGCCTATCACAGTACATTCACTAACAGGGCGGTCTACTTAAACAGCCTCCCTCTACTCATTCGGCTGCTCCTCCTGCATGCAAGCGCTGCACGTTGCTTCGTAAATCCCCTCCACCACCCCAGCTCCATCCCCATGCGTCAAGAATTTGCATTCTCCATTCCTATGTGTTAAGAAGTTGTATTGCTCCATCCTTATGTGTTAAGAAATTGCATTTGCTCCATTCATATGTGTTAAAAACTGCTTTGCTACTGGATCTGTTCTGTGTGTACCCCTCTAGGGGGGGTTTGGCTGCTGGCCTCCCGGCCTTATCCACGCGGGCTGCGTGGTTGGCGGGAGAGCTCCAGAACAGAGCCATACCGCCAAACATAACTGTATTGCCTTTATTGTCAATAAAGTTCTACTTGATGACAGTGGTCCTGACAGAACCCTATTATTAGCACTCTTTGACACATCTATCTAAACGTGCTACACTTATACTTTCAGTCCATATTCTTTAAGGAGGTGCCCAGGTACAACTTCCACTTTTGACAGAATATTTACGTTCAGACAGGATACAAATAGGATAGCTCCCCCCAGCTTTTGTATTGAAGTGCCCAAAATTGATGTAAACAAATGGGGCGACCATGAAAAACTCTCAAGCTCATGATGCACATGTTGCCTGGGAAGACTCTCAATTAGGTTTGTGTTCAGGCACCTCCAAAAACACTGCCCTTGAAAGACAGTGACGAATGAGGCAGTGAGGCAGGTAGCCGTCTTTTCCGATTGAAACACAATCCGCAACTAATTTCTTCTGCTGAAACACCTCTAAAATTAGCCCTCATCTGCCCATCCGTCCCACCACTAATGTTTAAGACCCCAAACCTCAAGCCACGCAGAGAGAGAGGGGATAGGAGAGACTGGGGAAACAACAGGAGAGCACCTTGTGATGCATGATCATTTTATTTTTGCTCAGACTCAGTGCTTTTTACCTTGCCCTAAAGCAGTGAGATGTTTTCTCAGTCTAACCCACTTCTTCTCATCCAAACTCACCTGCCTCTACGGGGCGACACATGACCTGATAAATTCATCTGTGTCAGGCAAACACTCCTTCACTCTGACAGGTTTGCCCAAAGTTTAATTCATTCAGAAAACCATTTATATGCTTCAGTGTGTACAGATCTGACTGTTTGACAGCACAGGCAGGGAACCCGAGTCAGAATCATACTGCATGTATTCAGCCTCACTGTTCTCTCTAGTGTCGGTGAAACTAGGCTGGCCCCTCCCCCGCCAGTTGCAGGCCCACCGGCGCATCGGTTGTGCCCGTAGGGGGTTAGCGCCTGCGGGCTTAGCACACATGAGGGTTAGCAACCGTGGGGCTAGTGACTGCAAGGGTTAGCGCACATGGGGGTAAGAGACTGTGGAGGATAGCGCCCACGGGGGTTAGCGACTGTGGAGGTTAGCAACTGTGGGGGTTAGCGCACAAGGGGGTTTAGCGACTGGGGGGTTAGCGCACATGGGGGGTTAGTGACTGCAGGGGTTAGTGACTGTGGGGTTAGCGCACATGGGGGGGTTAGTGACTGTGGGGTTAGCGCACATGGGGGGTTAGTGACTGGGGGTTAGTGACTGTGGAGGTTAGCGCACATGGGGGGTTAGTGACTGTGGGGGTTAGCGCACATGGGTGGTTAGTGACTGCAGGGGTTAGTGACTGTGGGGGTTAGCGCACATGGGGGGTTAGTGACTGCAGGGGTTAGTGACTGTGGGGGTTAGCGCAGATGGGTGGTTAGTGACTGCTGGGGTTAGCGCACATGGGGGGTTAGTGACTGCAGGGGTTAGTGACTGTGGGGGTTAGCGACTGCAGGGGTTAGTGACTGTGGGGGTTAGCGCACATGGGGGTTAGCGCACGTGCGGGTTAGCGACTGTGGGGGGTTAGCGCACGTGGGGGTTAGCAACTGGGGGGTTAGCGCACGTCGTGGTTAGTTTAATTATGCTTAGTCAGCCTGTCATATGTCATATTGTTAAATTAAAAGTGGGTTAAGTTTATTTTATGGGGGTTAGTGACTGCAGGGGTTAGTGACTGTGGGGTTAGCGCAGATGGGTGGTTAGTGACTGCAGGGGTTAGTGACTGTGGGGTTAGCGCACATGGGGGGTTAGTGACTGTGGGGGTTAGCGCACATGGGGGTTAGTGACTGTGGGGTTAGCGCACATGGGTGGTTAGTGACTGCAGGGGTTAGTGACTGTGGGGGTTAGCGCACATGGGGGGTTAGTGACTGTGGGGTTAGCGCACATGGGGGGTTAGTGACTGTGGGGTTAGCGCACATGGGGGTTAGCGCACGTGCGGGTTAGCGACTGTGGGGGTTAGCGCACGTGGGGTTAGCAACTGGGGGTTAGCGCACGTCGTGGTTAGTTTAATTATGCTTAGTCAGCCTGTCATATGTCATATTGTTAAATTAAAAGTGGGTTAAGTTTATTCAGGGTCAGTTGGGAAGTTGCAGTTGCACCTTTCAGTGTGCATCTTATTTTTTCCAGTTTGACATGACTGAATAATTCCTTTATCCACAGCATGAGGGAGGGGTTTCAGATTTCCATTTGATCAGTATTAAGCATCTGACCAATAAAGTGACAAATTCAGCCTCTAAAGTGGAGAGTAGCAGCGCAGTTGGAATGCTACCAAATAATGCTATCAAAGCATTAGGTTCAACTGGCTTTCCAATTATCTCTGACCACGATCTGAGAGCTTCTGCCCAGCAGGTATGTGAAGAAGAGCAAGACCAGAACATGTGTGCATGGCTTGCAGGTGCTCAATGACACCTGTCACATGTTTCATCCACAACTTTGCAGAATTTAACGAGCCTGACCCTTGAGATTTTATTTTTGCACTGGACCAGTCCATGCTTTGCACAGATGGATGATGTGTGTACTCTCCAAGCGCCCCTTCCAAGAGCTCTCTGGGGTCTCCTCTCCCACTCTGTGTCCCAGAGGGCTTTAACAGTATCTAGGGACACTAGACATAAGGAGCGGGCTTGATCATAGACATAGGACATTAATCCCTTCAGAGCAGGTACTGGTGCGAGGAATGTGTCCTGAGGCAAATCAATCAGGGAAATGAGGGAACCTATGACTAACACACCTACAAATTGGTTGGTACCTGAAGAATGAATGTCGAGGCTGGTTTAATTTTTCAGCTAATTGTGGGACGAATGAAAAGGTTTTATCAATATATAAGTCCTTAAAGGGTAAGCACCACATACTGTAGCAGCATACCCCAAAGATATTAGGCTAATTCATTTTAGTCAAGAGGTTTTTCATTAAATGAAGCTGAAAATGTTGCTAGTATGGCTTCAACTTTGACAAATTGATCACTCCTGATGGAACCACCCGAAGCCACACTGGAAAATTACTTATTTGATGCATGACGTCATGGGGAACACAAACAGCTCTGCTATTACATCTGTAGGTTGAAAAGGAAATGGACAGCATTTGGTTGAAAAGATGACAGAAATGAAAAGCATTGAAATATTTGATTCTGAATCAAAGGACGTTATCGGTGACTCATGTTACGACCCCGCCTTGAAAGGGCCATAACATAAAGGAGTCACCCACAAAATGGGACTGATTACAAATGGGTTAATTAAAGTATCCAAGATGCAAAGCGCAGAGTAAAGAAAAAAGGGAAAAAGTGGTGGTTAATAGGACACTAGCTTAGCTCCTACAAAAGGACGTACTCTAATCCAGCAAACAAACTAGTCTAGCATCATATGTCGATTTAACTTGTTTTCCATTAGTGTTGTTGCAATAACTTTCTTACGTGCATCAAGTTGTAGCAATAGAGGCTAATTCTGTAATGGAAAAGGACTAGCTAATTTTACACTCTCTCACTTCCTCACTCTATCAAATCAAAAAATACCAGTGATTTGATATTTTAGGGATATGTCCTTGCCTTTATTTCAATAAATTCATGTTTCCTAACATTGTGAATCATAAAAAAGGAGAACTTCTTCCATTTGACTGGTGTACTTCATTTTTTATAATATCTGGTGCTTACCCTTTAAAGGTTTTAATACCAAGGTCAGACCATGTGTTAAATGCACTATCCATCAGAAATGGAGGGAAAACATGATTAGCAGCTACTGGGGCAGATCCATCCTCATTCTTAAAGAAAGACCTCCAGAGTCTGAGTTGGGGAGTCCAGAAACATCAAAACTTGTCCCCAGAGCCTCGTTGGCAACGAAAGGAATCGTCCCCAAAAACAGAAATCCTCGTGGAGGGAACAGCTAGTGGCGACACTTGCACATAAATATCATTAAGAAAAAACGCCACTTGCAATCAACTGATCGACAAAGACCTTCTCTTTGAAAACTCAACCATAGCATTATTCACACATGAGGCATGGGGCAGATGTCCATGACCAACCAGATCCCCAACAGCTGAAAGAACTTCCTCCACTGTAATTTTCACCTTAGGCTGGACAACCCCTACCCCACGCCGGATAGACAGGGACAACGTCTTCCTGGGGACCATGTCCACCGAAAATCCAACCACAAACTCACAAGCTTATCCCTAACCGAAGTACAGCCAAACCAATACCAAAGCATAAACTGAAATCAAGCAATAGGGGTAAGAGATAGAAAGAAAAGCTTCAAGAAACCAGCACATGCTCTCAAAAAACACTCTCAACAAACACTCCTGCTTCTGAGAGAGAAGGGCGGGGGGAAGAGAGATTAAAGGAAAGGGGGACTGAGAGGGGAACAGATGGAAATATGAATTAGATTTTAGGCAAAAACCTAACCACTTATGGACCCATTATCTGATTTCTACTGCACAATATTAAATCTTTCATCAGCTCACAGATAAATATACCAGCAATTTACATGTAATGTTTTATTATTCCAAGATTGTAAATTAACATCTTTTAGTTCAATACATGGATATATATTGCACAAAATGACACCCATAAGACATTCACAAAACACTGTATCTTAATAATGCTACAAAATGAGTCAGCATTGAAGTGCCCGCCTTTTGTCCCTGGATGCGAAGCTCAGGAGATTTGGAGTGACCACGAGCAGCACTGACTGCATCACCTGCTAAATTGCTTCCAATCCTCACCAACACCTTCGCCCCTCTGGGTTACATAACTCCCTACAGGCACTGCACAAACACCCAGTCCCCCAACAAACAAACATCAGCCCCCACAGCAGACTGCCAGCCCCCACAGCGGACTGCACGGCTGCAGAGGTGTGGTCTCATGTTGTGGGGGTGGGCTCATCAGCTTCTGTTCTCTCACAGGGGGCCACAGATGCCACCGGCCACCCCCCCCCCCCCCCCCCCCGCCGTGTGACGGGATTCGGTCCTGGGGAGGGGGTTTGTGGTGAATCCCAGGTTGTCTTAAGTGCCATGGTTTTTTTAAAATCCCGACTCCTGCTTGCAATTCAATTCATTTTGTACAGGGCTTTTTTTTTTTAACAGAGAACTGTCACAAAGATGCTTTGCAGAGCAACAGAAGGAAAATTGGGGGGAAACCAGCTCTGAATCCCCAAAAAGCAAGCGAGCGAGGTGAAAACTCCCCAGAGGGCAGAAAAACCCTCTAATGGTGGTGAGAAAAAACTCCCCGATGGGAAGAAATCTCAGGAGGATCCCGGCTATAAAGGGAGAGCACATCCTCCGCTGGCCAGCCTGGTGTAAAGCAAGAATAGGAATGGATGGTAACAAATGTAATGGGGATCTATCACAGCAAATAATCAAACGGGTTGAGCAGGTTACAGTCTGCTGTATTAAACTAGCTGGTCAGTATGAAGTCCAAATCAAGAGCTGTATAATATGCAGATCAGAGGGGCGGGGTGATGCATCTGGGTTGTGTCATAGAGTGGACTTGAACCAGGGGAGAGACGGGGCTGGAGCGGTCCGCAAACTCAGGGTGAGGGAAGGGCAGAAGCCCAGGGGAAAGGAAATGGAGAAGGCTAGGCTCTAATAGAAGTTAGGATAGTAACAATTGCAAATTTGGCAGCCAGTAATATGTAATGCAGAAATACGGAAAGCTTTATATGCAAAGCCCCAGGACTCTACGGTATGGCATGAGCAGATCTAAAAGATGTGGAGAGAGGGGCGCACACAACCAGGAGAATGATCCTGGACTGACAGTATCCCAGCATGCCACAGAACAGCAAACCCGAGTGCTCATATGCAGTGGCACGGCAACAGCACACTCAGCTCAGCTCACATCCCAGCTGAAAATTCAGCTGGGATTCTAAGGTGGTTTAAGCTGCGATTTCAACACTTATAGCTGGTCGTAGCTGGTCTGTGGCTGGTCAAATCTGGTCTCTAACAGAAAAAAGGTGGTCAAAGCTGGTTAAGCTGCTTAGAGTAAGGTGGTGGTCAATTTGTGGACTAATTAACTATACAGGCTGGTCAGCTGGTGAACAGCTGGATGACCAGCTAAAAGTGTTGAAAACCCAGTTTAAATCAGATTAGGCTGGTTTAAAATGGAATTGTCAGCAGGAACAACAGCACGATGGGACCCAGACATCTTTAATTATAGGATTGGCTAAAGAGGTAAGTTATGAGCCTACACTTGAAGACAGAGTGTGTCTGAAACCCAAACATACAAAGGGAGATTATTCCAGTTCTGTAAGAGTTTTGTTCTGTAAGAGAAGGCTCTGCCTCTCATTGTAATTTTAGATATCCTTTGAATTTTCAAATAGGCAGCAGCTTGCAAATTAAAAAATACTGGAGAGGAGTAAAGAGAAAGTAACTCACTAAGATATTCTGGAGCCAAACCATTCAAAGCTTTATGCATTAAAAGTAAAATATTATAGTCTATTCTTAATTTAACAGACAACCAATGAACGGATTTGAGCACCGGGCTGATGTCCACATTTCTTAGTTCTAAGAACTAGCAGCTGTATTCTGTACAAGATGGAGATGTTTCAGGTCATATTGGTCATATAATAAAACCTTACATTAGTCCAGCCAAGAGGTCACAAACGCATGACACAATTTTTCAGCATCCTGCAGGGACAACATCTTCCTTAATTTAGATTTGTTCCTCAGGAGGAAGAAGGCCACTCTTGTGATATTATTCATGTCAGCCTTAAAGGAGAGATCTGAATCAATCAGCTAAGCCAAGGTTTTTAATAACTGCATTGGCAGAGAGAGTATGTCTGCAGCCATCAAAGATTTGAAGAAAACCAAGAATTTATCTCTGAGACAGCTGGGACCTGTCTTATCTGAATTCAAAAAGAGAAAGATTTTTGGTCATGCAAGCCTTTACATCTATAAGACAGGTCTCTAGTTTGACTAGTTGGAAACTTTACCTGGTTTAAAAGTTATATTAAATTGTGTGTCATCTGCATAGCAGTGGTAGTTAACACCATGTCTGCTAATGATGTCTCCAAGGGGGAGCAGGTATAGTGAGAAGAGTAAATGACCCAAAACAGATCCTTGGGGTACTCCGGAGTTGACCCTGGAATACTTTGAGGACTTATTATTTACCTTAACAAACTGAAATCTATAAGAGAGCTGGGATTTAAATCACTCCCTCTGCCAGATCATTGGTAGACAAGGAGCTAGCTGAAAAGTCTAAATCAAAGTCTCCCTGTTACACAGCAATACATATAGTAGTAGTGGAGGAAGTGAATTACGAGAAAATCAACATCGTTCACAAACACTACTACGCCTCCTACTCAAGAGTAAACGGGATGTAAAGAGCCAATCCCAACATAGCTCACACACCTGCAAACCCTGACAGGGCAAGGTCAGTATTCCTGTACAATGTCCTCTAACTCCTCCCACTTTCTTCATACTCTCTGCTATGCACTTCCTGTTAGACCACTTCCTGTCTCGTTTGGGTTCACAAAGGCCCCACAAACTTTGAAGGTACTGCAATGCACATCTCCAAATGAATGATCAAAATAACGATAAGAAGACCTCTGCAAAAGACACTGAATATGAACCACAAAGGCAAATCAATAACTATCTTTTATTAACAAAAAATAAACATGAGATTCTTTGTTCTGTTCTTTTCTCAGACATGGGATTAAATCAAGTGATTTGTCTGTACTTCCTGTCTTGGAGCACGTTCCTAAATTAAGTGTTCTTGTTTAAATTAACTGGTCTGTTGATTTCTGGTCGGGGTGGTGTTAACTTCTTTTTAAAATTGCTGTGCCATCTTAATTGGAGCCAGTTCCACATGCCCCGCACTCCCCTCTCCCCTCAACCCCCCCCCACCCCAAGCTCATGTGGGAGTTAGAGAAAATTCTACAACCGCTTCATTTATTTTAGAGCCCTCCCCTCCACAGAATCAGCAGCTAATAGCTCCTGAGGAGGGAGATTCTACTCCTGCTTGGCCAACACACACACTTTGTTGTTATCTCCAGCATTAAAAACGTTGACCACCTCTTCTGAACTCCACTTCATTATTTATTTTTAAGTGCCTATAAAAAACAAACCTGCCCCTCCACACTTTTGATAAAGGAGAGAATGGCAGATATTTAGCACTCCGTGATGTGTTTTTACCCGTAAAGTGAACCGTAAACAGCATTCCTCTGCAGTGTGAGGACAGTGCATTACTCTTATCTGATGTATAAATAAGCTAGAATGACCACTGAAGCTGCACAGGGCTTTTAGGGGTGAATATGATGACTCAAATCCATTAAATAAACATAGGCATTGACCTCGCCTTCTATACCGGAACCATGCCAAGAAAATGCTCTGTACACCAGCATGCATTATGTGAAATAAAAAAATGAGGTCAAAGTGCAAACTGTCAGCTTTAATTTTAGAGTATTTACATCCATATTGCGTGATTTATGTAGCAATTACCACATTTCAGGGAATCTAAAATAATTGTACAAATTAAGCTAATGTGAAATAAAGTCATCACATTGAGTACTTGGTTGCAAATTCTTTGCATTTGATGACTGCCTGAAGTCTGCGACCCATAGACATCACCAGACATGGTCCCTGGTGATGCTCTGCCTGGCCTGCACTGCAGCCATCTTCAGCTCTTGTTTGTTTCTGGAAATTTTTGTCTCCAGCAAGTGAAACGCATGTTCAGCTGGATTCAAGCTGGGTGATTGACATGGCCAATCAAGAACACTCTTGGTAAACAGCCTTGGTTGCTTTAGCAATGTGTTTGGGGTCATTGTCCTGCTGGTAAGAAATGTCTGTACACTTCAGAATTCATCCTGCTGCTGCTGTCAGCAGTCACATCATCAACGAGCCAGTTTGAGTGGCAGCCATAAAAGCCCAAACCCTAACGCCCCCACCACAGATGGAAAAGGCGTTTCTCTTCACAAGTGAAAGTATTCTACGTTCATCTACTAAAGTGGTTTGTTTTCGCAGATGTTTTGGCAATGTCTCATCAATTCAGATTTTTCATGATGGCCTGCTTTACTGGCAATGACACTTGTTTGGTCCTCATGTTCAGAGACAACAGCAACAGACTCCAAATTTAAATTCCACACCTTGAATCAACTCTAGACCTTTACCCACAGACAGACACATACACACACACACCTGAGTGTGCTGAAGAACTGCAGACACACGTTTTGTTTCATTGCGAAGCACAGAGCCACAAACCATTCCTCCTTTCATTTACAGCAATAGCCGTGGCCTTGGGAGGTGTGCTCGACGCTGCAGCCTTCCTCCTTTATGAAAAATCCATCAGCCGTAAAGCCGGGGAAATAATATATGCCCGGCAGCAGGGTCGGCACCACCTCCATTTACACAGCCCGCACCTGAATCTCTCTCAACACCGGCTCCTTAATAACACAGACCAATATGCCTAAACAGCGTGCTCATTTGAGGAAAGAAGAAACATAATTTATATGTTGTAGAAGTCTACACGTAGCTAGTTATATACACAAACACGTGCACACACACGCACGCACGCACACACACACTCATGCATTCACACACACATATACACACACACTCACATAGGCACACACATACATACACACACCCATTAAGCCTTGTATAAATATTTATGCATGCGCATGTCCACAAGGTAAAAAAGAACCCACCCTCACAGGATGAATTGTTTTTACTGTAATACACACATCATAATTGATATTTTTTCTATAATAGATGTGTGGTGCTTAACTTTCATTATGAATTCTGATTTCATGGCTAAAAAACACTCAAAAGACAGATAACCTTTGTACCCTGATTGTGTACAGCTTTAATAAAAATTAAAGGCAAAAACTTTTTCTATATGCCAAATAGACAAATTTCTTCAGAAAAAAATGACAGTTTGAGGTTTTTCCACAGCAATAAACTCAGGACAAGTTCATTTTTGACCCTGAGGACCACCAAAGGGTAAATCTTCCACTGCTCATAATCATCATACACTTTGTGGCAGCTCTTTAAAAAAAAATCACCAGAACGAAATTTTGATCAAAGCAACTGGGCTGTCCATTCAAATAAAACAACCAACACACCCAGCGAGTAACAAGTCCATTTCTACTGGAATAAAATATAAAAATCCAGATTCACAGTACAATCCATTTTCAGCTCTTTATTAAACCGAAATGGACTTTGGTCATTTCAATTCATGAGTCCTTTCATGGTGTGCGTGAAGGCCTTTCTCAGGAAGGACATGTTTATTCCACTCCGCTGTAAAGACTCCAGCAGGATCAAAGCCCTCCCCCTAAATTGAAAGTGAAATTGTGTGCCGGCCCTGTGCTGCTTGATCTGCAGTCTGTGGAGCGCCTGCCTCCCTTTCCTCTCATGTTTTTGTGGCATTAATGCATTTTTATTAAGCTTCACGAGCATTTTATTTTTTCACGAGCACTGGTCTCCCCTCTTGGTGGGGCTTCTGTTGTTCTCTGGACCGTCTGGGCTGGTCCTCCCAGCTCCCTATGACCCGCCAATCTGTCAGTCACATGCAGCCACCAAACCAGCCCCGCCTCCGTCACTCCTCATATTAGCACTATAGGGAATTGGGACCACAACTCCCAGCAAACCATGGGGTCTAGAGCTGAGGTCACGTGACCTTTAGTCCAGACGAGAATAAACTGATAAATTTTCAGGGGACAATGAGTACTCATTTTGAAATATAATTTAAAAAAAATTGTTGTTTCTCTAAAATGCAACTATAAATCAGATGCATTTTCTGAATTGCGGTGCAATCAATACATATGAACCACTGTGTCCCATAATGACACAATACATTACATTACAGGCATTTGGCAGACGCTCTTATCCAGAGCAACGTACAACAAAGTGTATAACCCTAACCAGGAACAAGTGTGTCGAAAACCCTAGAGAGAAGTATCGATCCAAGTGCAGGGAACAACCGCATAGTTCAACTTGGACCCTGTAGGTTAAACTGATTAACACTAACACAAAAAAGAACAGCAACAACGCAGTCTAGGCAAAAATACAAGCAGTAGTTAAGACGAGTGCATTAACTAAGTCACCTACGAAACAGCTACCTAGTTACAACCCTAAGCTTACAGTCGATTTAGAGATTACAGGGAGGTAGGGAGGGGTGGGGAAAGGTGCAGCCTGAAGAGGTGATACTCCACTTACGACTATATGTGCCCTTTTTCCAGGCAGTTGATCATTTCCCACATATACCGTGGAGCAAATTCCTGTTTCATTTCAGTGCTTTCAATGTGTGCCGCTTCTTGTGTTATGAACTCAGTGTTTTTCGTAATTTCACGCCGGTGTAGTTTTTGTCTCGAGGCACGTCCGCCTGCTATTCTCAGGGCTCTAACGGGGGATTCTATCATCGGCACATGACAAATCACTTCACCAAACGTCTTCTCTGAAATGAGCCATAATTTTACTTTATTTTTTTTTTCAGAAAGACAGGAAAATAATAACATTGAGAAAATCGGCGGGGGATTCGGCATTTTCCCCTGTTTATAAAGCACTGTAAATCTATGGTACGGGACCTATTATTCTAAGGACAATGGATAGATCAAAACCTACCCGTGATGTACGGGATGCCGCTGGGCTCAGTCAATACACTGCATTATCTCCAAGCCCGCAGGCTGTCACTCTGTGACTTTTGTAGCACATCAAAATGGCTGGATGCCGGGGCAGCTACAGTGGTACACAAAAGTTTGGGCACTTCTATTCAAAGTAGCACATTTTATTGAATCTCTAAGCGAAAAGAAGTTGCCACGACATACTTTGGCAATGCACAATTGCTATTTATTTGCTGAATGTAACAGTTTGAAAAAATATAAAGCTTGAAAACTTGATTGAATGGTTAGGACTTAAATTAAGCCAGGTGAAGACTATTCCGGAGGGTAGGCTAATAAAGACTCTGACCCTTCTTATCTCTCAGGGAGTTGTGCTTACTCTCCACAACCATGGGCTCCTCCAAATAGCTGACCGAGGACTTGAAAATAAAGATACTGACTCTTACAAAGCAGGGGAAGGCTATAGGAGGATATTTAAAAGCTGCCAGGTTGGAATTTCCACAGTCAGAAGCATCATTAAGAAATGGCAGTTAAGGGGAACGGTTTAAGTCAAGGCAAGACCAGGAAGACTAAGAAAAATCTCCGATAGAACTGCTCATAGACTGGTCAGACATGCAAAGCAATAGCCACTACAAAAGACCTGCAGAAAGGTTTAGCTGGCATTAGAGTAGTGATGCACGGTCCACTGCACAGCAATGCATACACAAAAAAGGACCAGTATGGAACAGCTGTGAGAATAAAAGCTTTCCTGTGACCACATCACAAAAGTCAATGTCTGATTCTGAAGTATGCACCACAACGCTTTGACAAGCCAGAGACTTTATGTACTGTATCAAAGTGCTGTAGACCAGTTAAACTAAAATTTTACTTTCTGGCCATAACCACCAAGATACATCTGGAGAAAAACAGGCATTTGAAGAAAAGAAGGTCTTGCCAACTGCCATTCTATTATTTAGGGTTGTGTAGCAGCCAGTGGCAGAAGGAAAAATAGATTCAACTAAATATCAACAAATCCTGAGCTAATGTCCCTCAGTGAAGAAACTGAAGCTGAAAAGAGGTTGGATATTTCAACAAGACAACGATCCAAAACATACCCCAAAATCAACCATGAACTACTTAAAAAAAATAATGATTAAGGTTCTGGAATGACCTTCACAGTCCACAGATTTGAATATTAATGTTAAGCTGTGGGTAGATCTCAAACATGCAACGAATGGAAGAAGAATAACATTTCAGCACTAGAAGGGTTCTGTCTACATTTAAAGGCCTGTTAATTGTCGTGATAACGAGAAAATCTAATTTGAAATGCAGTAATTTTTCCCAGCTAACGACACAATTTCACCGCTAAACAAAATCTGGAATATACTGATTTACAGCTCCTTCCCTTCATATGCTAATTATTTGCAAATATATTGTCGTAAATCATCGTTAGAACAAAAACAAATTATTTTGTTTATTCACACACTGCGGAAGCAACCGTGTGGGCTGCAAACCGGTTTGCGTCTTTTGTGCAGAATGGAAATGATTTAAAACAGGCAGAATGTATGAAACAGCTTCACCCTGCAGTTCAGGACAGATATTAGAATAACTTAACTTAATCTAAAAGCATCAACAATTATGCAGAATACAGAGAAGATATACTTGATGGTTCAAGACAGTAAACTGTATAATGTGTTTTATGGAGGAAGCATTCAAGTCTCCATCCATTGTTGGAACTAGAAGGAAATTTCTGAAGTACAAAACTTTTTTCCGGTACACATACCTACTGAGACAAGGGACAACAAATTAGATTTGTAGTTTTTCAATGAAGTTAATGTTTTCACTCTAAGCCTCCTGGTGGTGGGGTCAAATTTCTAAATTGAATTGTGTAGTACATTCAGTTCAATATGATCGATACGTTCAATATTCTGTTTGAAATTAAGGTGACCTGCGAATGCTTGATTCGGTCATTAAATTGGAAACCCGGGCAAACACAGTACAGATTAAAAACATAAAATATCAACAAATAGACAGGTTATCATTTTGTTTGCCTGTGTCCGCATTAATCACAGAATCAAAAACATTTCTATCACAGCAACTCCTGAAATGCGTTAGCAAACACAAAGACCAGAGTCACATGATCAGTGTTAGGAAACACATACCGGAGTCACATGATCAGTGTTAGGAAGGGGGAGCGGGGGATGTGGAGACAGGGACAGCGTCAGCCTTGTGTCAGGAGCCCATATTACATTACAGGCATTTAGCAGATACTTGTATTCACAGCGATTTACACAAAGTTTACATAGCATTTACATCACATCCATTTATGCAGCGGGGTATGTACTGAAGCAATGCAAGTTAAGTACCTTGCTCAAGGATACCACAACAGTGTCCTACCCAGGATTCGAACCTGCGACCTTTAGGTTACAAGACCAGTTCCTGACCCATTATACTACACTATGGAGCGAAGCACCGTTCCCCCAGCGATTCCTTACCGAGGGGAGAGCTGGAGCAGGTGCCCCCGTTCAGGCAGTAGTCCTTGCAGTGGCTGACCTCGCAGTGCTGGCCCGAGAAATTGGGCCAGCAGTAGCACCTCCAGTCGCCCCTCTCGTTGGGCACGCACCGCCCCCCGTTCTCGCAGGCTGGCCGGCAGTGCTCGTCTGCAACACAGGGGCGGGGTCAGGTGACATCACTTCCTGTCCAGCAAGACCTCATGTAATAATGTAATATCTTTCCTTAGCTATCGGGCCAATAACATTAGCTAGCTACTGTCAATTCTCCAATCACTGAATGTCTTGTTTAAGTTGCACAATGATATTGTACACAGGAAGATAAACAGGTGTTTTGCATCATAGCTGTTACTATATTGTGTATTATAGCACAGCCGGAACACTATAATGACCAATCAGCATCCAGGACCGCAGGGCCTCCTCTGAGCTTTTGGGGGCCCTACATAAAATTGTATTTGGGACCACCCTTTGTTTCTCCATGAGAGTTTTAATGCGGGACAGGGTTCCCGACTGTGGCTAGTGCGTATCTTGCATATAGGTTGAGGCAGCACTGTTGCTATCTTGGGCCCTATCCAGTGACAGTTTCAGTTTTACACACTGCATTCACAAATTTACACACTGCACTCACAAAAACATCTCAGCTCGGCCACTGTCAGATTAACACCTGACTGAACTGGATTCCACGGCACCTGTCCCTCTATAGCCGAGCTGCCCCTAACAGGCCTGGACCTCAGAGCGCTTCGTCCCGCCGTAAAACAGCCGCTGCGGGGGTCAAAGGTCACCTGAGGCGCTGGCGTCGCTGCAGGACCCGTTCCGCAGGGCCTTCCCCTCCGGGCACGAGCAGCGGGCGCCGCCGGGGTTCAGCAGGCACAGGAAGTCGCAGCGCATCTTCGCGCACGGGTCCGTCACTGGCGAGAAACGGGAGAGACGCACACGCGTTTAATCCCACTCACCCCCGGGGTCAGGTTAGGGTACACACAGGGGGCAAGGCCCCACAATGCAGCTGGGGAGCGTTGTATTCCAGATCATACATCTCTTTTACAAATGAGATTATATTGCCGGAATCCTCTTGGATCATCTTAATCCCGTTTATAAAGCGCGGAAAGGATCACTCCCGTCTCTGTGGTAATGTTCAAAGATTTCCTCTAAGGTTCGTGGAGTCAGAGAAAAAAAAAAACAGTGGAGCAGGAATGTCCTCTATGGCTCTCCAAACCACAGAGGCACAAAACATTTAGTTTTTGCCCAACCCAGCTTGCACACGTCCAGAAATACCTGTGACAAGAGCTTTAATAGTGAATACACAGATGAAATGAAATGAAGCTGGAAAACTCTGCTGGAGGCAGGTTCAGTACGAATTCACAGAGAACTCACACATCGTGCTTTAAGGAAAGGTTACTGGGAACTGGTGATGATGCGTTCACTGGTCTGGTGAATGACAAGCATGGGATTTATACCTGCTCAGCACTAGGGGGAGCTGTTAAGTCATGTCCAAGAAGCGAGGACCAGAATTTCACCAGAACACACCTTCTGCATAGGGCCCTCCAGAGATAATATGCACTTTAAGGTTGTCTGCCTCTCCGGTTTTATTTTTAAATTGCAAAGTTAAGTGCTTTAGTGCGTTTTTAGGAGACACTCTGAGGAGTTTTACATAATGATAGACGATCTTAACAAGGTGGTGGCAGCAGTGAGGCACCCGAAACAGGACTCGACCAGCAGCAGCAACCGAGACCAGCAGCACCCCAAGAGCAACAGTGGCTACTCCTCAAAATCAGCAGCACCCCAAGTTTTTGTTGATGTTGGTTCTGAGGTGCTGTTCTTTTTGGGGTTTTGCTGCTCTTGGTTTTGGGGGGTACTGTTGGTTTTTGGCTTTTGTTGATGTTGGTTTTGTGTTCTATTCTTTTTGGGGTTTTGCTGCTCCTGGGTTTGGGGGGTACTGTTGGTTTTTGGCTTTTGTTGATGTTGGTTTTGGGTTCTATTCTTTTTGGGGTTTTGCTGCTCCTGGTTTTGGGGGTACTGTTGGTTTTGGGGCTTTTGTTGATGTTGGTTCTGAGGTGCTGTCGGTTTAGGGGTTTTGCTGCTCCTGATTTTGGGTTGCTAAAATCACCACAAAACCAACAGCAGAAAAACCTCAAAACCAACAGCACCCTAAAACCAGGAACAGCCCAAGACTAACAGCAGCAAAACCCCAAAACCAGCAG
Source organism: Anguilla rostrata (assembly GCF_018555375.3). Classification (NCBI taxonomy): domain Eukaryota; kingdom Metazoa; phylum Chordata; class Actinopteri; order Anguilliformes; family Anguillidae; genus Anguilla; species Anguilla rostrata. Next base: position 9,157,156 of record NC_057947.1, read on the forward strand.
CAAAAAAACCCTGAACCTCCAATGGCTGGGAGAGACTTCAGACTTCAGAACCTCAGTTCCAGAAGAGCACGCCATCTTTCCCACAACTGCTGCTAATCAAAACACAACAAGTTCTGTGGCAGCCCGTCAGTTAGAACATAAAAAAAGAAGTAAATAAATAAAATAAAAAACACAACTGAGGGGCAGGTGTAGCTCGTACAATGCCTTGAATTTCCCACTCAGAGTTTAACCGAATGCTTAGCGTACAAGCCGCCTCCAGGCTGGTGGAGGTCAAAGCCACACCGCACAGGTCGCCTTACACGCACGTCCCAGCTGCTGCCCAATCAGAGAGAAGCAGCAGAGCGTGTGCGCATTGCTCAGCACGGTCTCATTCATTTAGGCTGATAGCACCGCTTAGCGGCCTTTGACACATCAGGGCGTTCGCTTCACCTCCGCCAACAAACAGCGGGCTGAACCGTGAGACGGAACGTTCCGGAGAAAGTGCTCTGCACGGCTGGCGGAGGGCCAGTGTGTGGCTAAACAAGGCACAGGAGAAAAAAACTCTCACCAGGGCCGTCTTAGAGGACGGAAAGCACAGAGTACGGTACATACAGGAAGAACAGCCAGCAGGAAGCCGCCTTGTCTGGTCTGTTTGAACTCCATGTCTGAATAAGAGCACTCGTGTCATCAAACTAGATAAAACAACATATAAACCCATGTCCCCTTCATGTGACAAAAACTTGTAATATTTTCTTACATATAAAATGTACATAAATTAAAACAAAGGAGAAAAAAAAACAGATAATATAAATATATATTAAAATGAACAAGATAAATTTATAGAGACACACCCTTCCCAACACATCTCATCTTTTACCCTCCAGCTGGGAGTAGAACTGGCAACACCATTAAGATTGTCTGTTTTGCATAAAATATGGGCAACACTAACAATGACAATTAACTGTTGTCATTGGACTTTATGCTTGCTAATACAGTTTTTCAATAATTCATCTGGATACCTTTAGGCCTTTTGAAAAGATAAGTTTATTGGAAAATAAATTCCTCAAAATAAAAGGCTCATCCTTCTAAAGATGATAGTTTTAACGCATTCTTTTGCTGATTGTACACATATGGATTACATATGAGGCGCTTGCGATTGTGAAAGCTCTATGATTGAACTCAAATTCCACCTCATTAACTGTGATAATCCGCCATGGAGGACATAAAAAATAATTATCGTGGTGGTCTCCATAATTTGTATGACATACGGTGATATATGAGCTGTGTGATTAGGCTATCTTTACATTACAGCACAATCGCTGGGAAGGCCCTCTTATCCAGAGGGACAGTAGCAGAGAGCATGTGTAACTCATAGAATACGTTATCACCCAGAGCACAGAGGCCCGTTCAATAGGGGTTTTAAGCATGGAAATCACAGAGGCATGCATTATTTTATCCAAAGCGACGTACAATAAGTGCATACCGAAGGTCATTGGAACAACTACAAACACAGGTCCGATAAGGTACACCACTCATTATGAAACAGTTATCCATAGCCATGAACACAGTAAACATAGGCTAGGTCAGAGGGTAATGTTAAGTCAAACTACGAGGCATGACTACTAACTATAACATCAAGATAACGATACAAGTGCAATGTAAGTGCTGGATGGAGGCACATGTAATATGAAAGTGGCACAGGAGGTACGTGTGTACCGTTCCATTCATATGTGTTAATAAATGTGTAAAAAACGTCTTGCTCTTGTGAGACAGTCCAAGCTGAAGCGATGGACCCCTTCACACGGAGAGGTCCGGAAGGGGAGCGCTGAGCCTCACCTGCTTGCTGTTTGAGCGGATGAATGACCAGGACGCTGGAGACCTTCTCCACGCCCAAGGCCAGCCTCTCCACGGGGCCTTTACCGTACTTATGGACCCGGAAAAGGTCATTCTTCAGCCCCACGCCGTAGATGTAGTCCTGGAACACGTCTATCCGATAAGGCTGGGATATCCCTGGGAACGAGCGCAGGGTACAGCAGTGAGTGGTGACTCATCTCATTCCTACATTGAGCAGTCAAAGTGCTCTTCTAGGATCCCTGCTGTAGACAGAAATTCAATACGCTACCGTTTCCAAAAAGTTACATTTAACAACAGGGGAGCACAGCCCGTGGAACGAGACAGAAAGAGAGATGAATTTCAAAGAATGTCACTCCCTCAGTTTCTTTCCCTTGTCATACAAATCCTCATTTTTATTATTATTTATTTATTTTTTTACTTCAGATGGGTTTTGCTTTAATTTGACATTACAGAAACACCACTGAAATAAAAAATAAGGAAACCTTACGATCAAACTCCAGGAATAAGAAGAAGAAAGCTCCAGTTTGTCACAAAATTAACAGAGGGTAGATAACACATTCAACATTCTAAACAGACATAGCAACTAAATCATTGACTTGACTATATTGAGTCCACAAGGTAGGCTCCAACTGAATTAATTTTCATTTCCTTTTCCACAGAAAGCTTCATTCAGGCATATAAAAATCAAAAATCTAAATCAAAAGAATAGTCATTACCATGTCTGCTGCTGACGGTCAACTGAGAGTCAGACCCGTCGAAACGCACACTTCCTACTGAAGAGAGTTCTACGTCCACCCAGTACAGGCGTTGGCTGAAATAATCGATTGCCAGCCCTGCAAGGAGAGTAAAATTAGGTTAACAAAAACCAATGTCTTCTTTCTCAGAGAAGCGCAAGGGATTTACAGACGGGTAGGATTGATTTAAAGAAAAATAACCAAGCTAATCATCTGAACTTAGACACTAGATCAAAACTGCACAGCCATCCTTTGTTGGAGCTCAGCGAGAAACATGACAGATTCAATATTAATCTAAGCGTCTTCTGGCTTCAAGGACAATTTCAAAACTACGACTGAAAACAAAATGGGACGACGTCCAAGGTTATTTTGGATATTGTTCAAAAATCCAGCCGAGTTTATTGCTGACTTTACATGATGCCTGAGGCAATACCCATAATGAGCAACAAATTTCTGTGAAGCTTGTGGAATGTGATGCAACCTGACTCAAAGGACACGACAAACACCTGTCCTCAACTGCACCAACGTAGGAGAGAATGCAACGGCTTTAGATGGGCATTAAAAAGGAAGAAAAAAAAACACCTTCCTGTGAAACAGAAATCCAGCGTACGGCCGGGTGAAGTCGACCTGCTGTTCTCCGAGGCTCGTGTCATTGGCGGTGAAGGCGTTATGGCACTCCAGTCAGCGCTAACGTGAGATTGCATTAGCTCCTTTAGCACGGGGGAGCAGCCTCCCGAAGGGCTCTACTGATGACACGATGACAAGCTGCATCTGGCCGCGTTCAGCTCCATTACTCCCCTCCTCAGCTTGTTGTAGAGAAAGCTCAGAACGCCCCGTTCTGCGGTTAACCCTGCGTTAACACAGCCTGCTAACCCAGGGCTAGTCCACCCAATTAACCCTGCATTAACGTAGGCTAACGCAACCCACTAACCCAGGGCTAGCCCAACCAATTAACCCTGCATTAACACAGCCTGCTAACCCTGCGCTAGCCCAACCAATTAACCCGGCATTAAAACAGCCTGCTAACCCTGTGCTAGTCCAACCAATTAACCCTGCATTAACACAGCCTAACACAGCCCCCTAACCCAGCCTGCTAACCCAGGGCTAGTCCACCCAATTAACCCTGCATTAAATAGCCTAACCAGCTAGCCAACCATCAATCCTGCTAACACCCCTAACCCACGCTACCGGCTAGTCCACCCAATTAACCCTGCATTAACACAGCCTGCTAACCCTGCGATAGCCCAACCAATTAACCCTGCATTAACACAGCCTGCTAACCCTGCGCTAGCCCAACCAATTAATCCTGCATTAACAGCCCAACCCAGCCTGCTAACCCAGGGCTAGTCCACCCAATTAACCCTGCATTAACACAGCCTGCTAACCCTGCGCTAGCCCAACCAATTAACCCTGCATTAACACAGCCTGCTAACCCAGGGCTAGTCCAACCAATTAACCCTGCCTTAGCACACCCCCCTAACCCAGCCTGCTAACCCCGCTAATCAACAGTGCCCTAGCCTAGCATGCTAACCCTGTGTTCACCGTGTGCTCTTTCTTTACCCAGGGGTGGCGGTTACCTGTGGGCCTCCGAAGGTTCTTCTCCAGCAGGATCCGCCGCATAGAGCCATCCATGGCCGCCTCCTCAATGTGTGAGTGATCACCAATCACTGTCCAGTACATCATCCTGTAATGCACAGTACATCATCCTGTGACACATACATCATCCTGTAACGCAATACATCATTTTGAAAGTGTGTCACACAACCTCCCTCCCCAGGTCATCTCTGTGGGTGTGCTGTGGACAGCCAGTCAGCCTGCTCATTCATCTACTCTTCAAAAGACACGGCATAACTGTGTCCTCTAATTATGTAATCTAATAGTGCCCTGTGGCCACTGGCAATCGCTCAAAAATGGATGTTTCTGGGACAGAAAAGACACAATTATACCCAGATTAGTCTGGCAGGTGTCACAGCTTTAAGGTTGTTGGCAACCTGGAGCCTCATTTGAACTTGCAGAATAACGTACGGACAACCCAGCCTGCCCTTGCATTTTAAACCTGACCCCTAAGCATGCTGGGATGTCATTTCGTTAATGGATCACGTTGACTGAATCGCACTGGATTGGGGTTAACTACATCTTAATATATTTCTCTCCGCGTCCGCAAATATGACAATTTACCGATGAACGGGACCGAAACCTCTGTTCCTACACGAGTGTAGCACCCCTGCATCGTGACAGCATTTCACAAATAAGCTTGGCCCGCTACGTGGCTGAATAAACGCTGAGGCCTTGGACACGGCAGCCATAATGGAATCAGCGGGCTGATGGGGTACGCCCTGGAGAATGCCGGCAGTCGGGACTCAGTCGGTCTGTCCCTCGCTCGTGTCCATGTATCGCTCCTTTGTTCACAGAAAAGCATTCGGGAAGTTCAGCAATCCCAAAATGAATGCACCGTTTCTTCTGCGAAGAAGAAAACCGAGAAAGTTGGACACGCTCGGAAGTCTGACATAATGCTTTAACTTTACTATGTTTAAGTCACAGGGGCTGTCAATAGAAACTGCTCAATGTTGCAGCCATGTTTTTTTTCAAGACTTTCTTCCTCGTCGTTGATCCATTTTGCGGACAGGCACACAGGGAAGAATATCTAGGTGCAGCTTTTGCATTGGTGTGGAGTAAACCGCTTCGTTGCCAAGGTGGGGGGCGTGGGGGAACCACCACTAGGGATTCTGGGGGCGGGCCGAGCGCCAGCGGCGGCGGAGACGTACCCACGCAGCGGGTTGACGGCGATGGCGTAAGGCTCCCCCGCGATGTCCGTCAGCAGGCGAGTGCAGCTGGTGCCCCCCAGGCGCCCCACGTTAATTGAGTAGCGCAGCCGGGTCCAGTGGGCCGTGTAATAGCTGAACCAGTGCATCCGCGAGTGATCCGTCCAGTACACGTTCCCCGTCACCCAGTCGGCCGACACGTCCCGCGGCCGCCGAAAGTCCGGACACTGCAAGGACCAATCAGAGGAGGAGGTCTACAGCTGGTCGGTAACATTGAGTTCCAACGGAAAACAATACAGTCGTTCTATTAGTTCATCCAAACAGCTCTCTCTTTTCCCATTCTTCATCTCTCTTTCACACACACACACACATCCAACCGACTCGCTTTCCCCGCAATCTTCTTTGAAGTCGCACCGCAACGTCTTTAGGGGGCAGTGATGTTTTTCTCGCTTCCCATCACTCAAACCGAACCAATTACTGTCACCGCTGGTGTGAAGCCCGCCGCCCTCCCTTGTGTGTCAGGGTGGCGGAGACACAGCAAGGTGCGGCGAGCTAAAGACTGCTGCACCTACAGCTCGTTTCACCCCTCTAATTCATGTGAAGTCTGAGATAATACAAATACAGCACTTCAAACTACTCCATCCAAAGAGTTACTCATAAATTCTTGGATATATTCATAGTCAGTTGCTTTTTAACCGTGACAGCTACATACCCCTCCATCCCCGACCGAAACAAAGAGCGGATTTATAAATTTAATCTTCGAGAACCCGACAGTGTAATATTACGCCACCAATTTACTGAACGGGCACAAGATAAATCGGGGCACAAGATAAATGCTTTTGCAGTTCCAAAGATAGCACCTTTATTTTGCCGTTTGATGAGATTTTATTTTGCTTTATTTTTTTCAAACACAAGAAACTCACCACCACTGATTTCCACTGCACTGCTATGGACTTAGCTCTTTAAACTTCTTAACCTCACTTTTTAAAAGTGATCTGAGAGCTGAGGAACTATTTCAGATTAAGCCTTGAGCCACCCTCGCCACGGGACATCACACCTATTGTTTTGCTGGAAGTTGCTCTAAGCAGGAAATGACACGTAGCCTCAGAGAAAATGATACCAACCGAGTGATCTAAACAGGTGATAATTGGCAATATGAACAATACACATCTAAATGTTGCACCCGAGGAAATAGATCAGACACTAATGTTAATGAATCCAATTCAATACTTAAAAATATTTTTATGCTTGTACCAAAATGATTTAAAAGTTATTTTCATCTCATAATTACTTTATTCCTTTGAAATTTGAGTGATAAAACTTTTAAAACTTCTGTCACAACAGGACCAGTAATGAAAATATGAAATTATGCCTTTAGCTTTTCAGGCTATTATTAAAATGAGAAAACCAGAGTCCCACTGAGAGCAGAGCAGCTGAAATATTAGTCACAGACACAGATGACAATATAGCACCCCATTAATATGCTGCACCCCCCCTCCCCAAACACACACAGCAGATTTATGAATTTAATCTCAAAGAGCCCAATATTATACCGCCCAATTAATTATGTCATATGCAACTCACAACTTCATTTGATTTGGAATTGAAGAAAACACACACACTCGTATTCATACTCATGCATGCACATTCAACTTAATATTGAGCTATATTGTATGGTCAAAAATAATTTAATACATTTTTTTTAGGGAAAATATTCTGTTTAACAAGTCATTTCTTTCCCAAAAATACATGCATTGCAATTATTCACACCCCAAATAATTAATTTAAATACATTTTTTGCATTAACATGACTCTTTTAAAAAAATCGTTAACTGACCCCAAAATGACTGTTTTGTAATGGCCACCTAAGTCTCTTGAACTTTGAAACTTGAACCAGATAAAAGATTTGTGGTTTGAATTGAAGAGCAGACCAAAGGATCGGAATGATAATGACTGGAGAAATGGTCAAAGATCCACCACTCCCCTCCAACCCCAAATATATTGCCCAATCTCAGAAAACACTATAGAAGAGGACTCAGTAGTGTTATCATTGTGAAGGGAGGGCATAGGGAGGGAGGGGCATAAATAATTGTAACATATTTTTACACAAAAACAAGTCCACGGGACATTTTATTAGTATAAAATAATACAATTTGTTGAGCATGCATTATAACTCATTGCCCGTACTGTTTTTAGTTTTTTAAAATACAGCCTTTTTTTTTGCTCATTTTTCATCAAGGGTGTGAATAATTTTGGAGTGAATAATTTCTTTCCATACATGCATGCAATATGCAATGTGTATGCTTAATGAATTGGTTCTATAAACAACCAAAGGTACAATTTTCACAATTAATTCAAAAGTTACTTTCCACCATTTTCCAGGGATACTTACGATGATTCCACTATTAGTTTTAGACTGACTTCTGTCTAGGATGTCTTTGTAAAAAATTCCACCGGGATTAAACTGGGTAGCCCAGATAAACTTGTTTTCATGAAACATAGCGTCCATTCCAACGATTCGGGCATTGTCCTCGATGCGAGCTAGTTGTGTGTGTCCGTGGTTCTGGTTAAATGGATACACAAGACCTCGGATTTCAGTGTCATTAGCTATGCAGATCACTTCATCTTCCGGTCCTGCCCGTTGAGTCATTAATATGCAAAAAAAACGAAATGTGTCTAAATTCCATTTGGGGTTTAAAAACAACAATTTTACAGAGTTTCAAAGACAAATCTTTTCATCAGATATCACCATTAACAATTCACATGTATTCTTAATTTCAATCACTTCATACAACTATATAAACATTGTCTATGAAACCAAACGTACACATACAACACACGTGCAACTAAAGCAGTCAAATGCAAGTTGCATCAGTTCAAAGTAATATAGACACACATAAACAGAAATTGATATTTACTTTTACAACATGCATTAATAAAAGTATTCCATTTGACAAATTGCTCTGAAGTACACAAAATGAAAGTGGTTAAAAATGAGAACTCAAAGGAGTCGGTGTAAGTGTGTGACACTGGTAAAAATGTAAAATTCAATTTTTCTAAAGTACGTTGGAGGGAATATTTTGTGGTTTTATTCATGAAAGCTATGTGTATATTTCTGCTGTCCTTTTAGGACACAAATATAACATCTAAAGAGATGTATTTAAGTACTTTCTTTTTTTGACATAATAAAAGTGTCTTGGATGACAAAAACATGTTGCAGCAAAAATACTGTCAATAATATAATTTAATATTTCTTTTCTTTTTATTGAATTCTTGAATTGAAACTGTAGGTTTCATCATAGTAGAATAAGTGGGTCTTGACATAAAGACCAAGTCCCCTACAGGGGACAAAAATGAATTGACAGGTCTTAGGAGGTTATCAGTTCAAACGTGAGATCAGGTACTTACATTCAGCAAATAAAAATGTATTTAAGTGTCAGCACTTACACAGAGCCTATATACTAGTGTTAAGCAGTATTTACAATGAGAAACGCAATAATGCAAACAATATAGCATGTCCTTACCTTTTGCTACACAACTGCCATTGATTTGTTTAAAATTCTTCTCACATGTGCACTTAAAAGATCCCTTAGTATTAGTGCAGTAGTGAGAACACATTCCAAACTGCAGACATTCATTTACTTCTGTAGGAGAAAAGAGAAAAAGGTTTCAGCAACATAAAACAGCAGGTTTATTGCCATGAATGTGCACGGGGAAAGTGTCTATAAACGTGTTTAAAATGCATAGTCTGACTTCGCAGCGTTCGTCTGTACAACGTACCCTTTGAACATCACAAGCCTGTCTGTGGAGAAATATTCTCAAGATCCCCTGAGCTCAGCATAAAATAAGTTCATACCTGTTCTAAAACTTCAGTGAGAGTGCACAGAAGACTTTCTTTTAGAATTGGACACTCAGTGCTGTTCAAATGTTACATCTCTGCCCTGCAATTATAGCGACAAGCTGAAAATGCCAACAGCACCAAACCAAGTATAAATATTAATATTAAGCACAGTTACGCAAAGGCAGGAAAGAGAATTCAGTCGAGTTTTTTGAAAAGTCAAGGACAGATTAATGTCAGACTCGACAACGCGGACATTCGTTCAAGGATTTAGTGACGTTAGCAGATGATTCTGTAAAATGAAACCACTGTCCTTTATTTGAAGCTCTAATTGTCATCCGGTTAGCCTTGGGTTTACAGATTAAGAGCATCTGAAACGTGGCTACATTGCATTCCAATAGTCAAATCCTTTAATTGTAGGTGTTTTAACACCATTTCACTTCCACTCAGTAATTCAGCAGTGTCAAATCTTTGACCCATTTGTGAATGAGAAACTACAACCAAGAGCTCAAATGTGTTTAATTCCCTCATAGTAATGAGTATTAGCATGTTAGAAAGGACAGATCTGATGTAACTGAAATAATTATAGCTCGTCCGCTAACTGTAAATTATGTGCACGCAGGCACATATGAAGTCTCATAATAATATGAACACTTTGCAACTGAAATAATAACCATGAATTAACTAAAAGCTTAATTAATGCCTTGATGAAACCATCAATTTGTATTCCCAGAGCTAAAATGGCTGTTTTGGTGGGTTGGGCTTCTTCAGAAGAAAAATGCTTAGAATAAAATAAGATAAATATTAGAGAGATCGTTAATTTGTATTTTGTCAAACACACTCACACACGCACAAACACACCATGTTTACCAAATAAGGAAAATGTCCCCAATTGGTTTCTAGGTTCCCTCTTCGTGGATTTGTAATGACACTTTGTCCACAGTTAGACAGGTATACGAATACACACATAAATGCACACACACACATACACACACATGCATGCATGCAAGTACACACACATACCCACACCCAAAACACACACATTTAAGTTGACATACATTTATATAAATTACAAACAAAATGTGCGCAATTTTTCTCATATAACACATATCATTGCTTTGTTCCAGCTTTGCATCCAGTCAAGAATGTGTTACAGATCACAGATGGTAAAATATGACAGCAGAGCAAAAAGAGAAAATATTTATGCATGTTTATGCAACTGCATTGTTGGCCAAGGTGCACAACATTCATCGATGGTCTATCAGATTTAATCAACACTAGTCTTTTCTCTGATCTACAAATGAATGTGAGTGCAACTTTTTTCTTCTCAAACACAGTTACACGCAATGATTGTTGATCAGTGGGAGAAAGAAAAAACTCTTGCATTTCATTCTGAGTTCCTTTTAAGGATAATGTTCACCAAATTCAGGCAAAAGAATATTAAGCACAAATGGTGTTACAGTCTGTAACAACCTAATAACTTTCACTGAATAAATTAAGAGCTCAACTTGCTGTAACTACCTTTGTTTCTCTGAAAGCCTGGAGAGAGACATCAGCGTCCGTCACCCCGTGAGAACACAACACCAGTGGCCAGTTCCCCAACAACCAAATAACTTTCACTGAATAAATGAAGAGCTCAACTTCCTGTAACTACCCTTGTTTCAGTGTTGATAGGGTGGCCATCAGTATCAGTGTATAAACCCTCATGCACACGTGGGAGAGAGCGGAAGTGTACGTTTGGGTCCAGGTAGAGGAGAATCCAGCGGCAGTGTTACTGTACCTGTGCACTGTCCGTTTGTCTGGTTTCTCTGAAAGCCCGGTTTGCACTGACAGACGGAACCCGTCCTCGTGTGGTTGCACACCGCGTCTTCTCCACACGGGTTTATCTTTCCTCTGCACACATCTTCAGTGAGGACTGGGAAGAGAAACACACACATTCACGGGACACAGGTTCTTTTTGACGTTGAATGGGATGCAGGAGGGCAACAGCATTCATCATGAAATATTTTGTATATACAGTCTGTCAGACATCTAATTCACCAACTAAGCGGGGGGTTGCAATTTCAGGTGTAAATTGTGTATCTGTGTGTGTGTGCGTCTGCGTGTGAGTGTGTGTGGCTTTTGGCAGTGTGACAGGCTGTTTTCTGAAAGGGTTTAGTAAAGGACTTGATGGCTTTTGGCAGTGTGACAGGCTATTTAAGGGTTTAGTAAAGGATTTGATGGCTTTTGGCCGTGTGACAGGCTATTTAAGGGTTTAGTAAAGGACTTGATGGCTTTTGGGTGTATGACAGGCTGTTTTCAGAAAGGGTTTAGTAAAGGGCTTGATGGCTTTTGGCAGTGTGTCAGGCTGTTTTCTGAAAGGGTTTAGTAAAGGGCTTGATGGCTTTTGGCAGTGTGTCAGGCTGTTTTCTGAAAGGGTTTAGTTATGGACTTGATGGCTTTTGGCAGTGTGACAGGCTGTTTAAGGGTTTAGTAAAGGATTTGATGGCTTTTGGCCGTGTGACAGGCTGTTTAAGGGTTTAGTAAAGGACCTGAGGGTTTGGGCAGTGTGACAGGATGTTTTCTGAAAGGGTTTAGTAAAGGACTTGATGGCTTTTGGCTGTGTCAGGCTGGTTTCTGAAAGGGTTACTCACAGGACTTGCAGTCCTGCTCGTCGGAGCCCCCGTCCCCGCAGTCATCAAAGAGATCGCACTGCAGCTGGCTGGGGATGCAGCGCTGGTCACTGCAGGTGAACTCTGCCTTCCCACAAGGCCTGGGTCTCCTGGACACGCCCACTAACACAGGCGAGAGAGACATCAGCGTCCGTCACCCCAAGAGATGACAACATCAGTGGCCAGTTCCCCAACAGGACCCAACATCAGTGGCCAGTTCCCCAACAGGACCCAACATCAGTGGCCAGTTCCCCAACAGGACACAACATCAGTGGCCAGTTCAACGCAGAAAACCATGGTCATTCAAGGAAGAAACAGTCACGATTTCTATGTATAATGCTGTTTCACTGGTCAGCCTTCCTGCTTTTAAAACCCCACAGAAATTTAATGATTTGAAATGATAACTCATTTTAAATACTATTTGTTTAACCACAGGTGGCCTAATACTTCTGGCCTGAATTAGGCCAACAGCTGTTCTTAAAAAAAAAAACTGTCAAGTAGAGAATAATTCTTAATAATGTATGAGTATTTATTGAATAACAAACCAAAGTGTAAACATTTTTTCTCCCATTTCTACCTACAACAACACAAAAAGATTAGTTTTACTTAAAAGCAACCTTGCACGTGGCTTTTCTCAAAATAGCCTCCTTTGGCTTTAATTACAATTAAACAAGTTATTGGAAGTCTATCCAATCATTTTGCAAAGAGGGAGGTGGAGGGGTGGGCAGGAGGTGGAGGGGTAATTAAATTGAGTGAAATCTTATCTACATTAAGTTTTATTAAAACCACAGGTAGCTTAATACCTTTAGCCTGTAGTGTGAGTAAAACAGGAATTAAAGTTACAAGAAATATGGCAAAGAAAGAGTTAGGTTTAAATGTGCAGAGCCAAGTAAACATATTTGTGGCAAGTTTATTCCCAGCGAGAAAGACGTATTCCTTTTCTTGATTTGGCTCTGTACTCCACAATTTTAGATTTGTAATCAAGCGATTCACATGTAGAACCGAAGTGGGGGACTAAGCATAAAAACTGCTGTAATTTCTACATGGTGAAACCAAAGTGTATAAAAAATACCCTTAAACAAATGCTGAGAATGTTTTGATTACAATTCTAAAATTATGGAGCACAGAGCCAAATCAAGACAAATATGTCTTTGTCCCAAACATTTTTGAGCTCACTGTGTATATAGATATATATAGTTGTTAGAGCAGCTGTTAAAGGTGTCAGGCACTATACTTTTCAACTTCAAAAATGAATAATTTGCAATTAAAGGTGTAAAGGCAAAAGATGGTAAAAAAAAATGAAGTGCATTTTCATACTTTACTGGCTTATGCTAATCACAGGTGAGCACACATCTGTGACAGACAGCCAAGCGTTCAGAGAGCTGAGAAGCCTGTCGCCTGCCTGAGGGAGCTGGGTGACAGCTCGCTGTGACTGGAATGGCTGCTGAGCGTTTCCTCTGCCGAGCGCCATTTTCTGAGGCTTACCCGCACTCGCTTTCCTGCGTTTGAGCCGCGCGGTGAACCCGCGTGCCAGTGTTCCCAAAGCTGTGCTAACTGAAGCTACTGCAGGCAGTGTGCACAGAGTCTTCTATTCCCAAGGCTGTGCCAACTGACAGTACTGCAGGTAGTGTGCACAGAGTCTTCTATTCCCAAGGCTGTGCTAACTGACAGTACTGCAGGCAGTGTGCGCAGAGTCTACTGTCCCCAAAGCTGTGCTAACTGACAGTACTGCAGGCAGTGTGCAAAGAGTCTTCTATTCCCAAGGCTGTGCTAACTTACAGTACTGCAGGCAGTGTGCACAGAGTCTGCTGCCCACAAAGCTGTGCTAACTGACAGTACTGCAGGCAGTGTGCACAGAGTCTGCTGCCCACAAAGCTGTGCTAACAGACAGTACTGCAGGCAGTGTTCTCACCGCAGTCCTCTTCGTCTGAGCCGTCGCCGCAGTTGTCCACACCGTTGCACACCTGCTCAGTACGCAGGCACACCCGGTTGTTCCGGCACCTGTGCGGTCTTGTGGCAGGACAGGCCAACTTTCCTGGGAGTTAGGAACCACACAGTCACTCCCTGATAACAACCTGAAATCACTTTCAGTCACAATAACTACCTTCGTAACTAATCAACGGCATTAGGTGTCTGCCAAAACAGAGGCTCTGTCTTAAAATATCGTGAGTGCAGTCTCCCTAGTCTACTGGTACTGAAACTCATACAACTTTGCAGAAAAGCAATCATCACTTTCTGATGTAATGCGTATGCTCATTCGCTCTGATTCACAAAAAGAAGTGAATATTTATTCAATCCCATTCCTGTATAAGAAATTAAAACAAATCAAAATCTCTAGAACATCTGCTGGTTTCAAGCATGTTATCCACAAAAGAAGGAGCAGGATAATAGGACCAACGGACTGTATATTAGTACCAATTATGGGAAAAATCACCTTTTCTTTAATTACTGTGTATTAGATCCACAGATTTATTCTGACATATTTTGCATCATACAGAATGCCTCTGAGATTATTATTGTTATTACCGAGATCAGAATTCTCATAATAAAGAATTAGTACCTTATTGCGATGAGTATAAAATCAAGCATAAAAACCCCACAACAGTGGAAACTGCTTTCAGATTCACTGAACGTGCTCTGATTTCAGGCTACAGAAAAGCCACATTGATCGAAGCTCTCACGCTGGCTGAGACTGAACACTAATGCTCACGCTGGCTGAGACTGAACACTAATGGTCATGCTGGCTGAGACTGAACACTAATGCTCACGCTGGCTGAGACTGAACACTAATGCTCACGCTGGCTGAGACTGAACACTAATGCTCACGCTGGCTGAGACTGAACACTAATACTCACACTGGCTGAGACTGAACACTAAAGCAATGTGAAGACAGGCTAAAGTGCTTTGCAGCTCTGAGAACCCGACACGGCCTCTCGTACCGCACATCTCGGGGTCTTCGTCGGAGTTGTCTCCACAGTCGTCCTCTCCATCGCACACCCAGACCAGCAGCTTACACAGGGTGTTGTTGCAAATGAACTCGTCCGCACGGCACGAGTATGCACCTGCAAACACACAAATCCACAGTGTTAATGAGTATGCACCTGCAACACACACAAATCCAGTGTGTTAATGAGTATGCGCCTGCAACACACACAAATCCACTGTGTTAATGAGTATGCGCCTGCAAACACACACAAATCCACAGTGTTAATGAGTATGCACCTGCAAACACACAAAGCCCCTGTGTTAATGAGTATGCAGCTACAAACACACAAGGCCACTGTGTTAATGAGTATGCACCTGCAAACACACAAGGCCACTGTGTTAATGAGTATGCACCTGCAAACACACAAGGCCACTGTGTTAATGAGTATGCACCTGCAAACACACAAAGCCCCTGTGTTAATGAGTATGCGCCTACAAACACACAAAGCCACGGTGTTCATGAGTATGCTCCTACAAACACACAAGGCCACTGTGTTCATGAGTATGCACCTACAAACACACAAAACCACAGTGTTAATGAGTATATTACATTACATAACATTTCTTTGGCAGACACCTTTATCCCAAAGCGACAAACAAGCGCATACTGAAGGTCATTGGAACAACTACAAAACACAGGTCCATCAGCCTACAAACAGTTACCTCTCATTCTCCTAATAAAGAATTATTATCTTATTGCGAAGAGCATAAAATCGAGCATTAAAACCCCAGATGTGCCTACAAACACATAAAGCCAATGTTAAAATAACGAACTAGATCACCCAATGATACTCAAACTCAAACAATCAAAAAAGACACCATAACAGAACAATATATCTGGGTCACCAAGAGAACACGATCAATAAAAAAAAGAAAATTGTAGAATGCAAAAAGGTGTTAAAAAAGGCTTGGACTTCAATGTGATGACAGCATAAACTTGGATATATTTTCTAAACCTGACTGCTGTGTCCTCAGAACCTGAGGTTTAACGTGACCTGTGTTTTAGCCTAAACCGAGTTTGTGTCTTGCTGAAATCCCCTAACCACCAGAAAAGGTCACTTTGACTGAGGTTTAGGTTAAACCTGCTGGTTTACATGTTGTAACTAAGGTTACTGCTTAGATCATGTTAAAATTTCAACATTTTAATATCTTTCACTGTGTACGTAATTATGTAGACAACTCAAATACAACTGTGAACCAAATGCAATATTGTGTAATTAAGTGTCATTAATAATTTTTAAAACCAGAGAGAGTTATTAATTAGGCCTAACAAACTGAATAGGTCTATTAGTAGAACCGTGTATGCGATACACAGTCTAGTTGGCTATTAGCCAATACACAGTGAAGTCTAGTGGGCTATTTGCCAATACAGCCTGAAGTCGAGTGGCCTATTGGCCAATACAGCCTGAAGTCTAGTGGCCTATTGGCCAATACAGCCTGAAGTCTAATGGCCTATTAGCCAATACAGCCTGAAGTCTAGTGGCCTATTGGCCAATACAGCCTGAAGTCTAGTGGCCTATTGGCCAATACAGCCTGAAGTCTAGTGGCCTATATGGAAAAAGGATCCATGTACTTGCTTTCCTTGGTATGAAAGCAAACAGTAACATTATATATTATAATGGTGTATAATTTCCTGGAACTGGTTTCTCTTGACATGTCCTCAAACAGACATGTCCTTATGTCCTTATAGTATCAAGGACATTCTTTATTTTTCATTAGGAATGGGAGCTCCATTCTGACCAATGCCCCTACACCCCCCAAAAACAGCTCAAGTTCAAGCAAATGTCTCCAAATTCATTGGACGATGCTTCATCCTACAGCAAGACAATGACCCCAAATATACTGCTAGAGCAACAAAAGAGCTTTTCAAAGTTAAAAACCCAAAAATTCTTCAACAATTCCAGTTGAACATCAGTTTCATATCCTGAAGAGAAAACTTAAGGCAACTAGCCCCCAAAACAAGCAAAAGCTGAAGAAGCCTGCAGTACAGGTCTGGCAGAGCACCACCAGAGAACATACTCAGCATCTGATAATGTCTATGGGTCACAGATTTCAAGCAGTCATCGCATGCAAAGGATATGTGACAAAGTACAACTTTCATTTACATAACACTAATACGTCCAAAACATTATGAAGACCTGAAATGAGGGGACCATCAATAAAAAGTGCTGTAATGTCATCATGGTAAAAACAACATGTATTGAAATACCCATGAATAAAAATCAGAGAATCTGCACTTTAACTGCATACAAATTGTTCTGATTACAAATCTAAAATTGTAGACTACACACTCAAATCAATAAAAAAATGTGTGATTTTCCAGAACAGTATAGAAGCTCAAAACTGGTTTAAAATTAATCGGCCCAACATATTGGCACTGTTATTTTCTTAGGCTATATTGGCACTATCAGACAGTAATCACTATGTTTCCTTCCAGTACTTGCCAGTATAAATTTATCTGATGCAATTCTTGGGCTGGATAGCCACAAATGAAATTTATGTTCAGTACAAACTGTAAATATGGTTATGGCGAGTTCCTTATAAATTTTCGGAAAGGATTATTATCTTTTGCTCCGGCTTAAATTACAAAAAGTTTTAGCCCATAGTTCCTGAGATTCTGAGGCACACTTTTGTACCTGCAGAGCAATCGTTTGCAGTTTTATTTCTCAGCACCAGGAATATGAATGCCTGTTCTATGCAAGCTTTCATAGCTCTTATAATAAATATTCTATTGCTGCCATGGTTACTCTATTGGTTCAGACTTAGGCACTTTAAGGCTATTAGGAAATTTTCTCATTCATAAAGCACTATGGCCCGGATTTAATTAACACTTGGGTCCAAAAAAAATATATATATATGTGAAATAATAATCAAACTTTTGGAAAAAAATATGAGTAGACTTTAATTCGTTTTTCCTTGGTGCACCATAACAGGTACGTGGGAAAGCAATCCACTCTACCCTGTAGGACACCGCACTTCTAGTGCTGAAGTGCTATTCTGTGTTAGCATATCTCAGCTGGATAAGTGAATCAATGAAATTATCAAACTTTATTTATGTCACAATTAGTGCATAAGATGCAATTCCTAAGTGCTTAATTTAAAATCAGAATAAAATGCAAGATATAAAGCAGGTAAGTATGCATGTACAATGTTACAGCTCAGAGTACAGCCCATGGGACAGACGGAGTCTAAAACATGTCCGGCAAGCACTTTAAACATTTACAGACCAATAAATGGATCGTAAAATCAATTCTGAAACTTACAGGTAACCAGGGCAGGGCCTTTCATACATGCGTGGCTGAGTTTTGTGTAAATTGGAGTTTACCAATGGCTTTGTTGGGTAGACCAAAAAGAAGGGCGTTACAGTAATCAAGCCTGCTAAAGATAAAAGCCTGCATTAATCATCCTGAGAGATAAACAGCTGTACTCTATCAATATTTTTTAAGTGATAAAAAGCTGATTTTGTTATATTCCTGATGTCAGCAAAAAAAAACTGAGATTAGAGTCCAGGATGACCCTGAGATTTTTTTTGCCTGGTGCCTCAAACTAAATGCCAAACTAATTTAGTCCTCAGCTTCTGTCTCTGAGCCTTCGCTCCAATGACTAGCACTTCTCTTGTCAGGATGGAGCTGGAGAAAGTTTTGAGCCTTCCGGTCCTGGAGAACATCAATGGGGCTTGTGTCATCGAGACTCAGCAATGCAGAGTTGGGTGTCATCAGGGTAACAGTGAAAACTTATGGCCTGTCCCCTGATGACACTGTCAAGGGGAATGATAATATCCACAAGTTTCTGTGGCATTGTAAAGCATGCAATGCTGACCTTAGACTATATTTTAAGCGAATTCACCGTCTTCCAAGACAGTAAAATACCGCCAGTCTTACCTCAGTTGGCGGGCATCCCCGTCATGACACGCGGTTAGTTTCAGATGGTTACACTCTCAGTCAAAGCCTTCATAATAGTCTTTTTCTTGTCTTGACTGTTCCAACAGGATCAAACATGTTTAATACTATCGTAAGTGCGATGTCTTTGTCTGACCTCAGCGTACTGGCAATGACGAGGCTGCAGCAGCAAACATGGCGATGCTGACCGAAAAGCGTCTTCTTGTTTCAGCCCAGACCACTGCGCACACACAAGTGTGGCGGTGGCCGAAAGCTGTCGCTGCAGCTCCGTAGCTCATTTCGCATACACAGTGCTGTCTCCCTCCCTTCCTTCGTCGTGTGAGATTCCGACAGGAAGAGGAGAGCTGAGATTTAAAAAATAAATCTCCAAAGGAATCCTCTTTGAGTCTTACAATGTGTGAAGCTGTATGATTCCCAGTCTTTGCAGAATTGCGCCTCTGAGACTAAAAAAACCCATGACTGATGACAGATTGTTCTTAAACGTGAGAGTATGTCAGACTGTAGTCAAGAGGTCTTCTAACGCCATGGTTACCAAACACCAGTCCATAGACCAGCGCCAGTCCCAAGCAGTTACAGTTAGGCATTATATTACATTACAGGCATTTAGCAGACAGTTTTATCCAGAGAATCGAACCTGTGACCTTTAGCGTACAAGACCAGCTCCTTACCCATTATACTACTCTGGCGCCCCGGGAGTCATAATGAAATGCATGATGTTGTTGCCCTTAGAATGTGTGGCGGTCCCTAAGATTTGAGACTCAGATTTGGCCAGTCCACAGGCTGAAAAAGTTTTGGAACCACTGTTCTAATGCACGGGAGGGATAAAGCAATAATACAGCACAATAATATTGAATAATAACAATAAATTTAGCCTCTACGTTACACTTAAACATCGCAAAGGCTAATATAACAAGCAGAGCACAATCAGGCTTCTACTTTTCTGATGTGTCCAATTCAATGAACAGCCTAGGGTCAGTAGTGGGTCACCCACAGGAAAGCACGGGCTATTGGCCTGGATTCAGTCACCTGGTCTCCTTGCAAAACAGCGTTCAAATAAAAAAAAAACGCGTACCGTGGCTGCAGTTCTCCTCGTCGCTGTGGTCCACGCAGTCCTGAACATCGTCACAGCGCCAGCGCAGCGGGATGCAGTGCGCGCGGTTCCGACACAGGAACTGGTCCTCCCCACACTCCCTAACACAGTCCACCTGCGCATGTGTACACAAAACACTGTGTAAGGGGATCATTCTCTAACACAGCCCACCTGCGCATGGGTACACAATACACTGTGTAAGGGGATCATTCTCTAACACAGTCCACCTGTGCATACGTACACACAGCAATGTGTAAGGGGGGCATTCTCTAACCCAGTCCACCTGTGTATATGCAGCACTGTGGGGGAAAAGGAATTTCCCAGGGAATGGAGATTAGAGACAACCAATTCCCACAAAGGTGTGTGCGTGTGTGTGTGTGTGTGTGTGTGCGCGCGTGTCTCTCAAGGGGACAAAATGTGCACAACGTGAATAATTGCTTAATTATGAGGTCTCTGTTCTTTAAATAGTTTCAAAATGCAATGAATAAGGAAATAAGGCATAATTAAACGCTAAAGTGTGCAATTGACATTGAAAGGAGATTATGATTTTAAATGAAGTGCATTTATCACCACTGCACTAAAAAAAAAAAAAAAAACATAAAAGAGGACACCTAAGTAACAAGCTTATTCATGTAGCCATTGATGGAATGTTTCAAAGATTATAGCTAAAGATCTTTTGATCGTGGATTTTATTTGGTTGTTAAGCTTGGTTCTTGATTTTTCTGTTAGGAATCTGGGTTTCTGCTTTCTCGCTATCCAGAAACAATAACTCTTTGGATGGCATTCAGGCAAAGAACTTAAGTCCTTAACTGGAGTCCTGAACTTTTAATTTACTTTAGTGCTACATTTTTTATCTTCAGTTTCTACACTTTACCACAAAGTTTATTCAAGAAAAAATTTCATTAAAATTCTGCAAAAGAATGAAAAAAGAAAAAGTTATGCATCCTCTTCGCCACCTCATTTTGAGGCGATATTCTGCAACAGCAAAGCTATTCTCCATGTCCATGGCTACGAGGCTCTTAAAAGAAAAATTCCAGGCTAAAATACTTTGACAATTTATAATATGTATAATTCACATATTGGCGATGTAAAATGCATCCCATGTCCTATTTTCAAGTTTTTGGAGTATATCACTTTTCCGCAGCTAAACTCAGGTTCTGTAGATGAAGTGACGTCACATGGTGATTGAGCCAAAGCAGGCACAGTGCAGTTTAATATGAGACTGTCTCTCTCTATTGCACCAACTGTAAGAATCAGATATTCATTTCTGACCCATAGGGACAACAAGTCAGGGGTTTTGCCTTGAATCCCTGCTAATGAAACGCTTTCTGCAGTAATCCCATAGACAGAAATCCATCATTTATCAGTGTTAATCGCAGTGGTCATCCACAGTTAAGTAAAGCTGAGAATTGGAGCAGATTTTCACGGAGCAGAAGGATGAGCGCGTGGCGCTGACCTCGTCGGACCCGTCCTGGCAGTCGACCCGCCCGTCACACCTGAGGCCCGCCAGCACGCAGCCTCCGCCCGCGCAGTCGTACTCATTTAGGGAGCAGGAAGGGGCGACTGCAGCAGGGATTTCAACAGAACACAGCTTCAGCACATACTCAGCTTCAGTATATACACAGAACACAGCTACAGCATATACACAGCTTCAGTATATACACAGAACACAGCTACAGCATATACACAGCTTCAGTACATTAACAGAACACAGCTTCATATATCAACAGAACACAGCCTCAGAATATCAACAGAACACAGCTTCAGCATATCAACAGAACACAGCTTCAGCATATCAACAGAACACAGCTTCAGCATATCAACAGAACACAGCCTCAGAATATCAACAGAACACAGCTTCAGCATACACACAGCTTCAGTATATCAACAGAACACAGTTTCCCACAATCAAAATATCTGGATGAGAATTCCAATTTCTGTCGGACATGTGCCCATCTCAAATCCTGCATTGGTCCTTACGAAGGCTCTAAAATGTATCATAACGCTTGTGAACACTTATTAATGATAATGTGTCATAACACTTGTGATTATCATTAATAAGTGTTCTCAGGTGCCAGTCCAATGGCACCGGTTATTCTGTCTGCAGGTACGCCTGTTGGCTGCTCTCTCCTGTCATAAGCCTGTCGTATAAACCCTGTGGAATGAATGCCTGTTTTAGAGTAAAACAGCTCAAGGCTAAACGACGATATTCAAAGCAATGATACCTAAAAATACATACTTTCACCCAGTAACAAGTGTCCCAAGTCTTGGAGTCAGATGAAACAAAAATGTGCCACTAGGTATTTAATGTAATGACATTAGCCAGAAGATCAACGTTTTGATTTGTTTCTTGGAGGAATTTAAATAAATTGGGAAATGGAGACATTTGGACACATCACACAGGCCTATCCAATTATAACAATATACACTGAAACTGTCCTCAGGTAACTCCTCATCTACCACTGCAGTGCATTAACAGAGATAGCATAGTGAAACAGCTCATATTAATCTCATGCTTTAGAAGAAAAGAAAAGCTGGAGTCTTCTAAGACAGGATAAAATTAATTCATGAAAAGTTCGTATGATAAATTTCATAAATTCATGTGTTGAAGAGAAATGTGCCTTACAAATGGGTTTGCCCTGAGACTACGCATGAAAAATAAAAGAAACCTGAGTACATCCGCACAAACGTGTCTTTTGGATCTCCTTGCACAGTTTATTTATAAATAGTGTAATCCGTAAGTATTTGGACAGTGACATCATTTTTTGTTGTTTTGGCTCTGTACTCCATTGGATTTGAAATTGGTAAGGGGCAAACTGTCAGCTTTAATTTGTGGGCATTTACATCCATATTGGTTGAACCATGCAGAAATTGCAGCCCTTTTTATACATGGTACCCCCATTTTTGGGGACCAAAAGTAATTGGTTTGGGTATGTATTCCTATCGATGGCTCACTGGTCTTTATTGATGATGCAACTGCTGACGGCAGCAGCAGGATGAATGCTGAAGTGTACTGAAGCATCTTATCTGCTGAGATCCAAAACTCATTGGACGGCACTGCATCTTGCAGCAGGACAATGAGCCCAAACATATGTACTGCGAAAACAACCAAGGAGTTTTCTCAGGGCTAAAAAGTGGAATGCTCTTGACTGGCTAAGTTCACCTGTTCTGAATTAAACTGAACATGTGTTACACTTGCTGAAGACAAGACTGAAGGCAAAAATCCCCCCAAACAAACAGGAACTGAAGACGACTGCAGTACAGGCCTGGCAGAGCATCATCAGGGACGATACCCAGCATCTGGTAATGGCTACGGCTAAATATGATGACTTTATTTAAGATTATGTTAATTCGTAAAACGATTTTAAAGCCCAAAAATGGGGGAACTATGTATGAAAAGGGCTGTAATTCCAACATGGATCACCCAATATGAATGTAAATACCCCAAAATCAAAGCCGGTAGTCTGTATTAATTTACTGTATTCTTTCAAATCCAAAGTGCTGGAGTACAGAGCCAAAACAACAGAAATTTTGTCACTGTCATAATACTTTTGCGTTTAGCTGTATATAGCATAACGCAATATTTGGCAATAGCCGTACTGGAAAAGCATATGCAGGTTCATCAAGCGGAATGGACTGTTGCCTGGAGACGGTGACTAAATCTGCCGTGTGTAACTACCCGTGCTGTGTGCTTCAGTTAGCCAACAGTTTCAGTTTGACCAATAATAACGGAGCTCCCATAACCCCGCACCTTCCTGTCCAAGTAACCGGATAGCCAGTGCACTGATCATATGAAAGTGTATTGTAAAACTGTAGGCCTATGTGGGAGAGAGTAAAGATTAGCGTGGGCTTGTTTGCATTTTACGTTCAAATTAGCATAATTGGCAACAAGCCAGAGTGATAACGCTAATTCTTATCTGTCAAGCTGAACATGAAGCAATTCCCATACTTACTGTAAGCAATATCAATAAACGAGAGATAAGAGATATATAATTCCTCCAGACGGCTGAGAAATGTTATTTAAAGGAAGGTATGGCACAGGCACTTCAACAACTGGCTTTCATTTACATTTTTTGTGCATTAAAGTGTAATGAATATATAAATTGCCTCCATATGAGTTATTTCTTAATTCAGTTATGGTGCAATATTTCACATTACATTATTCTTCTCTTATTTCTAAAACCAGAATATCCAATCCTCATGATTCTAACACGCATATAGTCTTATCACCATGATATTAATTTGCATACAGTCTGATCCCCATGATTTCAATACTCATGCAGTCACATTCAAGTTAATCACCCTTGTGCTGGCCTTTCTAGTAAGAAAAGGCTTATAAACCAATCTTATTCCCCCCAGGTTCCCCTTGATCTGCATTTCCATGTGCTGCCAACGTAATAAAGAGAAACAGATAAATGACTTTACTTACCACAGAGAGGAAATGTATCACAGGAAAGTGTCTTTAACACCGAACAGTCATTACGGACAGGCTAAGTTTGTTAGACACTGAGATAGATTAATACATGAATAGATATGACAAAGGAAAAGCACAACATGCTCAAACAAGCACAGGCAGAGAGGGAGAGGAGCGCTGTAGCTAACAGAAGACAGACATGTCGGTTAGCCGCACGCGACACTAGCGGACGTGTAAAAAACCGCTCGCACCGCTGCTGTGGCAGTTGGTCTCGTCCTCCCCCGTCTTGCAGTCTTCCTGTCCGTCGCAGAGCCATTTGAGGGAGATGCACAGGTGGTTCAGGCACTGGAACTGGTCGTCCGAGCAGCGAGCCTCGCAGTCCTTCTGCAGACACGAGGAAAACGAGGCCTACAGTCAGCCAGCAGGGCACAGCCACGTTAAACTACAGACCTGTTACACGCCCTGAACAACCGACCAACTACAGACTGATCTGACTGATTGACTGTATTGGTCACTGTGAATCCTCTCCTGGGAAAAATCTAGTTATTCTATTTTATACAACAGTTAGTTCCGGTCGAGTAATTTGATTGGATCATAGGCATTCCAACAGTACTGATATACAGAACTGCAGCAGTGGAACTTTTTACTGTCATATATCACTCCACTTTTTTTAACATTTTAATTTATATGGTTGAAAGAAAAACCTATTTTTAAAAATGGAATCCTGAAAGAACTATACGTGTTGTCTCAATAATTACTTAATAAATAGCTTATAGGCTACTATAACTGCTGCATAAAAGCTATATTACACTTCAGGCTGAATTACAACCATCCTGATATGCAGTATAACAGTGTCAGCTCTCATGTGATACTGCTTAACTATTTTATTCTACTCTATTCTATTTTACTAATTTCTATTCTATTCTATTCTGTTCCCTGAGCTGGTCAGTGGGGAAGGGGCTCTCCATATTGAGTCTGGCTCCTCCCAGGGGGTCTCAGTAATGCTCTGCCCAGGGAGTTTCTCCTTGCCAGTGTTGCTTTACACTTGCTTTTGCGGGAACTGCGGGATAGTTTATGCTGAAAAACATATTGTGACAAATGCTTTGTGAAATTTGCTATGTAAATGGATTTTCGATTTGATTTGGTTTGATAAGACAGCTCTCCCGTATCTGTAAAAGCGAGCGTTGCAGTGCATTAGTGAAACGCTGCTAGCTCACGCAGTTCTCCCCACAGAAGGACAGTGGGATATGTGGAACGGCACTGTGTAATCGCTCACAGTTTTAATGAGAGGCCCCTTCCCTGCGTGATGGACATTAATCACCACAAGCTTAAACGATGTCACCAGAGGAGCGACATTCACACGGTGGGCTGACTTCACACCTCCCGCTGGAGCAAGGATTTCTCCCTCGATTGCTCACTTTTTGGGGGTTCAGGCCAGTTCTTTTTTGCCCAATTTCCTCTTATTTCCAGTGTAAAGCGTCTTCGTGTCATTGTCTATGTAAAAATCCCTATACAAATAACACTGAATTGAACTGATTCGAATTATATGCATAATTTCACAGGGGTTTAAATACTTAAAGAACTACAAATAATGAGTATTACAAAATACTTAAGTATTTGTCTATTGTACATTGATGAGCTGCTTTCTTACAGTATCCATGGAAATATAATTGCCTAATCAAAGTGTAAATACTGATACACTATATGCCATATTGGATGTGAGGGCTGCAGGTCAATCAGAAATGGACAGGGTGTTTTGTGTAACGTGGCAGCCGGCGAGCGCTAGCGCCGGCGAGCGCTAGCCCACCAACCTCGTCCGAGTTGTCGGCGCAGTCGTAGTCTCCGTCGCAGCGGAACCGGGCGGAGATGCACTCCCCGTCGGAGCAGACGAAGTCCTTGGAGGTGCAGGTTACCGGCTCTACACGTGAAAGAGCAGAAATGGAACTCACCACCAACATTCTCAACACAAAATCACACCCCTAAACTATGAATTGGTCTCAACCTTGTTGTGATTTATTTTGATTGACAAAATAACTGATATTTTCTTCAGTTTTAGTGCACAACCCAGCGTGTGGTGAAGGATACGTTTCTGACAGCTGACCTGCTTTGCAATGGCAGGTATGGGGCATTTGGTGGTTTGTAGCATAAAGCAAGAAAACGCACTTCACGTAACTCCAGAAGAAGAAGAAAGAAAGAAATGCTATGCCTCATTGTGAGGCTGTGCATTTGTATATTAACCGATTAGCCTTCAAAAACTGACCTTTACTATAATGGACAGAATGTTTTCCTGTGGCGTATGCAAACCGAAAACCCTCAAGGAAAGGTATACCGGCATACATTAAAAGGTGATATTTCTGTTTATGATAATGACTAAATGCTATAAAATCAATCTACTCATATGTACAGGCTCTGGAAAGCTCACTGTACAAGCTGTATTGGGGTTACCTGAAGTGTACTTTTTAGAGCTCTTATATCAGTCATTCTAAAGCCAACAGGTCACCAGAAACCTCTACAAGCATCTAAAACATCTTTCATCCGACGCAAAACCTGTCTGTGCCAATGGCAAACATACACTGGACCTAAAATACTATAGAAACTCCAGAAAGGGGAGTACCCCTTCAAAAACCTGCCTATTAGCTGAGTCAACTGGCAAATAATTCCTTTTTTTGACTTTTTTGCCATGTCTCAAAAGATAATGAAAATGATAAGTTACAGTTTCAAAAATATATTTAATCATTTCAAATGATACACTTTAAATAAATAAGGTAAACTACCACATATGATAAACAAATGATAAACTATCACATACATTTACATATAAACAAAAACATTATAATTGCCAGTCTGAATAGCTTAATACAGAATTAGCTACAGACTCACTGTTGCTTTTGCTTACTTGGATAATTAAAACATTTACTGCTAATGTGGAGTGAGACAATAAAGAGAAGCAGCAAAAATCAATTTAAACACCTGACCCCTCTTCGACAGCCACCCCCCACCCCTCCACAATTTCAGCACAAACGTGATCTTGCTGCAATATAATTCCGTCATATAAATCAGACTTCTGTTGAATTGTTGAAAATCACATTCTGATGGGTATTTTTCCCTCCCATGCACAGACATTGGTGTCATTATTAGGGTCAGCAGTTTGCTTCCTGCTGGAATTTGAATTTGTACTTCAATGCTTATCCTCCAGGGGTACCCACAGGCACTCCAACTGCACAGTCAGGTGTCTAATCACACAATTGAGTGTCTAATTGGACATTTATAAAAACAATTTGTTGATCTAATATGGTGTCAGGAAGGAAGGTGAACACGGATGGAAGTTTCAACGCTATGAAAAGCATGTCTTTGAGCCAGTTCTTAAGTAAACAAACAAAAACCAGCAGACTCTTGGCTCTCCAGGACCAGGATTGAGTATCACTGCAGTAAAAAGAAAAATGCACCCACATAAAGCAGGGGCGTCCAATCTATCTGAAACAGGCAGGTGTGGCTGCAGGTTTTTGTTTTAGTCCAGCACTAAGACGCCGGATCTTGATTAAAGTCTTGATTGAAGACCATGATTAGTTAATCAGTTGAATCACAAATGTATTTTTTTATTTATTCAACTTCTTTGTGCAAGTTAGATGTTATATAACTGCTCTCATTTTTAATGTGGGCATTTCCCGCTGCTTCTAACAAAACTTCTGACAAAATCATTTAAAAATACTTCAGGTAAAAATGTCCACGGTATTAAGTAATCTAACTAAATTTACCACATGTCGCTTACAAACACTGCTGTCAATCATCATCTGTGCTTAATTAAAGTTACTTTTTCAACTTAGATTACTGGTGCAGTTGGGATAACTAAGCAGGGACTTTGCAAAGAGGCTGTCACAACCTCTAGCTGGAGAAGGACTGAAGTAAAATGCGAGAAAACAAGGGGAGACAAGCTGGTGGCCTTGGTCCTTATGTAAATGCAAGAGTCTATTTCTGCGCTAGCTTCTGCAGTTTAAAAAGCGGGATATAAAATGATAGCTCATTGTCATTTCTGATGTTGTTTATTGTATTTACTCCCAATAATTCACTGGCCTACAGACCTGGCCTTTCAACAAAGTATTTTGAGAAGCCTTTCTGCTGAAATGCAGTTTATGCACACCCCTGGTTCACATGAATGAATAACAAGGAGCATCAAACAAATCGGTGCTAATGACTAGGGGAAGGGGGCCAAGCCACAGGCAGTGAGTAGACACACTACGGGACCTGGCACGCTCTGTCTGGGTTTGGTTAAGATTGACCTCTGACCTTGTCCCGCTCTCCCGCACAGTGAGCTTTCGCTCCTCGCTAGCTTCGCTATGCGCTGAGGCTGGCTCCAGCGCTCAGTCATGTGAACACATTCAGGGCTGGAGACAGCATTAACACCAGGAACAGCACAGGATACAACGAGAGCGCTTATTAACACACACACACACACATATATATACACACACACACATACCTACACGTACACACACATTACACACAAACACACAAATATACACACACACACACACACACACACAAGGCTTTCATTGACAGAGCAGTTGTCCTATTCACTCTGAGAAACAGGGTTTGTTCCATTACACCCTGAATGATAAACAGTGAACACATGCAGCACAAGGACAACTCTAACCTAAACACTGAGCTTCTGCTGCTGAGCCTAAACCAGCGATCTGCAGGAGCGGACCACAGACACGCCCGCACGGAGGGGTGCACTAGCAGCACAGGGGCACCCATCCGCCGCCCCTCTTCCACCCGACCAGACAGCGGGGGGGGGGGGGGGCACGTTCTCGGTTACGGCCGGGTGTAATTACCCAAAGCTCTCGGGAGATCCGGAACAAAGGCACGTCAACAGGAACAAAGGCAAAGGAAGGCAGCCGTTAATCGTTAATGCGGCCCAAAATGGCCGCACCGCTGAGCTACTGGCGAAAGGACCAGATAAAATCTATTTGGAGGCCGTCCAGTTCCGCGCACACCATCTACAGCATTCCACCTCAGACTCTGCCTCTGCCTTAAAACATCAAGGTGAATAGTGCAAAGGGGGTGGAGTAACAGCAGCACGCCTTCACGGGAGTTTAATCGCTGGGTGGGGAATAAACAGTGTGTGGTGTGTGTGTGTGGGGGTGGGGGGGGGCGTGTGGCCTTCAGACCACGGCTCTCGCGGCGCGCACTGCCAAGAGCGATCGAGCGGAAAAGTGCTTCTTTAAGCGTGACGGGGTTCACGGGCCGAGCGCCAAGCCTGGCGGGGTACGGAGCGGGCCTCGGGGAGTCTGGGTAAACGATCCGGCCGCCCGAGCGGACGGTTAACCCAGGCAGGATCGACACGGAGACCGGCGCTCAAACAAAAAAAAAACAAAAAAAAAAAAAACTCGGCTTTCGTTCAAGCCGCTTTCAGCCAGGTCGGGGCCCGGGGTCTACGGACATTTTCTAATTCAAACGCAAAGCTGAAAGGAGCGCACATACAGATACGACACCCGAGGCGAACAAAACAGACGCTCACTTTCAAATCCAAACCGCCCAAGCGGCGCGACGGCCATCCGAAAGCACGTGCTGGGAACGATGCGATAAACGCGATGGAGAAACGCACACATACGCACGAGGAGGCAGGGAGAGAGAGAGAGAGACTCACTGCAGTTCTCCTCGTCCGAGTTGTCCCCACAGTCACTCTGTCCATCGCACCTCCAGTGGTCCGGGATGCAGTTGTTGTTTTTACAGTGGAACTCGTGCGGTCCGCAGGTCTTCTCATCTTGTGACAGGAACAGACGGACAAACAGACATCATTTGGAAGCACGCAGATACGAATATGTGGAGTCAAACAATCCTAAATAAATTTAAATGCTCATTACTTTCAGAAATTACTCATTGCTGACATCGCTAGCACTTGCTTTTTATTAAGGGAATACAAAATTCTCATAATGGTCCCCTTTTTGCTGCCATAGACGTCGATAAAAGTTTATGTGGACGTTTAACAATAGTTTCCAGGACTTTCTCAATATATTAATAAACACAGCCAACACTGCTTATTTTAAGGGTGCAATTAACACTCACAGCATGTCTTCCTTAATGCAGCGTTTGCTAGCCAGGGCTCGAGACTCACTCAGTAATTACAATGAATTTATGTGGCGCACTGGATGAACATTATTCAAAGTGCAGAAGCTGCCTCGATTAAATTACTCTTTTGAAAGACTAATCCTTCTGATCTGTGATCTACACACTGTAGTAATACTGGGTGGTATCATTAAAAATTAACCTCATCTGATTGTGAGATTCTGTCATATGAACAGATGCACTCTATTAATCCTCATATTGCAGTCCTATGTTTGCGTGCCAGTCCCCAGCCGTATATTAAGAAAGTACTGACTTGATATTGAACCGCGGAAGAATTTGAATACATTTATCTTCCTCCGTCTGCTTCGGGGCGGAATTCACCTTCCGTTCTTCAGACAGTCTGAGAGGGTGAAATATACGAAGTAAAATCTCCGGGACGTCTTTTTAAAGAGGGAATAAACATGCTAATAGGAGCGCGTCCCTCCTGGGGCTACGATAAATGACTTTCGGTGAGCGGTAATGTTCGGAGACGTCTGACAGCGCAAGCCGGGGACGGGCGGGCTGTTTCTGAGCAGGAAGTCAGCCGTTCGCGGCCCCCATTCGCCAGGGTTGCTGTAGAAACCTCTGCATACAAAGATAACCTGCTCAGACTTCTGTGTGCTGCCACAGAAGCGCCGATTACAGTGACATGTCTAGACCTCTCTGCCAGTCTTCTTAAGGGACTGCACTATATTTTACACTATTATTACTGTTATTATTATTACTATTACTATTTTTATTATGTTGTTGTTATTATTATTATTATTATTAAGATAAATGTGGCACCCAGCGTGGAACTGAGCATCTCAATGTTCCAGCCCAACTTGGAATAGCCAATCATCTCCAAGCTCTGCGGCATTCATGCTGCGATCCCCACTGCTGATTCGGGAGAGCGTAGACATCCACGGTTCTTCTCCAAAACACCTTGTGTTGCCACTTCCTTTGTTTCACACCACAGACCACAGCTGAGCTCACACAGCGCGGATTCGGGGGAAGACCTCTCACACGCGGCTTTCGCGTGCAGTCCACCGGCGCTCGATCGACCAGCAGAGGTCGCTAGATCGCGATGGAGGCGTATCTCCGAGAGACCCCCTCCCATGCCCCGGGCAATGCCATCACCAACAGCCCTACGGAGCTACAGTCACTACTGGTGATGCGGATTATCCCTAGTTTACACTACCAACGCTCAGTGTCAATTAGTGTCTTATAAAGTGCCCAACAGACATATGAAGGTTACATAACACACTACCTGGAAACATGTTCATTACCTTCGTACATTTGTAGGAAAGGGAAAAATTATATCTGAATGAAATTATAAATAATAATAACAACAACAACTTCAAAATAACAATAATAATAATAATGTAACACAGCATCAGTGCATTGTTTCCTTAAAAAAAACATAGCAACTTAAGCATGCAGTCATATCGTTAAAAAATCATTCACGTACGACTTATGCAGAGAAAGGTGTTCATGTAATCCAAACCAGCTATTAGGAAGTGCATGAAAAGAAGCACAACAGGCCTTGGAAGCACTCAGGGCAGAAGTGTGATGAATAATTCAGCGGGAGCAAGCGGAAGTATCCTTTTAGCACCCACGACAGTAATGGCATCTTCAGACGAGACCCGGCCAAAACAATAACCTGCTCGCTGCTCTGGCTCATTAAATTTCCTGAAACGGCGGCGCTGCGGTTTAAAGTCACTTCGGCGATTTGAGCGAGTTCAGTGAAGAGCTCACGCTCAGTGGCACGCTGTAACTGAAGCGGTGGTAATGAGACCGTGACTCGGCGCCGGCCGCGTCGAGCCCGCCTCCCCGTTAGCTTCGCTACTGTACGCCCGACGAGGCCCGACAGCCGAGGCCCTGTCACGCAACTTAATCCTTAAAAGCAAATAACGTCCGGCGTGTTCGCTCTTAAAACGTGATGCAATGTGCGAAGCCCGAAAATTATATCTGACAAGGACCATGGCTCTGTTGATGGGCCTTTTTCAAGCGAAGGGTAATTAATTACTGCAGGTAACGAGTCATCCTGTTATATGGTTGATGGTTAAACTTATGTGTGATAAGTGATAAGCAGCCTCCTATAAGCCACACCCTATAAACTTGGCTGTCATAGTGAGCGCCCAGTACAGGGAGGAGTCAGAGGGGAGGGGCTTCCTGGAGAAATGGCAACTAGTGGCCAAAACAGTTTGATATCAAAATGGGCATAGGAACATGTTTAATAACTGTCTACCTAGCAATACGGTTTGCAACTAGTGCTCAACAAGGCAACAAAGGCACCACTTAATGCTTATGTGACAAGCTCGCCGAGAAAGGCGGCACCGCGAAGGCCGCGGCAGCCGCCAACTTCGGACGCGCGGACCGCCGGAGCGAGCGGGATCGCTAGAGCGGAACACCGGAGGTAAGGAGGAAGGGAAAACAAGCACGTCCTCTGGAAATGACAGACAAATCAATTTGGCTGTAAGAGAGGAGCGACAGTCCTTAATTAGAGAGACACACCGAGCTGCCCTTTCTGTCATCGCTCGATATGAGCTCTCTCGTTTCTGCAGAAAATAGCTTATTGATAACCTATAAATTTCACAAGCGCGTCGCCCAAGGCGAAAGCGACACTGTCATCACGCGCGGTTTGTCCTAATCGACTACGGAGAAAGTGTGACTTTGCCTGAAATATCCATGTGCGGACAATATTGATTCAATTTGAAAAGAGAAATGACATTTAAAAAAATGAAAGGACGACGGCTTCAGGAGGATTCCATAGATTCCAAAAATGCAACTTTCAAAGCATTTATCGGCCAACGTACTGTATGATTGCCAATATTTGGGCAGGTAGATGGCATTAAATATTCTGACACATACGGTACAGTGCCTTCCAGAACTGATAAAAATGAGCTAAAAAAAAGTTATGCAAATTTTCATAGTGTTGTATCAGTTTATATTGCATTCAAGATATGATTTTTTCTCAAAAAAACTTCAAAGCATTATTTGCACCCTTGGAAATAATTCATTATAATTGAAATCTAAGACTTTTTAAAGTGTTTTTTTGGTTTACGCAGTGTGTGAGAATATTGACAAATTTCCCCACTTTTACACTCAGCATTGTTGAGATACAAGACAATAAACATTGTTGTGTGTTGTTCTACCCGCAGTAGTATTTCAAAACTAAATGCTGTTTGAGGTTCAGTCTCTGGCCTTCACATATGAAAAGAGAATTATTTTTCACTTAAAATGACTGCGGAACGGGGATGAAAACTCAGACTGACTCTTGAGAGACTGAAGGAGAGGGGGTAAGAGAGGGGGAGAGAGAAAGAGAAAGAGACAAACTGACTGGCAGACAGAGATAGGGCAGAGGAAAGACTCTCCTCAAGGAAACAGTATCTGTTTAAAAAATGAAAACATTCATGTCAACTTCTTTTAATTCTTCTCAAAACTTTTTGAATCCTTGTTAAACATCATAACTACTGAAAAACAGTCACGACTATACTTCAACTTAATCCAAAATCATATAAATGCTATGCACGTACTATTTAAAAAGCTTTTTGAACATTAGAACAGATTATACATGTACAGTATTAGAAAGCATAGCATGGATCGGAATACAACACCACAAAACGCGGCACAAATGGGGGCCTATCCCAAACCACCAAAACATTAAATCAAAAAATCTAAACAAATATAAATGTATTTATGCAGCGCATTGCACAAACCATTGTCACAGTAGGCTTCACAGACAACCCTGACCTATAACCCCACAGGACAAAGTCCACACCTAAAAGAACAATACAGTAAATTAAAAGTCATTTTAAACTATTAAATTACTACATTGCACATATGTTATTACATTATTTAGCAAAAATACCACCATCAGGCCAGTAATGTAAAGAACAAACAATTACATTTAAAGTCATTATATTTTTACATTATGGTTAAAATGTTTTGGGCTTTCATGGGGCACTGTGTATTATTATAATTATTATTATTATTATTATTATTATTATTATTATTATTATTATTATTATTATTATTATTATTATTATTTATAATTATTATCCCATAATAATTTCTTTCTTTATTTTTTAATTCACAAAATATGTAATCATAATGTAGATGGACCAAAATGCTGTTCCGTGTCAAGGTAATGTACAGTAAGTTCCATCCATCCATCCATCCATGATCTATACCCGCTTATTCTTGACCAGGGCGAGACCCTATCCCAGCATGCAATGGGCGAAGGGCAGGACAGGTGAAGCACACACACCATTTACTCACGCACTCACAACTATGGGCAATTTAGACCCTCCAATTAGCCTAACCCGCATGTTTTTGGACTGTGAGAGGGAACCCACGTGGACACGGACACGGACACGGACACAGAACACACAGAAAGGCATCGGCTGAAATTTGAACCCAGAACCTTCTGGCTGTGAGGTCACAGTGCTGTCTACGGCAATGCACAGCCCTACTGCAAGCGCATTTACCGGGAACAGACAAATGAAATTTACAGCATTTAAAAAATTGATTTTTGTCTTGTTTCATATAGTAGTTTTAATTAATTTGCCAGTAATAACAAGGTTATTAGTCAAAATGCGGACTGGTAGAGATATGGCCTTTAAAGAGAAGAAATTAATGTTACTTTTATAGCAAACCAATTTAAGGTTATCACTGGAATGCTTGCCTCTGTTATTTTTCTTATTCGCTGCTACTTACATGTATATGCGTGAAATGCCTCTAAATTGCCTATTTACCATTGAACAGGAAGTAAACTACCAGCACATGTCCAAACGATGCACCTTTAAATGCCTAGTTTTATTCTGCGCATTTAAATTCTGTCACGGCACTGCATCTGTGTGTGAGCAAAGCCAATAAAACGCATTATAGAGCCATTCTCCCCGTTGTGCTCTGTTGCACCTCGAGAAATGCTAAGAAGTCACCGGTGTCAAAACGGCAATTTTCCTCCACCATACGATAAACACAACAGACATTTTTTTTTTCATTTCTGAAGCAGTTTTCTTATAAATCCTGTAAATGTCAAATCTATTTGTGTGCATCTGCCCAAGTGATACACAATGAGAATTGCTATTCACCAGAATACCAGCCATAGTCAGTAAAATAACCTGGTAGAGTCTGGTAGTCCTTATCATTTCATCATATATTCAACTCGTAAACTAGTTAAGTAGTAAATTACGGTCCGGTAATTGGTATGGTATGGTATGGTATGGTATGGTATGGTAATTCTCAACTTAACTAGTTTACTAGTTGATCATATTTGTTCACAAGTTTTTTTTTTTTTGTCCAAGTAAATGGCAACTAGTGGCCAAAACAATTTCATATCAAAATGGGCATTGGAACATGTTTAATAATTATCTAACTATTTATACAATTTGCAACTAGTGCTCAACAAGGTACATGTTTATGAGAATGTACAAGTGTTAAAAACACAAAACATACTGGTTAAAAGTCAGAACATCTTCAGAATGGGATAGACTTAGTGATAGAAACTGGCTTGAACTAGTGAAACATATTCTACACTAAAAGTTCAGACTACTCAATATTTTAAGGCAACTTGCTACTCTAATTTTTTTTTGTTTTCAGCATAACTTAGATTTTAAAATCTTGAGTTCAACAAACATTCATTAGTTCAATTTTAAGTTTTTCTAACAATGAAATTTAAGTTTTCTGAAAAAAAACAACTAATGGGCACAATGTGATAAAAATATAAGGTAAGCTCAAAAGTAAAGAAAGTTGCTTTAAAATGCCTCCTAATTAGCATTTTTATACAACTAGTTCATTAGTGAATCTGCTGACTCAACTAGAGACCATGTTGGCTTTACTATTAAACCACTATTACTATTTACTATTATTAGTCAAGTGAGTATATGCAAATACGAACACTGCAACTGAACTTGTTAATACATCACACTGTTGCTACTTCACTAGGTAAACAGAGCTGCTTTAATTGCAAGATGTTACGCTTAAAAGGTCACTTGTGGGTTGAGAGGCTGATAAGGTCTGACTGTAGTGTCACTAGTCGGTACTGTTGCGCAACTGTTAAGGTTTCTGATGTAACAAGTGCAATAAAAATGCAACTGGTGCCTCAAAATGAATGACAAGGCGCAAATCTTTGATATCAAAAAGGCTTCCTTCAAATAGTAAGACAAAATGTCAAACACACTGTGAAAAGCAGGCGACCAGTGGGAAAACTGAACATTGGGTATAAAGGATATGCAATAAATCTTTATTTGGCTTGCCATACACCTGATTCCTACAGCCAGTGCTGGAAATTAAGCTTGCCCACTCGCTGGCTTGTTTCATTTGCGTGAGCTAAGATAGCCGATACTGCTTGATGTAAATTGGCCTCATTTTGACATCAATACTTGTAATGGCAGGCAAGATTTTGCAGGTTTTAATGAATGACTTATAGACGGTGTTTTACATGAATGAGTAACTCGGTATTTTTGTGCGTTGAAAACGTTTTTTGTTGAGATCATTTACAGCAGAGAAATAACCAAACAGGGAGTGTATGTATACATATTGTGTCATGTCTGAGAGCATCAGTTGATTAAATTAAACTGTTAAATTTCACCTTTTCATTGTTTAAATTGCTAGTTATTTAATTTCAACAGTAAAAACTGGTTGAATTGTTGATCTAAATAAATATACAACATTTGCAGCCTCTTGCACATCCTGTTGCTGCTTTCAAACTTGTTGGGATAGTATTGGGTCAACACATTCATGTGAGATTGTTCTCCCAATGTAGCCTCAATCATTAGTGTACAAATACTTTTTGTTGTTCTATGCGTAGTATTACAGATGGAAATATTACAAGTCATAGTAAACGAATGTCCAAGCATGAGGTGAAAGTGAAGAGATTCGTTTTTTTTTTTTTTTAATGATGTGGAGTTAAAGACAGGGCTAGTAACACTGCAGCTGGGCCAGTGGAAATATGGTAGGCTAGTGCTGAAAGAGCAGCCCCTGCCTACAACTATAAAACACAATCATCCATTAAAAAGCTCACGCTAGGCAAGATGAACTTTTAAAAACTGCATTTCTAAGAGCTAGGAATTTCACAGCAGGGCCGCTTTCTTTGCAAACGCAAAGCCATCAGATAGAAAGCTCTGTTTGAAGTTGTGCAGAAGGCAGATGATTCTCAAACCAAAACGTCCAAAAATACTTTAAAAATCAGAGTGACAATGAATACTGACACTTACTGTATATAAATGCTAATACTGCCAACATGCACTAAACTGTATTGTACTTCTGCCACTGGCCTATGGATTGCATAGCCTACATATCATAGATGCCACACACCACACAGCTCAATGGCCTTATGATAGCATCCAGACACAAGCTAATATTTCACACAATGGGACAGCATGCGCAGGCAGTCACCGTCTCAGACACTACACACTCAGACAAACTTCTCTCTGAGGACAGACCTGTCAGAAACAACAAACCTGCAGCCTCAGGCCAGTCAGAGTGCACCTGTACCCCTGAGAGACAGCTAGTGTGCATCTGTACCCCTGAGAATGGGACAGCCAGTGTGCATCTGTACCCCTGAGAATGAGACAGTTAGTGTGCATCTGTACCCCTGAGAATGAGACACTAGTGTGCATCTGTACCCCTGAGAATGAGACAGCTAGTGTGAATCTGTACCCCTGAGAATGTGACAGCTAGTGTGCACCTGTACCCCTGAGAATGAGACAGCTAGTGTGCATCTGTACCCCTGAGAATGTGACAGCTAGTGTGCATCTGTACCCCAGAGACTGTGGCAGCTAGTGTGCATCTGTACCCCAGAGAATGTGGCAGCTAGTGTGCATCTGTACCCCAGAGAATGTGGCAGCTAGTGTGTACCCGTACCCTGCTCTCAGCCTGGGCTGGTTCACTAAATAGCTGCCTTCTTGCATAAGACTTAAAGCTCTGCAAGTTGCCTCAGGTTCGGATGCCTGTTAGATAAGTGCACAACCATCTTTAAACATCAGCATGAGTCATAACAGAAGGAAATGCATTCAGCTCATTCAGCGACCCGTTTGGGTTGTTCTTTTGATGCGTTTTTATGAGGTCAGACTTTAATAGCGCCATGCCACTTACGACAGTCGGCTTCGTCCGAGCCGTCTGCGCAGTCCGGATCTTCGTCGCAGACCCACAGCTTGGAGATGCAGTGCATGGTGGTCTTGCACTGAAACTGGTCCGGAGAGCACGTGCTTTCCGCTACAACGACAAAAAACATCCTTTCTATTACTCAAATTATAAGCCCAGCTCTCAATCAGAAGAAGAGAAAAAAAAAACGCAATTCAATCTCGAT
Organism: Anguilla rostrata; assembly: GCF_018555375.3. Taxonomy (NCBI): domain Eukaryota; kingdom Metazoa; phylum Chordata; class Actinopteri; order Anguilliformes; family Anguillidae; genus Anguilla; species Anguilla rostrata. Next base: position 9,195,763 of record NC_057947.1, read on the forward strand.
ATTCCTCTGCTAGAATAATGAACAATTTCTCATTTGGCATCACACCTGACAGTAACAGACAGTACCGGCTCAACAGAAATGCCATTGGCTGGCCTGCTAAATTTGGGCAGATGAATTCTACCAATACTTCTGCCATACAGTAATCCTGACCCAGGAATACTTTCACCCCAGAGAATTTTAATCCCCTACTAATTTGTTCCCCCGTATGTGATTACCCCTGGTATAAACCTTCCCTCTGCTAATCTACCCCCTGCTAGGGGTTAAATTTATCCCAAGGCTGTCGGCACTCGGGCAGTTAATCCAGGCAATCCCCTCGGTGACGCTCCGGGCCATGTTGGCGGGTTTTTCCACGAGCTCTGTGCGCCAGGGGGCCTCTGGGACAGAACGCTGCGTGGTGCCAGGGTGGGGAGGGACGGGCGGGGTGGGGGGGGGGGGGATTGGGCCCTGCCTGTGCCGGCGGCTATAACCGGCGCTCTCCTCTCAGTCTGGTAATCTACCCGTCGCTTTGGGTCGCCGTTAGCTGTTGGGCTCCAAGCTCCGCGCTCTGGAGCTGTCACTTAGCATGGCTCAGCTCTTAAAGGGGTCTGGCATGACACACACACACACACACACCTACACACACACACACCACCATCACACACACCCCCACACACACCACACACACACCACACACACACACACACACACACACCCCTCAGTCACACACACACACACACACACACACACACCCCTCAGTCACACACACACACACACACACACACACACACACACACACACACACACACCCCTCAGTCACACACACACACACACACACCAACCCCTCAGTCATACACACACTACAACCCCTCAGTCACACACACACTACAACCCCTCAGTCACACACACACCCACCTCTCAGTCACACACACTCCAACCCCTCAGTCACACACACACACACTCAAACCTCTCAGTCACACACACTCCAACCTCTCAGTCACACACACGGGGAGCAGACTGGGGGGGGGGGAGGGGGAGTCTCCCTGTAGTCCCTAACAGCGACTATATCAGACAAAATTACAAAGTTTCATTTTGGGAGGTCTGCTAGGGTGGGACTGTAGTTGAGGCAGATAGGTTTGGGATCACAAAATCCGCAGAAAAAGTTCAATTTCAATCCAACACTTTCTCTTTGTGCATAAAAAACTAAACTTGCCTGTCAAAAAAAGAACTGCCTTTCAAGTGTGAGGTAAATCAGTCTAATGAGAATTCAGCTCCCAAACCTGAATCACAGGCCCAATACATGAAGAGGCCTTAATGGTGCTGAGAGGAAAGAGAATGTGAGATCACAGAGAGCAGAGAAATTCACCGCTCCTTATTTCACGGGCTCCATTTTCTGTGCCATGTTGCTTTGTGGATTTTGACGTGCCTGGGTCCGTTTGGAAATTCGGTAAATAGCTGTGGGCTGGAGTGGGAGGAGAGGTGCTGTTGGGGGAGCAACACGCAGTTTTGGTGTCAGTTTAATGGGAAATTCCTACCTGCGCCACCCGCCTGCGCAGACCAAGTCTATGGTGCAAGTTGAGCGAACCCATCAACCATTTTCGTGGATCATATGCTGTCCAATGTTACTATGAATTCCGGAAGCAGGAAAAATGCACTTTTTCTATTGTTAATTGTCTTCTTTATAACATGAACTCCTCCATTTATTTCTGTTTTTAATCCTTTATGGCTGTTCTTACACTGCACTGTATTCCTTTCTTTTTCTTACATCCGCCTGTAATGAGAAGAATGAACCTAAACAATCTTTTCATTTTAATTATACGGCTATCGTTAAAGGGGAATTCCACCACAAAACAACCCATTTAGCTCATTTAACAGATCAAGGCATAACCTTTTAATTCCCTATGTGCGGCAGGCCAAAGCAATCTCAGCAGCGAAAGGTTCAAATTTTGGTAGAGGGGGTGCGTCATAATGAGTATTAGCTTGTGAACTAGCAAGCACAGAGGCCCTTTTTAAAAAAATAATTTAAATTTGGTGGCCACCTGTACCCCGGTGCTACTCAGTTCCCTGTGTAAAGCTGAGAGACGTCGGTCGGGGGCAGGAAGGAGGCGGCCTCGTCTCTGAGGCATCGCTCCTCGAGCTGCTGACCGCGATGCCGACGCTACGCGAGGCCGCTTTATGAGTGACAGGTGACAGTTCTCCCCGCTGAGCCGCTCCCACCCTCCCCTGGAGCCGCCAAATACGCCGCTCCCTCAGTAGAATATTTGAACAAATTCAAACAAATTTCTCTTATTTATTAAATTCCTTCGAACTCAATTTTTGGGAACGGTGACATCCCTACTCCGCACCTCCCGCTCAAGAATGTCAGTTTTCCCTTGGGAGAAGCTTTTTGTGATGAGTATTATCCTCCTCTACTTTGCAGTGGTAGACCACAGATATTAGCAGTACGCTGGAGCACAAAGCACTGGGCTCATAAAGGGAATGAAAAGAGGTCATTTGATTGGCTATAATTTAATCCAGCTGCAGCACACCCACTGTTAATACATTCAGCCTAATCCAGCCCATTTTCTACCTGCCCCATGAGCACTTAGCTATGCGCTCTGTATCAATACAGGCAGTAGCCACGCCCAGTGCGCCCATGCACCGTGCAACACTGATTCCAGAAAACAGAGCCCTGCATGTCTCTCTCCACTCCTTCAGGAAGCAGCTCTAGAATTCTATTCTCAGCTCTTTAAACGGCCCGGCTGTTTATCTCTCTCTGCGACTGAGCGTTGCCCTGGATTCAATCAGCACAGGTCCTTAACTACAGTTTGGCAAGTTCGGCGATCAATAAAACTAATTTGTCGAACTGAGATCGCCAAAGAAAAAACACTTAGATTTGCTCGTTATTGAAACTTAAAGAAAAACGTTGATTGAATGAACGTAGGCCAACCCTTCACCGAAACAAAGCAATGTCAAAAAAGGACATGGATTCAATTATTCATCTGTCCTTAAGTTTAACTCTTCGGATTTCAGGGGTAACCTCGCCGACCGCCCGGGTCGGACGGCGGTCGCGCGGGCGGACCGCGAACGCGAAGCGGAGAACGCGACGAGCGGGGCTCACGGCAGTCGGCCTCGTCCTCGCCGTCGCCGCAGTCGTCCTGCCCGTTGCAGCGCAGGTTCAGGGGGATGCACTTCTGCCTGCTGCTGCACTTGAACTGGCCGGAGAGGCACATGTACGTGTCTGGAGAACAGAAAGAGAAAGAGAAAGAGAAAGAGAGAAAGGAGCGTCTGAAAACGGGCGAGATGATAACCGCTGCACAATGGCATGTCCGCAATGTTTCCGATTTACATTTACGTATACAGAAAAACTTATGAAAATGAAAATGACACTTTTTAGGAATAGGATACTGAGACACGCCTTTTACTTTTTTTGATTTCTTTTCTGTTGGCACATTCCGCTGTGATGTCACACAGCTGGACACACCTCTATTCCACAGGTGATATAGATTTGGCCTCCTAATTAATGAGGGGATCGGAGGTAGGAAGTCTTTGGTTTTGGTGGTGTTTGTTAGTGGGTCATAAAAACAGTGAGCCCGCTTAAAAGGACCACATCATCGCAGCACCGCATGGGACATTTACGTTCACTCTTAACCAGTACTGAAGTTTAGAGGAAAACTGTTTTTCTTACTCCACAGTAGTATCCTGCAGTCTGTTCATCTAAGCCTGTGGATGGGAGGCTCAGGTCTATCTACCGTGCTTGTTGTTGTTTATTTTTGTTTCATTCCCTAATAAATGACCTGTGAATAACTGAGAGTCACCTGTCCAATGGGGTGATGTCCAGTGCCATTTTACCCCGTTTTTATATCGTTTCATTCGCTAACACTCATACATGACAGGTTACGAAACTACCCTTTCCTTAAGTAAAGCCAGGTTAACCAAGGCAGGACAGTTTCTGTTATCATTACCATAGCATAGTTATTGAGTTAATGAGTTCCCCCGTTCCCTTTGTTGAAATTTGACTTTGAGGAGCATTCTAAGAGACTCGTACCACAGTTGGCCTCGTCCGAGTTGTCTCCGCAGTCGTTCTCTCCGTCGCATATGAAAGGAGGGAGCGCACACAGGCCCGTCCCGCACTGGAACCGCCCCGGCTGGCACTTAAACTCAGCTGTGAAAATAAAGTTCATATCAAAGACCGAGGACCTGGCACCTCTGGGACCAATGCCAGTTCTGTAATTATCAGGCTTATTATTTCCTTCGCTAATCGAAGAGAGTCATTCTTTTGGAGGTCTGTGCAGGGAGAAGTGAGAAGTGTCCTACCTGGCAACCCCCTGTGATTGTGTTAGAAAGAAAAGATCAACCAAACATGCAGCATCTCTACTGTTACACGGTATGTAAGACTTACATATCGTCTGTAAACATGAAACATAAAATATTATCACTGTCATTGGTTGTTTTCAGTTGAAAATCAGGGACACTGCCCCCTCTGGGCCCTCACACCCTTACTGCAGCGAGCACCTCTCCTTATCTGTGCCTGCTCATGCTATGGTTGCCCCTCCTCTCCCTCCTCCTCCAATGCTGTTCATCTGCCTCTCCCGCTTAGCCCTCCCCCCGCCACCAAAAAATCACAGCGAACTGCACACCAGTCATTTCACAACACCGCGTTCCCGCATGGCTTTCCTCCCCAAACTGATGGCGAACCGACGTACCGTGAACTGCTCGACTTCAAATTGCATTTGCATATTCATGTACCGAATTTGTGAATTATCACAGCGCTGCTCTTAATAACGCGGCTGCACAGTCTGAAGTCTGTCTGACAGCCCGGAACTTTCCCTCCGCGAAGCGCACGACCTGGAAGCGGCAGGAATAACATCTGCGGCGCGCACTGTCCCCACTTCCACACGAGAGACGCTACTCACGGCAGTCCGCCGGCTCGTCGGACCCGTCGCCGCAGTCGTCCACGGTGTCGCACTTCCACCAGAAGGGGATGCATTCGTCCGTCCCGCACCGAAACTGCGCCAAGACGACAGCCCAGCAGAAAAAAAAGAGAAGAAGAGAGAGGAGGGACGTAGAGATGAAGAGGACTCACTCGACACCGGCAGCAAGTGAAACAAAATATCACCTCGGCCAGAAACGGAGACGGTGTAAGCCGAAGGGACGCTGTTGGGGGAACAGCTCCCCCTGTGGTGTGGAGGAATAAAGGCAGCGCTGACCTGGCTGGTGGTGCAGTTGGAAAGGCAGGTCTTTCTGTCCTGGGCCAGGTAGAAGTTTGTGGGGCAGGCGCACCTGTAGCCCCCGCCGGGGGAAAGGAGGCAGAGGTGGCTGCACCCGCCGTTTACCACCTGGCACGGGTGCTTGGGCACTGGGCACGGGGGAAGCCACACAGACATGGCACAGAGGTTCACACTCAGCCATTCATTCATTCATAATATGTTTTAAAATTGCACTGTATATCATCTTAAACTACTGTAGTATTATTGTTATTGTTATGGCAGTATATGTCATTATATCGTGTTCTGTCAATCTTAACTTGGCTGCTTAACTAAACTGTCCCTATATTGCATTTTACTGTATGGTGTGGTGTGCAGCAGCTGGCTGTACCTACGGGTACCCGTGTGCATTTTTACCTGCCCGTGCGTATTGCTAATCTCCTGTGTGTTTTAAGCGGCTGTGTGTTTCTAACTTCCTGTGTGTGCGTCTAACTGCCTGTGTGTGTTTGTAACTACCCATGTGTGTTTTTAAGCGCCTAGGTAGAGCAGGTGTTTAGATAGCAATGACATGGCAGCTGCATCTCTGCCAGCACGATTAACAACATGCATTGGAATAGGCATCCCTCTAAAAGATGTCTGTGGGAAAAAAAAAAAATTATCATAACACATGGCTTCTGAAGTCACACAATACTACAATTTGGGAGATGATAGGTAAGATAAAAGATGACCTGGAACCAATCAATCAGACACTCTATCTGCGCAAAACCTCAATTGCAAAGAATATGCTAATTCACTCTTGGATCTTGAATCAATAAAGGAACTGTGACAGCTTTGCATACATCAAGTCCTCGAATGCACCAGAGAAATAAACAAAGTATGATTCACACACGGCGGTGGAAAGCACACACAACGGTGCTACCAAGAAAATAGGGCCACGGTGTGCTGTGCTGGGTCAACTGTGTAATCTACATAAATTTACATCATAAATCATACATTTTATGAAAATGTTGTTCAATACAGGGTGTGTCTGATTAATGAAGATAATTGCTAATTATCCTCGCAGTAAGCATGGAATTTTTAAGATGACCTAAAACCAGGCAGTAATAAGCCATAGGCTATTTATAGCTAGTTGTGCTTGAAAGTGGACCTTCCAATAAACAGTATCCTTCTTTGGGTTAAAAGAACAGACATACTAAAATCCACCCTCTGTAATTTGTTTTCCACTATAATAGAGTAGGTTATTGTAAATAGGACATACATATTAATATAACTCCAATAACATGATACTTTAATAAAAAATAATTTTTACAAAATGGTGGAATTGTACGAGACGGTAAGATGTCAGAATAAATACCGAAGAGGTCCATTTGCTGTTCATCCAATCTGTGGCTAAATGGATCCTTGTTTGTCAGTATTATTGCAGCATCATTATTTGTGGGCCAAGCAAAAGATAATCCCTTGTAAAATGACAGGAAATTTTCCAATTAATGACAACGAATCAGCACCTGCAAGGTGTGAACACAGCCGGCCTTTCACAGTATTTGTGCATTCAAGAAAAAAAGGACATGAGCGGCCATTTTGAGTAAAGAACTATTTGTGCTCAGACATCTGAGACGGGATACAGCCTCAAATGTAAACAAACACAGATGAAACGTGGCGGAACCCTGACCTGAGGGCTGAAGTATTATGTTTTGCAACTAACAATGTGACCTTTTATTGAACCTGTAAACTGTGGTCGCTAGCTGGCCGTAGCTGTGCGGCTACTTGAGCTGCCTCGATGCTTTAGCGAATCAGCCATTAATGTGGCACGGATGGCACTCACAGTTGACAACAAGCAAAACAAACTACGTGGTGTTCTGCTCAGTTGACCTTCTCTCAGAGTGGCTGAGAAACCTTCAACCGTATCCCATGTGAGACAAGCAAACTGAGCAGAGACAAGCAGGCCCACATTCTTTTGGATATTTGTTACATTTTTGCAATGACGTTTTGCGATGGACCAAATTAACAAACATCCATTCTGCATAAGTTGCGCTGCACACTGGACCGAGCCGAAGGACCAGAACTCCAGAACGCGCCGACCCGCCCCTCACTAGAACGCCCCGCCCCTGTCTTTTGCGAGGGAAGCGGACGGGACCAGTGATAGTTACCGTCGGGCTGGCGGTAGGGGTGGGGATAGTTACCGTCGGGCTGGCGGTAGGGGTGGTGAACCTTCATGTCCGTTATGGCCTGCCAAGACTTGAGCAGCTCCGCCGCGTCCAGCCCGGAGGTTTTGTGCGCGCGGACCACGGACTTGGACCGCCCGTCCATCCAGTAGACGTAGTCTTCGAAGAGCGTGAGGCCCATCACGCCGTGCGTGCTGTGGGTAGGCACTGCGGGGCAAAGCGGGGAGATCAATCATTGGATAAAATTATTTTAAATTGATTTAATTGGCTAAAAAAAAATGTGTGGTGAGCATTCTGGCGCAAAATGGCTGCCGTGCATCACCCAGGTGGGTGCTACACATTGGTGGTGGGTGAGGTGAGTTCCCCTTCATCACTGTAAAGCCCTTTGAGGGTTCGGAAAAGTGCTATATAAACGCAATGATTCATTCATTCATTAATTAATCACAGGCCTCGCCAGAATGGCAGGATGATATTCAGCTCTACAGAGGCCCGATGCAGCCAGGCACACGTCTTCTCTCCAGCGACAGCCTTCCACACCTGCAGTGTCCTCATTTCCGATAACAATAAGGAAACACTGAAGGTTGGAGAAAAAGAATGAGTGTTCATGATTAACTGATTTTTGAAGATTTAAAAAAAGTTTAAGTTATATGTTGTAAAAAAAAAATGTTTCATAAAAAGAAAAGCTACAGCAGCACTTTATATTTGAATACCAGTTTAATTCACTCCAAAGGGTTTGGATTATTTCAAATAAGCGTTCTACCTATTGTTGGGAAAATGTTCGAACAATGGTTAAAAACTAAATAATTATTTAAATCTTATTTGGAACTGTGTCGACATGCAGCCTGAAACCACTGCGTTCAGTGAAAGAAGGGATGCTTCCAATATCAATAACACTACATGTGGACGGGCTCAAATTATTTCCTGAGAGAGAAGACCTAAAAGCAGCAACAAATCGACAGGACTGAAAATAGTGCTTGTGCTCGCGCAATTCCAGTTTGCAGGGGAAAACAAACCCAAATGGTTGTCCTCATATGCCATTATCGCGAAGTGCATTTAGACGACTGGCATCAACTGAAAATGCACCTAGTTGTTCCCATATGCGATGTCAACATGTCAATACCTTCATCCTCTATCTGCTGAAACTTCTCTTCCATAAAGAAGCCATTCTCTTCCATTTTCAATGTGTGGCTCAGCTAACTTTAGGCATGCTACAAGGCAGGCAGTGCACTAAGATACCCCTTGGCTAAAACTGAAATAATGAACTCCAGAATGTGAGATATCCTTTAATTTCCAAAGCCAGTGAAAGAGTCAATTAGCATCATTCGAATTAACAATGCAATGCCACTTTTTGAGCCAAATTAATAATTATGACAAAGCTTCAAGGCAGCGTTAATGAAATAAATACCCAGGGTGCATTTTTTCTTTGCTCATTTTTAACATTTTGAATGGTGGTATAGTTTTTGACTACAGATTGGCTGATAATTATTTTTTTAAACGTCCATTCGTTAGAATGCCGTTGCTAACTGGGGAGAGAGCAGCCAGGTGCGCGGGAGGCGTGTCCTCAGCCACGGCTGCACTTCACGGCGCAGTCCAGCAGGTGTCAGCGCATCAGAGGAGCACGCTTCACATTCTGTAGTGTGCCTGCAGGAATAACTCTCACGCAATAAGGCCCTGCTGACTGCCTCCCTTCCTCCCTGAGTAAGGCTGTAGGCTGTCCTTTGGAGGAGCCCTGTTGCCGCTGTACGCTCTAACCTCGCACACAACCAGGTCTGTTCCATCAGAGGTAAATCTGTCAGCAAAGGCGTAAGCGCAGGCTTTTACAATATCCGTACATTTGTATAAGGAATTCAGGTGGGCCTCACACTGCATTCTAAGTTTGCAGTTACACCACCATCCATTATGACCAGCCACATCTTAATCCTTCGGCGGATGTGACACAGAATTATTTTTCTTCCCACAACACACAAACCAATGGCAAGCACCTTTCTATTGTTCTGTTCATGTTGCTTCTATGTTGAAGTTACTGTAAGTTGCGCACAAGTAAAAGTATGCAAACAAGTTTTTATTTTAAAATGCATGTGGGCGTGCGCGTATGTAGGCATGGTTTAGCCCTTAGTGTCTTTTTGAGGTTTAATTTAAAGAGCAGCATTCTTGGGAAAAAAACATTGCTAATAAATAATAATTTAAGCAAAAAATTCACAATACAAAAGAATTGTGCGGACAGTAGAGACAAGCAATCGCAGCCCATCCAAATGTCTACCCAAAATGCCGACTGCCTATCCAAAAATATTACATTGCTTCATAAAATCGATCCAAATCTCAGAGCTACAGCGTGTTCCTTCTACCACAGCCAGCCAGGTCCGAGCACTGCCATCAACATAATGCTTCATACATACTGGGCATAATTTGAACACTATTCATATATTTCAGACCGAGTGACCTGTGCACCTCTAATGCACCGCAATCATAGCAGAGAGTCGGTCGTTAGCGGGGAAATGATACAGGCACAGCTCAATCCGAGACACCAGTGAGCTCACCCCTCCCTCTGCTTTTTACAGGCAGGTCATGTGCATTCATGTACACCGCTGGAGCGCCAACCAATCAAAACGCACCGCGCGTTATCATTACTGAGGCCGGCCGCTGCAGGCACGGGGGCATTGACGCCTGGGGGCTCCGGGGTAGTAAGGCCCTGGGGCATGGGATGCGGGGGGTACGGGGGAGGGGGGGTTAGTTGGTGCCATGCCGAATGTACCGTGAAAATGGTTGTTAAATTCCGTTTATGGCCCCCATCACCCCTCCACCCTTGATTTACTCCATATCTCTGCAGGAAAAGCAAGACCTTCCCTATGAACTTCCTCCCCCTTCTTTCCAAAACTTCCATGATCTACCAAACAGGCATAGTGGACTCTTGAGTTTTCCATTTGGGGAAATGTCCACATTTTTTCTTCACTAACAAGTCTTCTTTATGCCTGTTTTTATTTTCATAAGAGCATATCTCTACACCACTGCAACCGATGGGTGCTCCATTAAGATATGTCACTGTCTTACACAAAATGCTGTTTGATCACTCCTTGTTGCTTCAAGTGCTATCGCTCTCCGCGATTTCCTTTCTGCTGTCATAACAGTACTGCCCTCCCTTTCAAGCTGTCTACCTTCTGTTCCTCTCTTTCTGTGCCATCGCCCTGCGAAGGATGCTGTGGCATTCGCGTTTTCAAAGAGCTCTTCATCAAATACGACTTGAGTGACTGAAAAAATAAAAGCAGTCGGCTCAGTGCTTTGTTACTGTGTCATATTCACACTCATTTGGAGACACTATTGGTGTATGAACACCTTTTCTTTATATAAGGATGTTGTATGCTAAAACATTTACGCCCGAAACCAGGGCCTCTGTGGGACGCTAAAGCAGAAGATTTAGAAATGTGAAAGTGAATGCATTCCTATCTTACTGCCTACATTCCACATTAGCCGAGTCCAGTTTTCATTCAAACTATCACTGCTATAAACAATTAAACTATTGATGTTACATTACAAGATGTCACTGGAGCCAAGTCAAAGCAAAGTCCCATTCATGTATCCATTTAGAGAACAAAAACTTTATCTTAAAATACATACATAGATGTTTGTGAATCTCCAGAGAGAGAACTCTGTCCAAATTAGAGGGATGAATAAGTTTAAAATTTAGCTACATTAATTCATAGATTTATATTGGTAACAAACACACGACATAGACCACTCATTCGTAGTTCCACTGTTTTTCAGGTTCACCCATACGGGGCCCTATTCCTTAACAAAGTTTCACACTCTGAGTTCAAGCTTCAGCATGATGCTGTGGGAAGGGTCTCTGGATTTGCCAAGCCTAATGTGAACACCAGACAATTTCTTCAAAAGCGCATCAGAGATTTAAGCATCTGGTCATATTTTTATGAGAGCCTCCCCACCTGGCTTCACTAATATCCCGCTTATCTTAGCTGGGAATGAAAGGAGAAGAAGAGCACATGGAAGGTGGGGCACCAGGGAGAAAGTGAGGCGAAACAAATTTGTTTTCTGCTAAATGTTTTTTAAAATCTTTCCCTCTACAACAGGGGTTGCCAAGCCAGGTCCTGGAGAGCCGCAGGGTCTGCTGGTTTTTGTTTTCACTCAGCACTTAATCGATCAATTAAAGCAGCTGATTACACAGTTAACTCACCCCACCTGCTTTCTTTGGTCTAAGCGGTTGCTGTATTTAAGGTGAAAACAAAAACAAGCAGGCCCTGTGGTTCCCCAGGACCAGGGTTGTTCCCCCCAGCTCTACAGCTTCGTGTCTCAGCAATGAATCAGTCAGTGCTTTGGGGGATGCGACCATCTATCATTTTTGGTTGTCATACCTCTTCCCACAGCTGGGTCCACTTAGTAATAAGTGAGGTTAAAAAAAACAAAAAACAATTTTAATAGCGGACCAGTCATGCATGAGCAGCTGACTCATCTAATTACACAAGTGGATACGTGATGTCATTATTGACTTTGTAAGCTGATACATATATAAGAAGGTGCGGGCCAGGGCCCCGGGTCATGTATAATTCAAACGACGCATCACTTACCCTGGTGCCTTCCCGTGCCGTCCATGTTGGCAAAGGAGATTTGGTTCTGGTCGGCCCAGTACACCCGCTTGTTGACGTAATCGATGGTTAAAGCAACAGGGCTGTGGATTTCGGTGTCGATCAACACAACCCTGTCGCTCCCGTCCATGCCGGTCCTGCCGATGTGGGGGTGTTCACAGCAGTCTATCCAAAACACATACCTGAAACAGCACAGGGACGCGATGTTTACAAAATGGCTTCTGTAAAATAGTGATTTAGGGGGGTTGTCAAAACACCAACAAGAAAATACATTTTCAGCATTGTGCATATACACATAGAATGAGCTCCAAAATGTTTGACACACAGCCATATTTTATTCTTGATTTGGCTCTGTACTCCACCACTTTAAAATAGTAATCAAACTATTTGCATGTGGTTAAAGTGCAGATTCCCAGTTTTTATTAAAGGGTATTTTAATACATTTTTGTTTCACCATGTAGAACGAGTACATTATGTACAAACTGAATTTGTGAACTATTCCGCACTTTTAGCTCAGTTTGGAAAGGGTTCTGAATACAGAATGCTAAAATGCTAATTCATTTATGGCTCCTAGAGAGAAACAGCACTGTAGAGCTGTTTCTCTCCGAACATTGAGAAGGCATCTGACGGTATGTACAGTATAAGGATGACATTGGCCTCATCTCTCTGTGTTCCTACAGTCAGCCCACAGATTTGAATGACAGAAGACCAGGATGATAAGCATATCCAATATTCAACTTCAAAAGACCATTACAGTACAGTACAGTGTGCGTGTATGGTTGTGTGTATGTTTCTGTGTGTGTGTGCATGCGTTCGTGTGTGCGTGCGTTTGTGTGTATGCGTGTGCATGCATTCGTGTGTGCCTGCATGCATTTGTATGTGTGTATGTGTGTATGTGCATGTGTTTGTGTCTGCGTGCATTCGTGTGTGCCTGTGCATGCATGTGTGTGTGGATTATCATTAGTTAGAAAACCTTTAAAACTGGGCCCAGCAGCCTGGTCTCAAGCCCTCTGCATGGATGGGCATCCGGCTAACTTAGCTCTGAGCCCCTTAGCAATGAAGGGGAAAACTGTTCATCGACTTATATAAGGAAATACTGCAGACATGGTGAAGCGCTGCTGTCCTGTCAGTCACCAGAAAGGCACCTTTTTATACAAGACCAAGTGAGGCAACAGAGCCAGAGTAGAGAAAAAACCTACAACAATAATTCACTGCATAACAGCATGAAGGTCATTATTGAGTGCAGGCACCTGTTTCTGCAAGTGAATTTCCTTTAAGTAGAAGCAGTAGCCAACTGAACACAATGCTTGCTTGCGACAGTGTTGCATCTGGTGTAGTGTTACCATCTATGCAATTTTATAATCCAAGCTAAATTAAGTATTCAAGTAGATGGTCCATTTATTTTGTCTAGCTCCCTTTCTGTGGCTAGCTGCCTAAGTTTCCAGTTTTGTCTGGACTAGTTGTAACTGTAGGCTGCTTGCCTGAAAGCCAATACTGTGCAGTAGCTGCAATGAAATATGCCTGTACGCTTCAAAAAGACATTAAAAGTAAAGTATTTAAAGTACTGTGCAAATTACTTATGTATTGCAAACCCAATAAGTTATGCAATTAACCTGACAGAATGATCAATTATTAATAATACTGCAATATCTGCAATATCTACTGTATATTTAAAATTTATGGCCCATAACTTACATGGGAATTGGAGGTAATCATAAATGTCAGGATACTGAATGTGAGGCAATTTCTTTGCGCTACCGATCCACTTGTCCACGTACAGTCTGTACGGGCATTCTGAACGTCCAATCAATTTCCCTGTGACCTTGCAGTGACCCTTCCAAAAGACTGCTATGTATTTATATAACATTCTGACAAAACCAAATGAATAACTACAAATTAATTTATTTTTTGTTTAAACCCCCAATGAAATGAGTGGGCCAGTCACCCTTCCTCCGTTGTTGCTAGGAGAATTTCATGATCCCTGACACGCCGACTTCTTCTGTAGATTGATGTCTGACCAAAGCAGACCTGGGCCAAACAATTATTTGCAAATACAGAAATAACATCTGCAGACACCAGACAACTTTATAAGAGCTATACATATTTAACACTATTCGTAATTTTATTTCCTATGATTGCATTTTAGGTGGTAACGTGTTTCACTGAAAATTCTCAAAGACCTCAGGAGTGGTATCTGAACTCAGGGTCCCGACCATTGTGATGCCAAGGGCTGAACGGACGGGGCAGCTAATTTAGCGGATGTGAACCCCGCGTGGCGCGGCTGGGTCAGGCGCTGGGTCGGGCGCCGGCTCATGTGCCACGTGTAGCTCCACGCCGCGTGGTCCTCCCGTGCACCTGAAGCGTTGAGCGAGCGGAGACTTTCCGCAGAGAGATAAACGCTTGTGTAAGGTCTGCGTTGTGTCTGCCGTGAACGTTGCCAATGGCAGCTGGAGGACGAGATACTGAAGCTCGTCTGTTAATAAAGACCCTGCTGTATTTCCACTCTCTGCGTTTGATAATGGGTTTGAATATTCATGACCTTTTTCAGTGACTTTTTTCTGTCCAATAGAACACAGCCTGCATTCTGTTCTTGGAAGCTACAATGATTGGCAGTGCTTGTATTGTTTTCTGCGCTATAGATATCTTTAAAACTAGACAGAGAGAAGAATAGTAGACAAGCATGTTTTAAAATACATACAAAACCACTGAGGAAGGTTTTAATGCACACAAACACTGAGGAGGGTTTTAAAACACAAAAAGTGAGGCGGAGTAACGTACGCAGTTTGTGTGTCCAGCGCTATATTTGTGGGGTTCCTCAGCCCTGATCCTACGAGGACGGTGGGGTACAGGCCGTTGACCTTGGACACCTCCAGGGTTTTCCTCTCCATGTCGCACCAGTAAAGGTTCTTTCCGATCCAGTCCACCGCCAGCGAGCTAGGCACCGCCGTGCGATGCACCACCTGAGGGTGAAAGAAGGGGGACACCCGGATGAACACCCCCAGGAAGGGATCAGCACCAGGGATCAGTACCAGGGGATCAGTACCAGGTGATCAGTATCAGAGATCAGTACCAGGGGATCAGCATCAGAGATCATTACCAGGGGATCAGTATCAGAGATCAGTACCAGGGGATCAGCATCAGAGATCAGTACCAGGTGATCAGTATCAGAGATCAGTACCAGGGGATCAGCATCAGAGATCAGTACCAGGGGATCAGTACCAGAGGATCAGTACCAGGGGATCAGCATCAGAGATCAGTACCAGGGAATCAGTATCAGAGATCAGTACCAGGGAATCAGCACTAGGAGGTCAGCACCAAGGATCAGAACTAGGGATCAGCACCAGGGGATCAGTGCCAGAGGATCAATACCAGGGGATGAGCACCCAGGGATCAGTATCAGGAGACCAGCACCAGCGTACAGCATTAGGAGATCAGCTATTCATCACAGCCTGACTTTGGAATTTTATATATTTTCTTCAAAGACAAATGTAGCCTCCAAATGGATATTTATTCAGCAATTATTCTACCTAATTTATAAACAGCTGTACACTGATTATGAGGCAGGAATGGGGAATTCAAAAAACTAGTTGGAAACCCAGTAAAATGGCAGTTGTCATGGGTACGCAACCCTGGTCCTGGAGTTTTTCTGATTTTTCCTCCAATCAAACCCCTGACTAGATAAGCGTATTCATTATGAGGCTTAATGAACAGAGGTGACCACGTGCAGGAGGTACTCAATGTTAGACACTCTTAATAATGAACCAAACTGTGCAATCAAGTTTAAATGGAGGAAACACCAGTAACCAGTAAATGTGATTCCACACCCCTGGCCTACATGAAGCTTATGCAAGGTAGAGTTATTTGACATCAGTTGTAACATCAGCAGATAACTACATAAACAAGTTAAAATGTTAGTGGCTGAGCCGTTTCCGTGCCAACCGCTCCCATCACCAGCTCCGCTTCTAGGAAGTGGGGCTCAGTGATTGACAGGGGGTGATCTCCAGATGATATGTACAACAGGGTGTATTTTCTGTGCCTCTCGACACACTGCCACAATACTCTGTATGTGAAACTAAACTACACAATTCACTCCTTTCTCCAGGTGAGGTGTCATAGAGCCCTAAATATAGACTCACATAACAGGAACTACAAATCCCAGATCTCTCTCTCACAGGACTTCTGGTGTCTGTGTGAGCTGTTCCTTTGCCTTGGTGCCCGCCATGTACATTCTTCCCTTTTGGGTATCAGTACCACGGGACGCGCAGTGCCCTGGTTCAGACTCCCTTTAATGGGGCAGTCTATTCTCTAATTCCAATCAGCGCTGAGCATCCTTGGTTGACGGCCTGGACTGTTCAACACAAACAAACTGGTGAACCGGACAGGCTGTATTTCCCTAGCTGTGGTAGCAGTTGAATGGGGATATAAAGTGTGACATTCTCGCATTTTAAAAATCAAGGAGGATTTCATCATTACATATAACTATGTACGCAGCTTTTTAAAATGGGGCAGTTGATTTGCCTTAAACAATGAGTATTCCAGCTGGCAGATGAAGGTGACCTTTCTATACACAATTTCAATCAAATTTAAAAAGATGCTTCCCACTGTCTGCTTTTAAAAGACAAAGGACACAGGCATGCTTTGAGCCCATCTCTATTAACATTTAACAGGAAACATATAGCCTATGAAATTCACTGAAAACATGCTTGCCCCAGAAGTTCTAATTAAAAACAAAAATTCTTATACGCGCACTTTAGAAAAACTGACAACATTTCTCTCACCAAACGACTCCATCTGCGAACAAGCCAGTAATCATTATTGCAATCCTCTAAAAACAAAAAACAGGAGCGCTTCTAAAGGGTTTTAATTCACTTACATTAGAGCGATATCCCTATGAATCTTACTTTAATACACAGTTATCAACATCTAAATACATCAAAATTATCCTTATGAATCTAATTTCAATACACAATTGTCAACATCTGAATGCATTAAAATTATCCTTATGAATCTCATTTCGATACAAAATGTTAACATCTGAATACATCCAAATTATCCTTATGAATCTAATTTCAATACAAAATGTTAACACACGAATACACATGAATCTAAATTATGCAAAGAACCTCAGCACAGCGTTTGGGAAGCACGTTCTCCTCCGTGGAGCTATTAGGACGGCTCCCGGCCCAGAGGAAGAGTTTCACCCCGAGGTGAAGCACTATCCCTGTGATGAAGAGCATGCCTCTCTTAGAAATGGCTGTAAGCTTGCCTTCAGCCTCAAACCCGGCTGACTGGGTGTGTTTACTGTTGATGCCAGAGGGTCAGTCCTGAGGTTTGGCAGGGTAATGGCAGTGGCTGAGATGCTGTAAAGGTGGAGTATACTATAATGGTATCCCTCCTTAAATCACAGACTCTAATAAATCTCTCAGTGGTGTCTCTCTTTAAATCACTAACTCTAATAAAACCCTTAATGGTGTCTCTCTTTTAAATCGTAAACTAAGAAAACTCTTTATGATACCTCTCTTCGCAATCTAAACGTCAAAAATATATCATCATATGAAGTTTGAAACTTAATTTCCCTATAATATGTTTGTTCTTAACTGAGTTAATAATACATGTAAATTTAAGGAAAATAATGGGGTTAAATTCAGCAGCCAGACTCCTGGTTTGCTTGACTAATGCCACCCAGTGCAGGCATTGGCCCATTGCAGGATTCATTAAAGTTGTGGCACTGCATTACAGCTAATCAGCCAAAGGGAAGATGTGTGTGAATATATGTACACATGCACGTGAGTGTGTGTATGAATTTACAGTATGTGGGTTTGTGTGTGTTTGCAGGTGCGTACGCATTTGTGTGTGTGCGTTTATGTGCGTTTGTAGGTGTGTGGTTGTGCGTGTGTACATGTGCGTGTGTGTGCAGGTGTCTCAGTGGAACTGAGGAGCTGAGAAGCAATCAGACATTCCCAGAAAAGAGGCTCTAAACTTTATGACGAAAGAACCGCAGTTGCTCTTGTCCTGTTAAATGTGCATTTCCTCCAAGCGAAAGAACAGACTGACATACAGTACACCCACCCAACAACCCACTGTGCAGCATTAATACTGAACACACGCCACAAAATTACAATGAGAGGTTTGGTAAGAGATCTGAACAGCACACACTTCACACAGTAAGCAGGTGTGTGTGTGTGTGCGTGTGTGTGTGTGAGACAGGAGGAGAGGAAGCCTTGGTGTGCTAAGTGCCTGCAGCTGTGTTGGCTGTCCGACTCCAATTTGCCACCATCCACCCCCCCCCCCCCCCAGGGTACGCCGTACCTTGAGGTCGCTCCCGTTGAGCCGCATTCTGTTAATCCTGCGTCCGCTGGGTCTGCTCGAGTCGATCCAGTACAGGAACTCCTTCCTGTAGTCAAAGTCTAAGGCCACTACGCTGCTAAGACCCTGTGGAGGGGGACAGAGCAGAGTTACACAGCCGAGCGCACACACCTCCATCCCCGCCACAGGTACATCGCCAACCAGCGTCTTCATCACCGACTGACGGTGACAAACTACCCAAACACACACACCTCCATCCCCGGCGCGGGTACGTCACCTACCAGCGTCTTCATCATCGACTGACAACACCCAGCACAAACTACCCGCCACACAGTGACGTACGCCTACCAGCGTCTTCATCATCGACTGACGCCGACAAACCACGCTGTGTGCCAGACCTGGGTCAAATTCTATTTGCTTTGGATTCAAATCCTTTTCTGTGCTCTACTGATCTTGCCTGGTGTAATTGAGCCTGCCAATATGACCAGAAGGCGGGGTTTGCACTTTTTGAGAGTATTTCATTAGTTCCAATACACCAGACAAGTAAAGCGTAGAAAAGTATTTGAATCCAAAACAAATACGTATTTGACCCAGGTCTGCTGTGTACGCTAAAGAAGATCAAATTAGAGCGTGCGGGAAACAATGCCGTCCCCTTTCCAGAGAAACTCGGGTGAGAGCCTGTCATTTCTCAGCGCATGCGACGGAACCTTCGGTTCAGCAGAACAGCAGATGTTCACGTCTTCAGAGCGAGTCACGATTGTTATAAATCAAACGACTGCGAGTCCTTGGATTAAAAATACGTGTCGGAGAACTAATGGTACTGGAACAGGTGCTTTCTGCGATCTATCGATGCCTGCAGATACGTATGAACTCGACACACAGAAAATAAAAATAAAAGGTGGCCGTCAAGGCGATATTTTTATGCGAATGCTCGATTTTTCCTTTTGGACACTCTACTGTAAATGCAGGGTTGCCATTCACAAATGAGAGGGCACACAGGGCCGTACGAAGCGCATGGATCTGGCGGGAACGAGCCCGGCCAGCCGTGTTCATTAGCCGAGCGCTAGTGACAGATGCTAAGTGGTCCTCCGGGGCCACTTGGTCTTGAAAGAAACACAAAGCTCTTGCCCACCTGCGTGTCAGCGGACGATCAGCGAGGAGAACGTCTCAGTTGGAACAATGGAGAATCAGACCCAGGGGCCAGATTCAATGGCCTCCTGTCAGTTTAGAGCAGGGGAGGTGAGATCCATACGAATGGTGTTTAACACAGGGGGGGTATCCGATGCTAACACAGCTAACTGAGTACAGGAGCAATGCTGTACTGAATGTGATGTGGTCACATCTTCTGAAACCCCGTGGATCACGTCGATTACAGATCTCATTCACTGGAATTCTTTCCGTCTGCAATCAATAGGGTATACGATGAGAACTATCGCAGATTGCTCAAACGTTTCCACCGCAAGGTCCTACATTAGGATTTAATTTCCTATAAAATAAATTTTTTTTTTAAAGCGCAGTTGCTGATGAGGTCACACAGTAGGGTCATAAAAGATATGTGTTTTTTTATTTTTTAAAGGGCTGCACAATGAAAAAGCTTTCAAGTCCAGACAGAATTCATTTGTGCTCAGGACTGCATAACATGAAAGGACGTTATGAAGAGGCATTATTCTGACAGAGTGCCAAGGATATGGTGTGTGTGTGTGTGTGTGTGTGCTGCGTAGTTCTGCTCCAAGTGGAGAAGGGACAAGCAGATGCCCATGCACACAAACACACACGCACACACACACACACACACACACACACACACGTGCACACACACACACACACGCACACACACACATGCACGCACGCACACACTCACGCATGCACACACACGCACAATAACAGTGTCAGAGCCCATGGGCTCATAAAGCCCCTCTACCACTAGAAACGTTCTGATGAGCAGAGACAAAACCAGACAGGGTGCTTATCCAGCCCACACGGGCCTCTGTGCTTAGAAAGCCCTCTCACCAGCCTCCACACACTCCTTTCTGCATGACTGTGGTCAATGGCCATTAACTACACAAAAACGCTTGCTCTCTCCAAACTGACAGAGATCTCAACTGCAGCATGCCTCTTCATTACTGGAATATTGCCCACCATTTCAAGCTCAGACTATATCGTGCCTCATTAAAAGCGTTTAAAATGTGTGCGCACAAGTACATTGCTCTGTGCTTATGAAACGAGTTTAAGGGCGTCCTGTTTTCAAAAGGAAGTGGCAGGTGGTAATTCATCACTGAAGTGTTCAGTGGGATCTATATGGTATTTTACTGTGCTTATTATATTTATGGCTGATGTTAGAGCATGCTTAGCCACCAGGTTTCAGCCAAAGCCATCAGTGAGGAAAGAAAAAAGGACTTTATTCAGAATATAAAGCAGGACAAGCAAGAGTGAAAAGGTGAGAAACCAGCATAGGTGGAATTGTTTTTGTACAAGGGGGGAAATAATAATAATCAACACATATGCGGTGATTGGATAACAAGCTGCAAAAAGACAAAAATCACTGTTGCAGTTGTGGCTGTCTTAAGATGTTAACAAGTTCATCTGTGTTTAAGCTGCTGCAGTGTTGGTAAAGCACAACAGTGACCTTGACTGATTTTAGTTATTTTAGAAACAGGTATTTCCTTATAATGTGAAAACTCAAGGCCTTCGTAATGGTAAGCATGGTATTCTCAGACGAGGTGACACAACGCCCTACTAACACTGAGCCGTCTGCCTTCTTATGCTCAATGCAGTCTCCAATGAGACGGAGCCAGATACTCAAATGAAATATATTCAGTATATCTTTATAATGGGTAAGGAGCTGGTCTTGTAACCTAAAGATCTCAGGTTCAATTCCTGGGTAGGATACTGCTGTTGTACCCTTGAGCAAGGTACTTACACCCTGCATTGCTTCAGTATATATCCAGTAGTATAAATTGATGCAAAGTAAATGCTATGTAAAAAGTTGTGTAAATCGCACCGGATATGAGTGTCTGTTAAATGCCTGTAATGTAATGGTAAAATGGACTAAAATGACATCGATATAGCAAACGGGCGTTTAAAGATTAAGGTTATTTCATGTCAATCTTCACTGCATTGCACTTCGATAGGCCAGAAGATAATTTTATACTTACGCAAGGTAAACTGAACATACTGCTATATCCAGCTTTTCCTACAAACTGCCCGACGTTCGTTCACTGCTGATCACATTGTACCCCAGCAAACGAAGTAGGCCTAATTACGGTAAAATAAACACGAAGAGGCGAACTCCAGTCCCTCTACTCCACCGAAGGAACACTTCAATGTAATGACTCCAAGCCTGGAGGTATTTTACCTCTGTAAACACTGCATACTGACAGCTGTACAATCCTTCTTTTCCTTATTACAACCATCTCGGTAAATCTGTCCCAAACACAGCGTCGCAGGTTAGGCCTTGACAGCAGATGTCTGTAGGTAAACATCATCATTATCGGAGAGACGAGGTTGTCTTGCGGACCTTTACAAATCGACACAGCGCAAGCCACGCAAAATCATTTTCAAACACTATCGTGATGTTCGTGTGTTCTTTCATAACGGTTTCATATCTTTTCTTTTACTGAAAGTCAGTAGAAATTCAAATTTAAACAGCATTTTCCAAAATGATACACACAGAGGTCAAGTATGTATGTTGTCTAAACAAACTCAGAAAATATGACCATGCAGTGGTATTTTTAAGTAAACAAAAGCGTGACATCCATTTTACTTCAATCTTCATTTTACCTGCTTCAGGAGCATGTAACTGGTCCCATCAAGACTTATTTTCCGAATCTCATGATGGTCAGCGAGAATCAGAAATGGTTCCTCAGCTAGAAATAAAGCAGAAAGAAATGTTGTTCAGCAGCCAAGGTCCCTAACCTGTTCTCATAAAACACTGACATCAGGCGCACAGATTAAGGATGCTTCTGAAAATATGTTCAGACAAGGTGGGAGACTATGTACCCCTGCCAACAGAACCCAAACATAAACTGTTTCTCTGTGACTGTATGACCCTCCATTATCTGACCAATGTATTTACATTAAGGTACATAGAAAAGTACACCAGCAACAATGTTTTAGACATTTCAAAAAAGAAAAAAAAGGTTTAAAACACAGGTTATTGAGAGTGATCACACTCGATATCTGTCACATTCTTAAAAACCTCAGTGCCTAGCTTTTCATTTCGTGGGCTGCTCATTTAAGATGTGATTCAGGGCTTTGGAACCCACAGTGACACACAAATATGGACAATTACCCTATCCACAGTAAAAACACCCCCCCTCTGCGGCTGATCGTGGGTAGCTATTTCAGAGCCCACTTTGGGAGCCAATCACAGCCTGCGTCCCAGAAGAGTCCGTGCAGGGAATGTGACAGAGGGGAGAGAAACAGAAGCCGGAGAATAAAACCACGGTTACTTTGACGAATACCTGAGAGAGACTTGCAGCTATTTGGGTTGTTTGCGGGCGCTTGGTAGCCATCTGCGCAGAGACACCTGTAAGATCCGTACATGTTGACGCATTGCTGGCTGCAGGGGAGGGTGGAGGAGCATTCATCAACGTCCACGCAGGTTCTCCCATCCTCCTTCAGGTGGAACCCAGGCCAGCACTGGCACTGAACACACGGGAGGAAAAAAAAGGAAAGCGCACGGGATTGACTACATGGAATTTAATGAAGGACGGGAAATTGATACTCCGTTAGCATTAGCCCCCAGCCGGACGTTACTGAGCGCATGCGGACATGTTGACAGGAAGTTACTAAACGCATATTGATGTGTACCAGCCGGAGGTTACCGAACGCATGCGGACGTGTTGACAGAGTGTTACTGAGCGAATATGGACAACACTGAATTGAATGTCTGAAGTAAATTAGAAACAAGAGAATCCAAAGCTCATAGAATATAATAAACTAATAAAGTCTTTTCACTAGCACCACGCATACCGCCTCAAGGTATTTACATTTAGCAGAACTATGCTAACTGTAGCCTTTCGTCTTTAAGATATCTTAAAGATATTAATTCCTGGGTGACCTAAAATGTCCTTTTACTTAATTAAGATGAGACTGAGGGCCAAATGTACAAAGCCTGTTGCAAGTCATTTCAGATGCAGATATGATGCATTCTTCCCCAGAAACATGTGCATTGCGTATCAAACAGGCGCACAGGGCTAGAAGAGCAGCATGTGTGTCAACTTCCTGTATGCGAGTCATCGCAAGGTGCACTTCCTTAATGCATACGCACAAATATTGTGCAAACAACAGGTGGAGATATTACAAGCTTGGCTGATGATGTATTCACTAGAATTTACCAAATTTACTCAACAAGGGTCAATTTTTCAGTGAAATTTCCCTGCCTCTATAAAGCAGGCATTAATCAAGGGGCAAGCAAAACCGAGGCGCAGGTATAGGCCTCAAAGATGTACCGACCCAACTTCTGCAAGAGAAATCACATTACTTTAACTCCCCGAGCGAGAAATCATCAAACGGTACAGATTAAGCAGCCACGCATTAACTAAAGCTGGGTGTTTGTTGCGGAAAATATTGGCTCAGTCACAAAGCAGTCCTGGCAAAGTTGTAAAAAAACAAGGATAACCAAATGTGGCAGAAATCGCAGAGGGCCAGATTTACTAAAGGCGCAAAAGCAGTGTAAATATCTATATCTTATTTACTAAACAGTTGCAATGGGTCATAATTGCTATTAGGATGCATCTTGCAGGCATTACGTCATTCTGTGATTTTCCTTTTGATGTACAGTTAAATGTGTTCATGCGTGTGTACACCGGGAGCGAATGTGCTAAAACAAGGTGGAGATTATGTAAATTAGGCCAATTAAGTATTCCGTCTTAATTTCCTAAAGCATGGATTAATTGCGACTCCCCTCCTTTGCGTGATAATTTTTAGAACTCCTGAAAGCAGGTGGTATTTTGATCTGATATAACCTATAGCTCACACACAGCATGCTAGAGAAGGGTATCAGGCTGTACCCCACACCCCTCTGCTGTCAATTTCAGTTTCCCTTGTGGGTTAGGATGAGGTGGAGATGCACGAATGCATCCTCTGATGCGTAACACTCTGGAAAGAAGATGGAATTTAAAATAAGTTTCACTAAAATAATAATAAAATAAGTTTTATTAAAATAATGTTGCCACTCATCGCTTTGCTTTTATTTTCAGATATTATATGAAGTGAAGTGAAAAAAGGAGGCAAGACTTCTATTGAAGTCATCAGCTAGTGGTTAGTATGTGATGCCACTCCAAACTTGAATCCTCTCCACGGGTGTTGTATTTTTATGTTATGACACCACATTGAAAAGCCGTCCCTGTTCCCTGATCTGTAAATCTGTAAAAAAGAAAAAAAAAGTTTTCTGGTTCTTGCAGTTCCCTCACTACTTGCGCATGGTTGGTCCATATACATTTCTTGGCGCCCTGTAATCTGGACATTTAAGCATCCCATATTGTTTCTGACCCTTTTTATGGGCATCTCCCACAAGATTGTGAATAAGGACATTGCATTTGATACATAAATAAAACCGGTCTCGGTAAATCGGTTAATAATATCTTTGACCGAAAAAGAGCTGCAATACAGAGAATGTTTTGCTCCATGACTATTTCCTTAGCAAATCCGGCCCAGCGTGTTCTTTAAAAAAAAAAACATGCATTTATTATATTAACCAATAGTTCTCATGCGCAGCAGTGGGAAATGATTGGAAAAAAACATGGGCAACTGTTGCGACAGTAAAAAAAAGGGCTTGAAGTT
This sequence comes from Anguilla rostrata, assembly GCF_018555375.3. NCBI lineage: Eukaryota > Metazoa > Chordata > Actinopteri > Anguilliformes > Anguillidae > Anguilla > Anguilla rostrata. Next base: position 9,220,774 of record NC_057947.1, read on the forward strand.
TCAAACACAATCAGTGGGCATTTGCCGCTAGTGAAAAATATGAGTAAATGCATTGACAGGCTGGAGCGTTTATTCTCTTTGGTTCAGCTCCAGGCCCTTTTCCACTTTAGAAATACATCTAAATTAAGGAAGATGTACCTGCCTGGTGCCACAAAAAGTGCCAGGTACTGAAAAAATGCTGTGCGTTTAGAACCTCTCAGCTAATGTAATGCTTCGCTATCTGGATGCACTAATCTGACCTTGAAAAGTCTCCAACTGGTGTAGAATGCAGTTGCTAGAATTCTTCCCAGAACAAAAAAATATTTACATCACTTAATTTGTTGTCTGTTAAATTTAGAATTAAATTAAAGGTTTCTTCTAACTTGCAAGGCTTTAAATCTTCTTTCTCCAGAATATCTTAGTGAGCTACTTGTCCAACACAACACAATCAGTTCAGTCACAAGGTGCTGATCATTTGAAAGCTCCAGGAATGGCTAAACTTACAATGGGAGGCAGTGGCTTCTCCTGCAAAGCTCCAGTCTGGTGAAGTAATCTCCCCTTAAGATGTTTGGGCTCCAGACGTACTCTGTGTTTAAGCGCAGGCCCAAATGCACCTTTTCAGTCAATCCTATGGTTAAGGATGCGTGGGAAGGGTGGATCAGGACCGTATAGGAGTCTGGTGAGCTGAACTGACTGTGATGTCACCCTGCCACTGTATGTGAACTCTGGTTTCGCTAATCTACGTCGTGTGGAGGGGCTGTCCCTCCCAGATAACTCGTATAGTTGTGTACAGCTGCTTTCTACAAACCTTTCAGATGTGCTGTCACGGCACAGTGCCCTGGGGCTTCTCCAAATGACACTCACAGATCTTCCATATATAGCACTCATCACTTAACATCCTAATCGTCTAGTTCCGAACCCATTTGCATTTCTGCTCTCTTCCCTGGAGCATCTGCCTCTTTCCCCCGCCCTGAGTTCAGAGACCGATCCAGCACCGGCCCCTTTCTGGTTCAAGCTCACACCAGGATGCAACCTGGAGGCCTAGATACATGACCTTGCCTCTCTTGATCTGCATATTGATGTATTTCTCTGCTTGAACTTTCTATTTGGCCAGCTGGTGTATACGTCAAGCTACAATCTGCCAACGTTTATACTTCAGGCAAAAATCTGGCGACTACTCGGTCTGTCAGATTCCCCATTACCTGTATTTTACTAATTGGCTTATCTATGTGCATATGCACAAATGCACACACACACACATGCACACATGTGCACGCACGCACACACACACACACACAGGGGAGAATTACACCATTTTAATTTCCTTTGTTTTTATTTTACCTCCTGTTTTAACTCCTCAAGGAGGTCTATCATTTTCATGTGAGAAACTAAAGAAAAAATGTGAAAATTTAATTAGACCAAAACCTCAAAATATCAAATATGCTATAAATAATTTGTTATTCTTCTGATTATATTCTCAATAATGTGTTCATTTGTTTTAAACTGGAATAATGAATTAAGTTCACCGTTAATTAAGTTCACCCCTTACATTAAATAAGTTCAACCCTTGATTCTGTGAATATGTGGAAAACTGTTGAATTTTGTACTACGTAGGACAAGGAAATGTCAACATACTGCACTGACCTACTTACCATACTGTAATATAAATAAGAATATTGCAGGTCAAAGTTAACAAATGTTTTCATAATACTGGTCAAAATACATCCATTTAATGTACCTACTTCAGACACTCAAAACCTAATTAACTCCCCAAAGGTAAACAGAGCTGTTCTCCTCCCTGCTGGTGTCCTCATAGTCTAAACTGAAAAAAAAAAGATTTTAGAGGCACTCACATTCTGAATTTAAATAAACGGAAGATCCAAAAAGGTGTAATTGCCATCATTTCATTCATCTATTTTATTAGTTTTTTGTTATTTTTCTGTAACACACTCTAACAATGACAAATTCATAAGAGTTTGTCCAAGCTGCTTGAGCACTTATTTAAGAAACTTCTTAGTGCAGATATGGTAAATGAATGGTTAGATTGGATCTAATGGTTAGATTTAAGTTTCTAGACTCTGATGAAGATGGCTGCTGTATTGAAATGTTAGTCTTCTAATTTCCCCCTACCTTTTCAATTTTATCTGTGAAACTACTGATTTTGGTGCTCCATATTTTGCTGAGCTACAGTAGTTTCTCCATTTGGAGAAGTTCCACAGGTAAGGAACAGGTTTTTTTTCAGTGCAATTCAACAGTGGACATGTGGAGAGCTCTTTGTTTATCACCGCTTTTTAAAGTTATTTTAGTATAGTAAATGTGTTTTATACATTGGCAAAAGGCAACAACAAAGCCACATTCTCTCTACATGAATAAACTGGTTTTCTCAAACTTCAGCAAAATGCGTGTTTGAGACCTAACTGCCTGGACCATCACAAGCATTCAAACATTCCATCAGTTTCAGTACTGATTCAGCCAGCCTCCACTGGACTATAGGTCATGCTGCTAGTATTCAGCAAGCTGGCCAGGTTGCGGATTACAAAATCGGACTCACGCATGCTGATGAACAAACCGTGGAGAACTAAAAGAAAGACCTTGCTTCAAACCTTGTATCCGACCGGAAGGTCCAGGCAGTCCTGCGTGCAGCCGCTCACTCGACGGTTCGAGCACTCGTTCACGTTGCAGTTCCGCTCGTCGGAGCGGTCTCCGCAGTCGTCGTTCTTGTCGCAGACGCTGGCGGTGGAGACGCACCGCCCGTTGGCACACATGAAGAAGGAACCGTTGCATGAGCTTTCTAAAAGTAAAAGAACGACGACAGACAAAAACGGTAAAAGTTGAAGAGAATTAAGTCAAAAGAGCAGCAAAGTAAAGGCGGTAAATAAAAGTTCACAAAAGAGTGATCTCAGGTAACAAGAGAGCACAAAATTTTATGAGAACATATTGGAGCGATCCACTCCTGAGGCTGCCTAACTGCTCCACTAATGGTGAATTCATCGTTAGTGCAGTGGTTAGCAATGCTGCTAATGGTGAATTCATCGTTAGTGCAGTGGTTAGCAATGCTGCTAATGGTGAATTAATCGTCAGTGCAGTGGTTAGCAATGCTGCTAATGGTGAATTCATCGTTAGTGCAGTGGTTAGTAATGCTGCTAATGGTGAATTCATCGTTAGTGCAGTGGTTAGCAATGCTGCTAATGGTGAATTCATCGTTAGTGCAGTGGTTAGCAATGCTGCTAATGGTGAATTAATCTTCAGTGCAGTGGTTAGCAATGCTGCTAATGGTGAATTCATCATTAGTGCAGTGGTTACCAATGCTGCTAATGGTGAATTAATCTTCATTGCAGTGGTTAGCAATGCTGCTAATGGTGAATTAATCTTCAGTGCAGTGGTTAGCAATGCTGCTAATGGTGAATTAATCTTCAGTGCAGTGGTTAGCAATGCTGCTAATGGTGAATTAATCTTCAGTGCAGTGGTTAGCAATGCTGCTAATGGTGAATTAATCTTCAGTGCAGTGGTTAGCAATGCTGCTAATGGTGAATTAATCTTCAGTGCAGTGGTTAGCACAGCTGCCTCGCTCCCCTCGAGACCTGAGTTTGAGCTTCCCCACAAGGACGCAGATCTCATTTTAGACAACAGACAGGACATTTTCTTTAGGATTTTTATGCAGCAGGGATCAGAATGTGTACATCTGCTGCAAAAGGCAAACTCATCACAGGAGCCAGAGTAATTATTTGTTCCCTGTGTAATAAGCGCTCCAAGCAACGAGTCCCCTGAGCTGGAAACCTTGTTAATTTGTTCAGGAAGAAAAACATATCTCAAGTTCTGATGTGTGTACGGCAAAACATAACATAATTCCAGACAACAAAAAAAACAACTTTAAACGACAGTAAAAGTTTTCAATGCCAAACAATAACAAACATCACTTCGGAGATACGGCATGGCAGCCCCTGCTCTTTAAAATATGGCATGGCAGTGCCTGCTCTAAAATACAACATGGCAGTGCCTGCTCTTTAAAATACAGCATGGCAGTGCCTGCTCTTTAAAATACAGCATGGCAGTGCGTCAAAATATCAACAGGAGCCGTTATGTTCTGTTAAAATACACCATGGAGTGCCTGCTCTTTAATTTCCAGGAGCATATCTCAAGTCTGATGTGGTGCGGCCTAAAACAAACATGCAATTCCTGACACAAAAAGAGCAACTTTAAACGACAGTAAAAGTTTTCTTAACAATACAAACATCACTTCGAATCGCATGGCACCCCTGCTCTTTAAAATAGCATGCAGTGCCTGCTCTTAAAAGTACAACAGTCTGCTCTAAATGGCAGTGCCTGCTCTTTAAAATATGGCATGGCAGTGCCTGCTCTTTAAAATACAACATGGCAGTGCCTGCTCTTTAAAATACAACATGGCAGTGCCTGCTCTAAAATACAACATGGCAGTGCCTGCTCTAAAATACAACATGGCAGTGCCTGCTCTTTAAAATACAACATGGCAGTGCCTGCTCTTTAAAATACAACATGGCAGTGCCTGCACTTTAAAATACACCATGGCAGTGCCTGCTCTTTAAAATACAACATGGCAGTGCCTGCTTTTTAAAATAACATGACGGTGCCTGCTCTTTAAAATGGCGCAGTGCCTTATGAAGCGAAATATACTGCTCCCTTATGATCTTCTCCTGAGACCCAGCTATTCATCTCTGTCCCCTGTAGGGGACATGAGTCTCTGGTCTGACTCTCAAGAACCATATGTTCTACTATGATGAAACGTGCACTACATGAGAAATGAAGATAAATAAATAAAAATAAAATCAATATTTTTGAAAATATTTCCACTGCAGCTTTTTGTCATCCAAGACACTTGTATTATGTTAAAAAATGTAAATATTTAAACTTCTTTTCTGCAAGTCTCAGGAGGACATAACGGTAGATTATTTTATTTATTTATTTTTTTTAATCGTGAATTGTGGGCAGAAATAATTTGTATATTTGAGCCATATGCTGCAATATCTAGACTATTATATCTAGCAAATTGCAGCATGTATTTCAATATTTAGTAGATATTTTCTTTCTCATATGGGTTACAGTTGACTAATGTTACAAGTGGCTGTGACTCTAACAACAAGATTTCTTCCTATTGGTGGGCTTAAATGACAGTGGGAGCTCAGAAGAAGGAAACTACACCAGGGCCCTAAGGGATCAGCGAGCGTGCGACCCTTTGATACAGGAAGTGACATCACCTTTAGCTAAGCGAGCTAATATTATCTTTATATGTAATTTTCTGGTGACAACCATGGCTAAATCAACACTTTTTAATGGTAAAATGTTTAAGTGTCACGTACAAATGAAAGTCACTGATAATACTTGAACACATGGCTGAACTTGTGGGGAAGCAATTTGTTTCAGCTGGTCAATCACTTGGCCATCTGGAAATTGCTGCACACCAGCAGACAATTTCTCTGTGTATACAGTTCATTAGGACTGCAAACAGGAAATGTACACACTCGTTTGGAACCATAATTTCTGCAATTTAATTAGTATACATGTTTGTACATGGGATAAATATGAGAGAGAGAGAGAGAAGAAGCTATCTGTGCCATAATCCAGTCACACTGTTGACATCACTTAGTGTTCACCAATAGGAGCGCGGACACAGAAACACTGTAACAGCTGTTCCTGCCTAAATCTGAATCAGTCACCGTAGTTACCAACGGTATGAAAGGCCTTGCCTGCAGCCGTGCACTTGGGATTGAGGGGGGGCTCGTCGGAGTGGTCGGGACAGTCGGCGTACCCGTCGCATTCCCAGAGTGCACTGAGCAGGCACCTCCCGTCTGAGCAGGGGAACTCATCCGGCCCACAGGAGCGGTATGCTGTTCGGGACACAAACAGGCTTTCATTTATTTAACCTACGGTGAGATACTTCCTGGAATACTTCCTGGGATACACAGGAATACTCAGTGAGATTAAAAATATTCTAAATGTATTTCTCTGATGTAAATGTGGCCAAGACAGCACACAAAATATTTAAACACATCAAATAACACAAAAAACAAATAGTACGTAAAATTTTATTGCATAGCATGCAACATTTTTTTAGGTCATGGTTCACTAAATGAGCAATGATTAAACTAAACTGTAGCCCAGCATATGCTCATATGTAATATCAGATTCTTTTAAAGTATCAGAAAACAACTTAAAGCACATTCTAACGAGTTCAGTGCATGTACTGTCTAACTCCACTGTTCAATAGAAAGTTTTCAGTTTTAAACAGAAAATGATTATTTTTAAATATGTCAGCTCAGGGCCCACCTAAACCCATTTCACTGCCCATGAGTGGGTCCCTATTACTGCCCTATACAGTATCATCAGGCAATAATAATTATAATAATAATAATAATGACTATTTCACACCACTCACACTTATACAGTATCACATGGCAAAAATAATGACTATTTCACGTCACTCAAACTTAAAAACACTTCATAACATTGCTGAAGACTGCAGATCCCATTCACAACTCTTACACCTGTGTCAGGATTATCACAGAGTCACACCTGTGTCAGCATTATCACAGTGTGTCAGAGCGAGGCCCATATATAACAGGTGGAATTGAGTTACCGCATTCCGAGGGCTCGTCAGATCCGTCCCCACAGTCGTCGTCATGGTCACACAGGAAGCGGGAGGGGATGCAGGCCTTGTTATGACACTGGAAGGAGTTCTCATCGCACGTGTTGTTGGGTGCTGCGGGAGGGGGGGCGGGGCTTGCATAAGGTACAATGCTCTATGACATGCATTATTAAAGACACCATGACGGGCGTGAGCGTGTGGAACAGACTGCTGAGTGCAGCTTAACTGGGTTATCAGCAGGGGAGCATTACCACAGCCGGCTGCAGAGAGCTCATCGCTGCCATCGGGGCAGTCCCTCTCCCCGTCACAGAGCCAGCGTCTGGGCACGCAGGCGTACGATCCGGGACAGCTGAACAATCCCACGGCACAGGTCACTGAGCCTGAGGGGTCAAATACATTGGTTAGGCTAAAGGGCTGAACCTTCATCACTGGGCCTGAAGGTCTGAAGCTGCATCACTGGGCCTAAAGGGGTGAACCTGCATCACTGGGTCTAAAGGGGTCAATCTGCATCACTGGGTCTAAACGGGTGAAACTGCATCACTGGGCCTAAAGGGCTGAACCTGCCTCACTGGGCATAAAGGGGTGAAACTGCATCACTGGACCTAAAGGTCTGAACCTGCATCACTGGGCCTAAAGAGGTGAAACTGCATCACTGGGCCTAAAGGTCTGAACCTGCATCACTGGGCCTAAAGGGCTGAACCTGCATCACTGGGCCTAAAGGAATGAACCTGCATCACTGGGCCTAAAGGGCTGAACCTGCATCACTGGGCCTAAAGGGCTAAATCTGCTTCACGTGGCATAAATGATGTGTCCAATCATTTAAAATGGTTTAGCCTTGCTTCAGTTAAGTTTTATTACTGGATTTCACTATAAATGCATTATACATTATTTGATTACCGCACAAAATTGAACAGGCTTTCTTGCAGCACACTCTCCACGACACCACATCATTCGATATATCGTAGTTTTTCACAGAGACATTTTATTAATATGGCTCCTGATCAAATGATGTCATGTCTAGTTTGAAACAAATATATGCTGGGAATGATTTCAGTTGGCTTGGTCATTACCATATTTCACAACGGCTCGATTGTTGTCCGAGACACAACAACAACTTTCTAAGGGACTTGGACTCAATGCTGAAAATATTCATGTTTGTCATAACTTAATTTAATTTGTTCATTTAATTTGAGCAGCTGTTCATGAAGGCTGAGTGACAGAGCACTGGTTTATTATGATCTGATTCACGCACTAGTTTGATGTTAATGTGCACCATTCTGTGAGCCAAGACAACAGCACAAATAGCTTCTGTATCAGAGGCCTTGTTCTTTTTTTTTTTTTTGTGACGTTCACCGCAGATCTCCTCGCTCTCGTCCAGCCCGTCCCCACAGTCGTCCTCGCCGTCGCACAGCCACTGTTTGGCGATGCACTTGTTTTTGGAGCAGGCGAACTGGTTCCACAGGCAGGACGAATCTGGGCGGGAAGAAAGGGCGTGGCTTGACTGATGACATCTTCACAAAAACGAGAGGGATAAAACAGCCGCGCCACTCTCAACAGACATGGAACACTGTCCCTCACTGAGCATGCTCAGATGGACAAAACCTGGTCAACCTAGGGGAGTTTATACCTCATGTACTTGCTATTTGGGGGTTCAGGCCTGGTGTTTGCTCTGTTTGCTGTTTTTGCTGTCTCTTGCCTTGCTACTCTGTAAAGCGTCTTTGTGACAGTTCTCTGTAAAAAGCACTATACAAATAAAATTAAATTGAATAAAATACAGCTCCTGCAGTAAAAGCGGACAGATTTTCCAAATAGCATTTATTTGTTTGTATTATTTATTTGTATTTAACAGCACTGCTACTGCTGCTTATAAATTCTGAATATGAGTTTTATTTGCTTGCCACCATGGAAACGGGTCTTCAGTTGCAGCGAAATCTACATGCTGATTTTTATGAATACTGTGTAAAATCTGAGCCTCCTGTAAATAATTCATTCTCCATTTAGCAAGCTAGGAGCGTGATTTCCCTAATGGTACTCTGAACTATTCCTTATTTTGCACCTTGCGAGTTGAGCAAGCAGTTAGAAAGCTGTTTGGTTCTGATTACTATCAGAAAAACAGAAACACAAAGCTATTTATAGACAACTGTTCTACCACTATTTCTCTCTCACCGATCCCAGAAAGCTTTGAACAACATTCATAAATGGCAGGCTGTGCGTTACATAGGCACTGCACACATGCTGGCTACCGAATGCATGGAAAAGACTGGGAGCAATGAAAACAGCATCTTCAGCCCCCCCATTCTGAAAGGCCATTGGAACACCTGGCATTGTGCAGAGGGAGCTCACAGCAGGCGGCTGTGCATTCACTTTCTGCCACAGAGCGATAGTGCAAAACTGCTTTATACTCAGCAGAAAGACATCAGCCCTTGGAAATGCTCTCAGAGTTTCATTATTTGAAAGCTTGCCTGCCATTACAAGGGACATATTGCTCAAGAAGGTAATGTACTGTAGTGCAGTCATGGCACTCAGCAGGACAAAGTTCCCAATTACTGTTAATTTGTTATATAATGTTATGTTATTTACTGTTATATAATTCAGGCTGTACCATATTTATAGACAACTGTACAACAAATATTTATAATTTCTTGTTTTATAACTACCATTGAACATGTTATTATTAAGCATGAGACAAAATATTTTTGTATTGAAGTTGGTGTTACAAAACAACAGCCGTACAAAAAATAATTTTGTTCTGTGTATCGAGAAATGAAATTACAATGTAAAGGAGATCAACTTGATTTATTAACTTTTCAGCTTTGAGCGATAGCCTTGATCTCAGCTGATCTAATGCATTGTAGCCTTGTCAGCCAGCTAGGTACAACATGAGGAGCGAAAGTTGGCCAGAGATAGAGAACGTGCCGGGACAGTGCAGTCCACTGTCTGGCAGTTTTATTGGTTCTCCCATTAGTTATGAGAAGGAGTCAGACTGTTGACAAAACTGAAGGGTTGAACTGGGCTTGAACTTATGCAAAACTGCACTCCCATATACCGCTAGCAACACCTACAAAAATGACGATGCGTTTGCGTCATCATCACAATGGCAAGTTAGCCGAAAAAGCTCCTGTGCCCGCCACTAGGCGGAAGGGACAAATGACTTTGCAGCATACGCTCTCTCTAAAATTTCCCTCCTCATCCCAAAACATTACAAAATGCTTTGGAATGCATACGGTTCATGACATGAGTCCTTTTTCCGTTGTAGAAAATGAAGGCCTTGAAAATGCATCCCAATCCTTAAACTGATGTTAAGAAGGACGTTCTGGCCACTATTAATGCCATGCAGGGTACCAATCAGCTCGTTGGGAGCAATTAGGGGTTAGGCGTCTTGCTCAGGGACACTACGACACGCCCAGGGCGGGGGATCGAACCGGCTACCCTCTAACTGCTCTTACCTCCTGAGCTATGTTGCCCTATATAGAAGAAGATTAGAGGCTTGACAGACCAAACCATCCAATTGCCGTTGTGACCGTGAACATGGACTGGGGCCACACAACACAAGTATTCCACGCACACGATAAATTCAGCGGCCCGAAAAGACCTGCAGGTGTCCCGTGTCAATCACGTCCTCGGTCGATTGCGAGGAATTGCATCATTTTATCATCAAAGCGCCACTGCACCAGCAACCTTGACTGAGAAGCAAAGCCTGCTAGAACTACCAGAACACAAACTGCTCACGGATGTAGCCAATCGTTGAAACAACCAGAACACAAACTGACTGGTCACAGACATAGCACCTGGTTGGGATTACCAGAATTCAAACTGGTCACGGATATAGCCAGTGTCACACGCAACATTTATACATTAGTCATTTATGACATTACAGATACGGAAGACATGAAGTTGGTAAAACCGCTGGAAACAGCTGAAGTTTCCTGCAATGAAAAGCTGTGCAGTGTCATAGATCATACCAATGAGAAAATGACTGCAGATACCATGGCACCACATGCGAGCGACTCTCCAATCCTGACACACATCTAGACCATGATCCTCAGTAAGATCTCGAGCAGATACAGATGTGATCATGATTACCTCTCTGAGGAATCTGTGCTGGACCATAGATTTCGTTCACTAGCACAGCTGGACAATTGAATTTATTTAGAGAGAGAACCTAATCTCATTTCAGTCCATATATTACAGGCCAATGTATTTTACAGTAAGATTTAGCCTGAGTGTGGTAATACAATAATAGTAATAATCTAAATATATATGTGTGTGTGTGTGTTTAGTAATACAATAATAATGCAATATACCATTTCCCCTTCTACTTTGTACAGACCCCTGCCAGTAAAGAAGAGATACTCGAGGAGTGTGGAGTAAAGGGTGGCATAGCGAGGAGCATAACAACTGTACAGGGTGCAGAAGCAGAGGAGGCAAGCAGATGGTCTCTCCACCAAAGAAGAAGACGAACGCACTGGAGGACCTGCTGGGCGTCTCTTTCACTGCTGATGAGCCAGAGACATTATCAGATGGGAACTCAGCGGGGGATGGAGTCTCACAGCACTGGGCCTTGAATTCCTCTCAACAACAGTGCTTCTGATAGGAGGAGAGAAAATGCTGCTAACTACCCAATGATTGGCCCTCTTGTGAAATCATACCTTCCTGTACCCAATGAGCGAGTGTGTTCAATGGCCCGGGGTACTGTGACAGCACAGAGATCAGCACTGCTGGACATGCTTATTTTCTAAAAGAAAAATAGGACACTGTCCACTGTCCTGCTTAAGGCCAACTTGCTGATGTCCACTACTGGTTGTAGCTGATGGTTATTAAACGTTGATGTTAACTCAGGACATGTTTACATCACTGTAAAATAAAATTAATTAATTTTTTTATGTATTTTGATATTGCAGTGATTTATATTTATATTTGATAAATACGTTTAAAAAATGACTGAATTAATAATTGCATTTATATAGCACTGTTTTTTTATTTATTTTTACATATGCTCAAAGTGATTTACAGTGATGAGGGGGATCTCACCGGAACCAGCAACTATGTGTAGCACCCACCTGGGTGATGCACGGCAGCCATTTTGCACCAGAACACTTACCACACAGCAATAAAGGTGGAGAGGGAAAGAACAATTTTTTAATCAATGAAATCAGGGTATAATTAAATGACAGGTTGAGACAGCCAGATTGGGAACTTAGCCAGGACACTGGGGAACCCCCTACTTTTTGCAATTAGTGTCATGGGGTCTTTAATGACCAGAGCGACCTCGATTTAACATCTCATCCGAATTACAATATTAGGTCATATTAGACTTAATGGTTATTTATTTTCCTTCATTATATCTTCAGGGGAATATTGCATCGTATGAATATCAAATAGTGACGCCTGTATCGAGATATTAATCTTATCGTAGTTAGCATGGATAGTAAATATGGTACAGCTTAAATTATATTTATTTGATCGATTTTTAACACAATTTTCTTTAGAAACTTTGTCCCGCTAAGTACCATTCTGACAATTTTTCGCTTTGTGTGGGCAATAAAGTTGTACTGTATAGTACAGTATTTTAAAATTCTATATCGAGGCCGCACAGTCATTTGCATTCAGATTGTCTTTCTATCCTCACTCATTCACTCTCATTATGAGGAAGAAAGCAGAAGAACCCAGAGTCAGCCGGCGTGGCTGTAGAAGTGCCGGAGGGTGATCGGTTTAATTTTCCGTCGGCCGCGCAGTGATGCCACGCGGCCTCCGGCCCCGCCCGAGGAAAGCGCCGCGGTGGTCAAGGTCAGCCAGAGAACGGGTCAAAACATTCCGCGCATAAGCAAAGCAAGCGTCCACCTGCCGCTGGACACGGGCCAAAAATCACAAAGATTGAAAAAAAAAGAAAAGAGAAAAAAGGTACAGCAAGCGGGACGCATCGAGGTCACCGCGAAAGACGAAACACGCATCAATATTCAGATGAGCCGGGGCGCCTGTGACATTTACAATGTGTTCTGTTCCCGTGGCTACACTCTGTTTTACAGGGCAGGGCTTTGAAGAGGAGTGCGAAGGATTCTCCTCTAGAGCAAAAACCACAAAGAAAAAATAAATTACTGGACACAGCGGGGAAAATCGCTCCCAAATGAACTGCTATTCCCAAAGCCCCTCAGCGTTACTTACCTCAGGAATCTTACCACTGACTGGGGCTGTCTGCTATTCAATCGCTCTTTCAAATGCTGATAGACACCATTTGAAGTGTCAATGTTTGAAACCAGGGCCATGGTGTCTGGACTGAATCTTATTTTAAAGTCTCCTGTAGTACTGTGTGGCCTATTGGGCATAGGGCCCTTAGAGGACTGTCACAAATGGAGCTTTTCCCACGCAAAGCTATTTAACAGATTGAATTCACTGGAGGTAATTTCCCGATAACAAGAATAATTTAAACATAATAATTTAGAAGAATGAGGAGCTTAAATTAATATGAACATGTCCAACAACAAAGATTGCCATGGGAAAAATCTAATTAAATTGAAAACGGTAAAAACATTCTATTAAAAACCAGATAATTGCTTGTATTTCACTGCTGTTGAACATTCTCAGAAGCAGAAAAGTTTATGATGAGGCCTTTAATGTACACCGCTTAGAATAATCAATTATGTATTGAATGGACCTACATTGAAATTAGCCCTGAATCTTGGTATTTTCTTTTTACAATGGTATACAGTATGGACAGCGTATTGTGTTTAATCTGACGGTTTCTGACAAGCTAGCAAATGACACAAAGCTAAGCAATTTCCACAGGAAATATTTTTTTCTGCTTTAAATGAAAATGACTATTATGTATTATTAAAATGTCTTTGTGTTAAACCTGCAAAGCTTCCTTCAGTGACTGCTTTGATGACTGCTGGTCTCATTCAATACTCATACTAAGGATGAATAGGTGAATAATCTTTCTGTTTTTATAAAGATACGTATGAAAAGTAATTAAGTCATAAAGCCGGAAATTGTGAAGAACAAACAGCAAAACTGTCATATGCAGATTTTGGCTTGGATTCAACTGACTTTTCCCAAAGGCCTGAATTTAAATTTGAACTGTGAATAAACTTGGTTACATTTGGGATCTTGCAGCACCTTGTTTTATTCTTCGCATATGGGCTTTGTTTACTACGTTCAAATAGTTAATACAGCACCGGTGGATTTTGGGAAATAACACACTGACCCGCCCCCGATAAAAATCACAAGAGAATCACCCCCCATTAATCTCTGGGGTGCTGTCTGTTTGGCCTGCAAAATGCAATAGATGATGGTGCCATGTCTTTGCTATGACTTGCCCTGTAGAATAACCTTCTGTTATGACAGTGTCACATGGCAGCATGACACCCCTGGGAGGGAGTAGCGGCAGTTCAGGGAAGCACATTGGTTGCCGCATGGAGACAAAAATGGACACCTTCACCCTTCCACCTCAACTAAAACAACAAACTAAAATAACAAAGACAAAAGAAAGCAAAACGGAGAGGCAACTTTTCAGTTCCCCACTTGTAGCTGGCCATATTTTCACCTGACCAGTGGCGGATTACTTCCTTGGTCTTGTGCACTCTAACAAAAATCTCCAAAATAAAATAAAACGAAAATCAAAACGCGCTCTCGATGTGAGCTCCCAGTCTCGAACTCGAACTGTGGAGAGCAACACACCTTTAAACACCTGGGCTGATTAGTTAACGCAGCCCAGGTGCGTGTGCTCTCTCGACCAGCCGATCCGGTGTGACCAAGACCAATCCGCTTCTCCGGCGGACCGAATGCTACAGACAGCATTGGAACACACGGCAGTCACGACTGCAAGCACTATTCGGATTTATGGGAATAATGTTTTCAGTCAGGAACTGTCCAGACACCTAAAGGAACATATGGCATATGTGACCTGGGAACGCTGACTCACCAACTCAAGAAAAAGCTGGACATTTAAGTTTATAATTGTAAATAAATGCTGTAAAATTACAGTGTTCATAATAACAGCGTCTGGAGACATACTGAATGGTTACTGTAAAGCTGCTATACAGAGTTACCTGAATTTTATTTTCTTACTTTAAACCAGAAACTTGCTAATACCCCTGTTCCAGCCATTACAAAGCCTGCCAAGTCATCAAAAACTTCTTTGAGGCTTCCTTTCATTCCAAATGTTGAAGTCAAGTTCTTTTTTCATCATGAAGAGCTTAAATCAGATTGCAAGAGACAAAAGAAAAGGCAGAGGCAGAATGGAACTGGGCAAATCCCCAATGTTACGCAGTATTTAGTTTGCCAGCGTGAAGCTGCAACTGTCAGATATCCGTTTTGTGCCACTTGGTCACGAGGCACATTTATTTTAATTGAACTGCTAAGCATATTTGTTTTAATGCAGTTAAAGTGCAAAACATGACCTTAGGGATACTCTGAACATTTATACTGCTATGGAGCAAAGCTCAAATCCAGTCCATCCGTTTAAATGGAGCCTATTACCCATTTCTTTCAGGGAGCTCCGGCATTCGTAAACCACAGGACTGCTGTAATCACAAACTGTTTCATTTCATCCAGCTGTAAGCAGTATGTGACAACAAGGGGACATTTAATTCCATCCAGCTGTAGGATGTGTGCGGTTAAGGGGAGAGTCCTTCCATCCAGCTTTAGGAGGTGTACGGTTATGGGGAGATTTCATTCCATCCAGCAGCAGGAAGTGTGCGGTTAAGGAGAGATTTCAGTCCATCCAGCTGTAAGAGGTCTGCGGTTAAGGGAAGATTTCATTCCATCCAGCAGTAGGAGGTGTGCGGTTATGGGGAGATTCTGTTCCATCCAGCTGTAGGAGGTGTGCGGTTAAGGGAAGATTTCATTCCATCCAGCAGTAGGAGGTGCGTGGTTAAGGGGACATTTAATTCCATCCAGCAGTAGGAGGTGTGCGGTTAAGGGGAGATTCCATTCCATCCAGCAGTAGGAGGTGTGCAGTTCAGGGAACATTTCTTTCCATCCAGCTGTAGGCAGTGTGTGAGCAAGGTGATGTTCTCAGACATTTGCGTTGGATTCCAGGGTCAATGCAGGATACATGTGCTGAAGGGCAGTCCTCTCCACCTGGAGGCTGGATATCCACTTCCAAGACACTTCACTTATTCATTCATGACTACTGACTAAGTCATGATTTTCATTTCAGCACGTACCTCCATCTAATTCAAATAAATACAGCGTTGGATGGGGCCAAAATTTATTTTCTTTTTACTTTACAATTTAAAAATGTGGCATCCCCAATCCCACCTGAATTTGGAATGGCCAATTTGTGAACTATGTAAAAGCGTGTTTACAGAGAGTGAGCTCGGGAGAGTGAAGACAACTCGCGGTTCTCCTCTGAAACATACAGTGCCAGCCAGATGCTTCTTTTCACACCGCAGCCACAAACCACACACACACCCAGCAAAGGCGGAGGAGACCCAATCATACCATTTGCCACTGCCTGCCTCTAAGATGTCCTATGGTTTTGCTTTTCCCATCACAATGGCTTGCTTTGAACCCACAGCAGCACTGATCAGAATATGGTGCGTGTGCCATTTAGGTACGACTGAGCCGTATTTTATTTCGATGATAAAATTTAGCAACACAAAAAAGTTCACCTTCAGCATTCGAGTGCTTTTTAATACAAGGCCCCAGACAACAGCAGGAAACAACAGCACAATTAAAACAAAGCCATTATCACACATCCTGAAAAGGTTTCAGAGTACTGCCTTGAGTGTGGCCCGCACGTGAATTTGAATATAAAAGGAACCGAGACCTTATTGTCTCTAATACCAGCAATGTAACCAGTCTCCCTCAGTGTTTTTCACACTGTTGGCACTCATCTTCTCATTGGCTGATAGACATATCTCTTCTACGCACAAAAAGCATCAAGGATAAGCAGGTTGTGTTTGATTTATAACACTCATACATGAGAACTGGCCAGAGGGGGAAAAAGTGAAAAGGTGGTTTCAAACGGCGCCTCACCACACTGAAATTCGTCCGCCCCGTCTTCGCAGTCCCTCTGCCCGTCGCACAGCCACACGCTGGAGATGCAGTTCCCCCCGGGGCAGGCGAAGTGGCCGTCCCTGCACGTCTGCCTCTGGGACACTGCAGCGGGGCAGCGGGGAGAGGGAGCGGGAGGGGGAGGGGGGTTAGGGTTCAGAGTCAGACACAGCGGGAGCTAAAACTGGGTCTCTAGGGATACAATGCTCCTCCGGGTAGACAGCGAAAAGACAGACAGACTCACAGACACTCCAGACAGACTCACAGACACACTCCAGAGAGACTCACAGACACACTCCAGACAGACTCACAGACTCACAGACAGACCCACAGACACACTCATGAGACAGATATTTTGAGCGTATCACTGATAAATGAAATCAGAGCCTCACTCCACGGCGCTTCAATGATCAAAGGAGCGGCGGATCGAAATGGATCCCCATCACTGCGCCCGCTTTGATCAGATTTGAGCACAGAAGCGCAGCACTTAGTCTGAGGAACACTGTCATTTACCAGCCGGGTGCCATTTTCACTTTAATCTGTGTCCTCCACATCAGAATACTGATAATGAGATAAAAACATTTCTAATCACGTCCCATGCATAACTTCCTGTGTGATGAGTATGAAGGAAGGATCTGTATGCAAAAGAAAATCTCTAAAAACCCATGATTACAATTTCCTTCAATATTTCTTCTTTTGACGGTTTCCACATTCTGCCTCTTTGGGTGGGCGTACATTATATGATTTTCTCATGGGTTAGGACATCGCAAGATCGGATGCCCTCTCACACTTAACAAGGTTCAGACTGTGACAACAGGTCGGATGATAGCGTAGACTATACAAGCTCAATGGATTACAATCGGCAAAGCACAGCGGGCAAAACGTCATACACGGAGCCACCTCCTGATTGGTCAACAGGAATTCAAACACAGAATCGGCTTGCATGACCTCTCACACCTGACCTGAATTCTACCTGACTGCGCCCAAATTTTTTTGACGTGTCAAAAAAATAATCGGGAGCCCGTAAACCAGTCGGACCGGTTCGGAATGGTGCTTGCGAGTTGCGACGTTAAGACCTAACGTTTCTCTTACAATTTGGTCCCGATCAGAAAAAAACAATCAGGAGCCAACAGCTGGTATAACGCACGCCCGCCCTTACACAGAGTTGGGTTTTAGGTTTTTAGGGCGGGGAAAGGGGGTCGGTGAGTGAGGGAGCGGGGGCTCACCCTGGCAGTCAGCCTCGTCGGCGTAGTCCCCGCAGTCGTTGGCCCCGTCGCAGATCCAGCTGGGGTGGACGCACAGCGAGGTGGAGTTACAGCTGAGGAAGCCGCTCTCTTTCACCCCCAGCCTGTAGTAGTCCCAGCAGTCCGTGTAATCTGGGGGGGGGGGGGGGGGACGAGAGAGCGCAGCCGGGTCATTGCCTGACGCCGCGGGCGCTACGCTAGGAGAAACCACCGCGGGGGAGACGATCAGAGGAAACCGCGGCGGGCGGGGGCGGGGCCTTACTGCAGTTGGCTTCGTCGGAGGCGTCCGCGCAGTCGACCAGCTGATTGCACCAGGCCGTGGCGGGGATGCAGGCGCCGTCCCGACAGCGAGCCTCAGCGCCCCCGCAGGTCACGTCTGGAAAAGAGCGAGCTATCAGCAGAGCCAAAATGGCTCCCGTTACGCGACAAGGGGTATGTGTGTGCGTGTGTGTGTGCACGTGTGTGTGTGTGTGTGTGTGAGTGTGTGTGCATATGTGTGTAGGTGTGCGTGTATGTGTGTGTGTGCGCACAGGTTTGTGTGTGTGTGTGTGCATGTGTGCGTGTGTGTGCATGCATGGGTGTGTGTGTGGGTGGGCGGGGGGGGTTTGTGTGAATTTGTGTTTCTGTGTGTGTCTGTGTGCGTCCGTGTGTGACTATAAATGTGTTCATGGGGGGGGGGGGGGGTTTCAGTTGTGCTGATTACTTAATTTTTCATAAGCACTAACGTATCTGTAGTAGTGGCGTTTTTATGGTAATCAATACAGCCTCCTTCAGGCTGTCACACACTGGCAGGGGAACGACTAATACACCCAGCGTTCTCCCTCACGCTAAGGCCCGCCACCTGCCCAGGGGAGAGTCTTACACACTCTCTCATTCGTGAGCAAAGCACCCCGCTGCTCATCAGCCTCACTGCGGCGTAATGCACACGGGCCACTTAAGCACCCCTCAGGCTCATAACCGATGGCAGCCCTTTGATGCCATGCTGTAGCGAGGGCCGAAAAAGAACAAAGCTAATCAGTATTTATAAAGGATCGCAAATGCCACTTCACTAATGGAAAACAGTAACAAAATGGTGGATGCATTGAATTCCAAACCATACTAAGATGTATGGGGATCAACGTTATGAGTAAACTGCAGTTAAGTGCATTTCGTGAAAGCTTGCTTATGTGCAAGTTGTTTTTATGAGCATTCTTGTTGATATTATATCATGTATAATGATAATCTGTAAAGGGCTAAATTCAATAGACATTTGTCCTTTGATTTACCAATAAATGGAAGTGAAGCAGTACTGTGTGAGTGAAATGCAGTTGATAAGTCTGTTAAGAAGAAAAATGTCCGCACGTCATTGTGAATCAACGCTAAGTACAAATGTTGTCTGATTCCAGGCAAAAATCTATAGAACCCAAGCGAGGCGCAATTTCCGCCATTACACATCGACCTGGCTGCTGTTGCCGACCAATAAAAAGCGGCTAAAGAGCTGCTGTTTCTCGGGCCTAGCGTTAGCGGAAGAACGTTAGCGGAGGGACTCGCTGCGCGGGGCCCACTCACTGTTGCAGTAGGCCTCGTCCGAGTGGTCCCCGCAGTCCTCCACGCCATCGCAGAAGCGCGTGTTAGCCACGCAGCGCTGGTTGCTGCAGCGCCGGTAGCCCTTCCGGCAGTCCCTGTTATCTGCCCACACAGAGAGCGCACAGAAATAACACACAGAGATAACACACCGAAATAACACAGAGATAACACAGAGATAACACACCGAAATAACACACAGAGATAACACACCGAAATAACACAGAGATAACAAACAGAGATAACACACCGAAATAACACAGAGATAACACACAGAGATAACACACCGAAATAACACAGAGATAACACACAGAGATAACACACCGAAATAACACACCGAAATAACACAGATAACACACAGAAATAACACACAGAGATAACACAGGGAAATAACACAGAGATAACACACAAAAACAACACACAGAGCTAACATCCAGAGATAATACACCGAAATAACATACAGAGAGCACACAGAAATAACAGAGATAACACACCGAAATAACACACACAAAGCTCACAGAAATAACATACAGAGAGCACACAGAAATAACACGCAGAGAGCGCACAGAAATAACACACAGAGATAACACACAGAAATAACATAGAGAGCACACAGAAATAACACACAGAGAGCGCACAGAAATAACACACAGAGATAACACACAGAAATAACACACAGATATCCGGCAGAAGGCTGGACAGAAGGCTTATCTCAAAACCACTTTATTCTCATCCGCGCTAGCGTTCACTGACAGGGCAAAGCGTAGGCCTGGTTATTGGTCCAGGCGTTCGGCCGTAACCCAGCAGGATTTTAGCGGCTCGGCGGCATGGAGACGGCCGCAAGGCGAAGCTGATTTCTTACCGCAATATTGTATCTTCTCGTCCGACTTGTCTTTGCAGTGCGTTATCCCATCACACGTTAACTGGTAGTCGATGCATTCGCCGTTCGCGCATTCAAACTGACTGTGGATGTTACAAGATGAGTTTTCGGCTGTAAAATGAAACACAGATTAAGAAGTATTACCCGGCCTTTCTTTCATTATTATTATTTCATTTCTACCGTGGTTCCCCATCCGGAGGTATACCGTTTCTTCCCGCTACACTCCGGGCTGTCTCCAAACAACGCTGCTCATTTTCACATACATCGATTCTGCCCGTGCAACAGCTCAACACACAATGTTTTCTGCTCAGGAAGCAAAACCTGCTTCCGTCTGCAGATATTTACTGACGCCGAAATAAATCTCATTCATAAAGTCAGGCCGTGTTTTTCTCTAAAATATAACTGGCTTATTTATACCCAACGCCAGTCAAAGGGAAAACAGCAGTGTTAGAGGCCAGCTCAGTGTTTACTCCCCACACCGTGTATGGTAGCCCACTGGAAATGATGTATGTGTCTTGTCTTCCTGAAAACATGTTAACATAATGAGAGTTAGAATACCTGATTCTCTTGGCTCCAGCACTATTAGGCGAAACAGACAGACAGGCCTCTATAAATTGGTCACAAACAATACAGACGCTGCTAAAAAAAAATAAGACACAGCTAAAAGGTAAAAAAAAATAGTTGGGTCTCTGGTTCCACTTGAGCTGTTGGAACTTGTGTTCTCTCATTATTTTCTGAGTGCGTATGTGCGCTGACATTGTAATAGCTGAGCCAGTGAGAGTGGAAGCAGAGACATGCACAACTCCTTCCGGACTTACACACGCATCGGTTATCGTCCAATAGCACGCGCTCTCCCCGGCAGCTGCAGTTCACCGTGCCGTTTGGGGTCAAAAGGCAAAGGTCACCGCACCCCCCGTTCATTGTTCTGCAAGGCGACAACTCACCTGCAAAAGAGAGGAATAGGGGCACACTGTCTATTTTTGTGCATAAAGATTTCAGTATATTGACAGAGATGTTGCTCTTAAATCAAACACCTCTGATATAGAGTTACTCTTCCCATAAGTTCACGCCAGGTTTTTTTTTTTTGAACAAGTGATAATTGGTTATGTATCACCCACTAGACACCGATATCTGACACTGATAACTAGACAGTTCTGTTGACACCCTTGAATCTATTTTAGACCAGAATAGCCGAGGGAAAATTTGCTTTCTTCTGGGTAAATTTAACATCAACATTTCAGACCATTTTCCAGTCTTCCAATTGATTTTATCAACTGGCGGTAGGCAAGCAGGAATGGGAAGAAATATAAAGCAGAGTGCTTAAAAAGGATTGATGATGGCCCATGGGGAAGAGTCTATAGTCAAACCAATGTTACCAGACCTTCCTATCAACATTTCATTCTGTCGCTCATAAATGCACAATTCACGATAAAGCAGTCAATGTAGCCGTCGTTTACATAGCCACTGTTTACCTGGGGTAAACGCAGGTTAATGTACAGCGAGCGAGACAGCCGTTTCAAAATAAGCCCCTTTAGGGTGAGCAAGACCTCTGCTTTGCGTCGGGGTCTTGGAAACATCTTTCCGAACCGTCTTTCGCTGAATACAGCCAGTCTCGACTGATGACAGTGAAATCTGCCAGGTTTCGTCATTCATCGACCGTATTTCATGGAGTTTTAATAGGTGCAAACCGAGCCAGGAAGATCATGTTCGTTTTGTTTGCAATAAAGTGACAAAGTCTCTTAGTGTCATCAGGGAAATCAGTAGGGTGCTTCCTCAGATTTGTCTCTGATCATTGCACTGCTCTTTGATAGTCACATCTCACTTATTTCAATAATGATGGGGATGCTCCATATCCAGCCAGCCTTTACAGAATACATGTTGTACAGCAAGACTACCCACTTTCCCCATCTTCTTTGAGCCATCAGTAGCACTATTTAATAATATAAAAACACTCTCCATATTTAACATTAATATACATCAAACATGCGGATTTATCTATAAATGCATGTATCTCCCTGGCTCCCTTCCTTGTAAAGCATACATCCAATTAGATTCTCAAGTCCTTACACGCAATACAAGGCATTCATATCACCTGAACCTTCCCAGCCTCAGCTTTACTCATTACAGAGGACCAGCCTATGGAGTAATTACATGCATACTGCCATCCTGCATCCGTAAGTATAGCCTAGGGCCCTGTCTGATGAAAAGTGTTAAATAATATAATCCCTCAGTAACATATACACACACAAACACACACACACACACAGTAAAATGTCCAGTGTTAATTCAGCTCTTAAAAGATAACATTTGGTCCCACATTCAGAGTTGAATTAACACTTGTTAGAGTTGAATTAACAGTAGACATTTTTGCGCGCACACACACACACACACACACACACTTTACTGTATGTTGTTTTTAAGTTAATTTGTACATTCATTGATTTATTCATTTTACCTGTTAATTTAATATACAGAGCACTCTGTAAGTATTTGGACAGTGACACAGTTCCTGTTGTTTTGGCTTTGTACCCCAGCATATTGGCTTTGATATGAAACAATGAAAATTAAAGTTAAAGTGCAGACTGTCTGCTTTAATTTGAGGGCATTCACATCTATACTGGGTGAACCATATAAGAATTACAGCCCTTTTTACCCACACCCCCCCCCCCCCCTTTTTTTGTGGGACAAAAAATAATTGCTTAAATGTTTTTTGGCCAGCTGTGTGTTGCTACATCATTAGCTCACGCACAAGAAAGCTAACAAATCAAGAGTTGATTCTAGGTGTGGAATTTGCATTTGGAGTCTGATGCTGCTTTTCTCTCAACATGAGGACCAAACAGGTGTCATTGCCAGTAAAGCAGGGCCATACTGAGATGGAAAAACCTGAATAAATTGATCAGAAATGAAGCCGAAAAATTGGGTGTGTAAAAATCAAAAGTTTGGTACATTGTTACATAGATGCTCTGGTGAGCTCAGCAATAGCAAACAACCTGGTAGACCATGGAAGACCACTGTAGTGGATGACTTTCAGAATGCTTGCAGTTGTGAAAACAAAAAGCCCTTTTCAACTGTCGAATAGATCAAGAACTCGCTTCGGGATGAAGGCGCAGGTGTGTCAAAGACTAAAGTAAAGAGTTATGGGGAGCTCTGGCACGAACACACAAAGACAGCGAGATACAGCTCCTGGTATCTCTCCTTCAGTCAGCCACAGTGATATGACAAACCAGAAAACTGAATACGTCTCATGTGCATTATCTTACCCATGTCAAACCCATGAATAATTTCTCATCTCTCCATAACACAATGGCTGCCGGATGGCAAGGGTCTCTCTCTATTCATGGATGGAGGTTTGTGGGATTCAAGGGATTTTTTTTCCCCCCCGCAGATAAAGAAAGAGCGAGAGAGGAAAAACCATGACTCCGTAGGAACGGTTATAAATACCCACAGCAGCGTCTGCACAAACACAGTGTCTGTTTGAATCCTGCTGAAAACACCATCCATGCAACAGAAGATCAGATGGGTTTTTTCTAAAAAAGAAATAACTAAAATAAAATAAATACTCGACATGCAGTGCGCGACATGGCTAGCGGTGTGGAGAGGACTCATCCCCAGCCTTTAGAAGCAGAGCTGCAGGCAGGGCATCTGTCAGTGAGGTATACTGGCAGTAATGGCAGTGGAAGAGCTGGTTTGTCTGTCAGTGAGGTATACTGGCAGTAAGGCCAGAGGAAGCGCTGGTTTGTCTGTCAGTGAGGTATACTGGCAGTAAGGCCAGAGGAAGAGCTGGTTTGTCTGTCCGTGAGGTATACTGGCAGTAATGGCAGTGGAAGAGCTGGTTTGTCTGTCAGTGAGGTATACTGGCAGTAAGGCCAGAGGAAGCGCTGGTTTGTCTGTCAGTGAGGTACACTGGCAGCAATGGCAGTGGAAGAGCTGGTTTGTCTGTCAGTGAGGTATACTGGCAGTAAGGCCAGAGGAAGAGCTGGTTTGTCTGTCAGTGAGGTATACTGGCAGTAAGGCCAGAGGAAGAGCTGGTTTGTCTGTCAGTGAGGTACACTGGCAACAATGGCAGTGGAAGAGCTGGTTTGTCTGTCCGTGAGGTATACTGGCAGTAATGGCAGTGGAAGAGCTGGTTTGTCTGTCAGTGAGGTATACTGGCAGCAAGGCCAGAGGAACTTTAATTGTGTCCTTGTTCCCTTCACTGAAGAGCAGCTGATATTTAAATCTGTTTCATTTTATTTCTGATCTATTTTTAACTGCTAGACTACAGAAGAACACCTATTAACTTCCGTGTTGTCACGGCAGAAAATAAAATAAAATAAAATCCTCTGAGAAATGGAGGCACATGATTGAATTTTGTGGAGGGGTAGGATAATTTTTTGAAAATACAGAACAGAAGTGCTGATGAAATTCTGTAATCTAAAAGTGAAGGGCAGATGAACAGTCAAAAATATAGGAAGATAAATGAAAATGTTAAACTGTTGTTCCCAGCCAATTCCGTTTCTCAGATGTATTTATTTTCAAGGGCTTCGTGACAAGATATAAGAGAACACAATGTGCGTAGAATTACAGCAGCAGATTTCCTCCATTTCCATCAGTATTGCACCTGGCGTTTAACGCTTTGGATGTTACCAGGGCGATTTATCCCTTCAAGATAAATTGTTTATCTCTCTTGTGATTTAACTGGTTTTACGAGAACAGACTCTGATCATTGAAATTATTTGATGTAAACAAAGATGTTGCTACTATGACAGGTAGATTGGAATTTTTTCTGGATAATAGCCAACATTCCAGCATTGGGTCCTGCCTCAGGAACTACACTACTACATGTGATAAATGAGCCATGAAAATAGTCTATGAACCACAGATTGCCATTTTAATCTCTTTTACTGCTGCTAAATTGTATTCTAATATGTGCAAGTAATAAGTGAAAGACTGACTAACTTTACATTCATTTTTCATAGAATAATGTTAATAGGTAGCGGTCTACTTTCCAGTGATTAGGGTTTGGGGGTATTTAACATGCAGATGCGCAACACAAACACTTGCAAGATGTAGAGTGGATTGATAATTCTCAGAGAACATAAAGGGGTACCAAGATACTGCAATACCAAGAGAGTGTGGGGTAACACGAGAGTGTGGGGGAACAGGAGCGTGTGGGGTAACAGGTAACGTGGGTAACAGGAGAGTGTGGGGTGAGAGGAGAGTGTGGGTGCCAGGAGAGTGAGGGGTGAGAGGAGAGTGTGGGGTAAACAGGAGAGTGTGGGGTAACAGAAGAGTGTGGGTGCCAGGAACATGTGGGGTAACAGAAGAGTGTGGGGTGAGAGGAGATGTGGGGTAACAGGAGAGTGTGGGTTCCAGGAGAGTGTGCGGTAACAGGAGAGTGTGGGGTAACAGCAGAGTGTGGGTGCCAGGAGAGTGTAGGGTAACAGAAGAGTGTGGGTGCCAGGAGAGTGTGGGGTAACAGCAGAGTGTGGGTGCCAGGAGAGTGTAGGGTAACAGAAGAGTGTGGGTGCCAGGAGAGTGTGGGGTAACAGAAGTGTGTGGGTGCCAGGGGAGTGTGCGGTAACAGGAGAGTGTGGGTGCCAGGGGAGTGTGCGGTAACAGGAGAGTGTGTGGGTACCAGGGTGTTGCAGGGCCAGGAAAATGAGGGGTACTACAGCACTGTACAGATGGCAGATTCTTCTGGAAAAGCTATAATTTTTTCATCAATTATCATCCTAAATGCTTTTATCTGGGGTTGGCAGAGGCGAGCAGTAGAGAGGAGCTTCAGTTTTTAGGTACATGAGTCTGCATATGTCTGCTAAGGATTCTTAATTTCTGGGGCTGGTCCAATGCACTTGAAGGGACCTTAGATCCCAGGGGATTGTATAATAAGGCAGACATGTCTACAAGCAGGTGTATTTATAGAGAATGCAGTATGTAGAGAATGCTTCTTTAACATTTCAATGCCAATGGTCAGTGGAATACTGACTGAAGTCACACAGATGACTGTGAATGTTGGCATGAGTTTTCGTGCCTATCAGAAAAGCACCTAACCACGGGACAGGTCAGACGGAGCGATGCTGTCCGTGTTGGCGGGATGCGGAAAACGGCCACAGGCGGCGCGCCGCAACGAGGATCAGAGAGCGGACGCGCAGAGTCGAGGACGGGCCCGCCCCACACAGGCCCCTGAGCCCAGCGAGCTCACGCTAACAGAGCTGGCTTCCGAGCCGCAAGCACCCGCCAAATAAACAAGCAGTTGGCATTTTAAAGAACATTCCGGATAAAAATCCAGTCGGTGACAGAACCGTGTTTTCAGGGCCTCAGACGAGCCAGACGGACGCGCAGCGTGAGAGGGGTCTTTGTTGTATTTGACCTCATCTCTTCCAGCTGTTTTTCTCTCGCGCGATCGCGGTAGCTGTACTGAAAGGGCAGATTTTTTTGGGGTGTCCTCAAGCATTCATAGCTGGCGAGGTTGTCAGAAAAAAAAACAATGAGATAAAAGAAATGTCAGAAAATAAACTGTTGGTTTTTGCAAGATTCCATTTGCAATTAAAGTGATAAAACTAAAGACAACAATGTCAATGAGATGCTGTGGTTTCTCTACAGGCTGCCCATCTTAAGCAATGTAAAACATGTTGAGTTTAGCATTTTATCGAATTTAATAATCCTTTTTAAATAAGCTGAATAGAAAAAGAAACAACAAACATTAAATGGAGTGGGTCCAGATTGTAGCAGTTAAAACACATACATATTTCACAGCCACTAACTGCCCACTCCACTCACACAGTGTTCCACTAACACCCCACTCCACCAACAACCCACTCCACTAATACACACCCCACTCCACTAACACACATCGCACCCCACGAACATCCCATTCCACAAACACCCTGCTCCACTAATGTTCTACTGTTTCTATGGTGGAAAAATAAATAAACTTAAATGTTTTTGTGCAATTAAAATTAAGGACAAATGATGACTGAATCAGGGTCTGTGTAATGCTAATATTCTTCTCTCTTTAACCTTTTCCTTCTCTGTTTCTTTTTCCCTGGGGCTACTGCCCTTCCCTCACCCTGAGATCACAGACTGCTCCAGCCCTGCCCCTCACCCTGAGACCACAGACCGCTCCAGCCTTGTCCCTCATCCTGAGACCACAGACCTCTCCAGCCCTGTCCCTCACCCTGAGATCAGACTGCTCCAGCCCTGTCCCGCCTCCCCCTGAGATCACAGACTGCTCCAGCCCTGTCTCTCACCCTGAGACCACAGACTGCTCCAGCCCTTCCCTCACCCTGAGACCACAGACCTCTCCAGCCCTGTCCCTCACCCTGAGATCACAGACCACTCCAGCCCTGACCCTCACCCTGAGATCACAGACCACTCCAGCCCTGACCCTCACCCTGAGATCACAGACCGCTCCAGCCCTGTCCCTCACCCTGAGATCACAGAACTCTCCAGCCCTGTCCCTCACCCTGAGACCACAGACCTCTCCAGCCCTGTCCCCCCTCCCCCTGAGATCACAGACTGCTCCAGCCCTGTCCCTCTCCTGAGATCACAGACCTCTCCAGCCCTGTCCCTTACCCTGAGATCACAGAACTCTCCAGCCCTGTCCCTCACCCTGAGATCACAGACCACTCCAGCCCTGATCCTCACCCTGAGATCACAGACCACTCCAGCCCTGTCCCTCACCCTGAGATCACAGACCACTCCAGCCCTGTCCCTCTCCCCGAGATCACAGACCACTCCAGCCCCACCCCTCTCCTCGTTCACAGACCGCTCCAGCCCTGTCCCTCACCCCCCTGAGATCACAGACTGCTCCAGCCCTGTCCCTCTCCTGAGATCACAGATTTTGACTTGATCTGACTTACTGTATCAGTTCAATTTTCTGTCCTGATTTTCTTCAGAAAATCAGAAAATAGAAAATTGGATTCAATATGTAATCCTGCTTAAAGGACAAGTTCTGCATCTAATATTTTAGTTTTACTGTATCAACACTGAATTAGCTAAGCAGTCTGTAAACATGTGCAATATTTATTAAATTTACCATCTGTCCACAAAGTATGTTATGTAATGCCATTAGGCTATGTTGGCTCCCATCTCATCACATAGGTGTTCAATTGAATGAAGACAACTTTGATAAAATCTTCCTACGACCATATAGCTGCAGTTTTGAAGCAAATGAAGTAGGTGGGTAGCTAGCTATCCATGACAGAATACATACTATAGGGGGAAATGGAAAATAGTAAAATGAAAAAAAACTGTAAAAACCCTATCTTCAATTTTCTATTTAGAAATTCAAATCAGAAAACTGAACTGACAAGCGTCACATGAACCAATCAGGCTTGTGAGACAGAAGTGTTTCTGTCACCATACCTCCTTTCCCTAGCACACATGCGTAACTATATAAGCTATGACTCAGTAAGACGAAAATGATGGAAAACTTTCAGATACCGGGGCTGTGATTGAACGATGATTTTACAGTACTGAGCATCGAACAAAAACAACATTCTAAGGACCTGAAGTAAACTGAATGGATGAACAAAATGGGTGCACTTACACATGCATTAAGGATGAAGTGAATTGAATGCTGATTTGATAGACGCTGGGCATAACTGGCCAATGGGAGTTGCGTGTAATTAAGAAATGGCTAAATCAATAAACACAGCTGCCTCTGTAGGATACCGTGAACCACAGTCTCTGCCCAGGTGAATGAAATCCTGTTAATTTCTCATTTCTATCAACAGCATTTCACAAATAGCCAACAGGTGACTAGAATGACTATTATTGATTCTTGGGGGAGAGATGGAAAGTGGTTTCACCCAGATGACCTTCACATTATCACAGTCATATAAGAATGCATTGTGTACATTTTGAAACATTTGAAACATCAGAAAACCTGATGAGAAAAACACACACACACACACACACACACACACAGTCACGCACACATCGACACATGTGCACACACCCACACATACAAACACACTGGAACGGACAGAGTCAATATCACCATATGACGCATAGTTAAAAAAAGAAGAAAACTCACAGTTATTGGTGTCGTTGGCGACAGCCACTATCCCCATTGGCTGGTGTGGGATGTCTGCTCGGAGCACTTTTATGTCGCCGCCTGTGTACTTGTTGGCACGTAACACAGCCCTCCGCACCCAGTCTGACCAGAAGACCAAGTGGCCGTAAACAGCCAGTCCGAAAAAGCTCCCCGGCTCGGACTTCACAATGACCTGCGGTCGGAACAGAGCAGAAATCAGTTAAACTGCGTTTTCAGAAGCCCATTTCAAAATGAGTCTCAGTGTCGATAAAATGGCAGCTGTTATGACTGACTGACAAAACAAGCCCCCAGCAAAAGTAACAACCTATTTTAAAGCAGTTCCATCCTTTTTCATTTAATCTGATGTGCTCAATATATGGAGTATGTGAAATTCTGACCTGCTGTTTGAGAATGCTCTAAATTCAGGGTCAACACATCTGAAGGACCAGTCACAGTAAGACATGCATGTTCAAAAGTCCACTAATACCCCACTCCACTAATACCCCACTCCACTCACACCCCACTCCATTAATGCCCCACCCCACTAACACACCACTCGACTCTCACCCCACTCCACTAATACCCCACTCCACACACACACCCTCCACTAATACCCCACTCCACACACACACCCCACTCCACTAATACCCCACTCCACACACACCCCACTCCACTAATACCTCACTCCATTAATGCCCCACCCCACTAACACACCACTCGACTCTCACCCCACTCCACTAAGACCTCACTCCACTTACCCCACTCCACTCATCCCTCGATCCACTCTCACCCCACTCCACTAACACACCACTACAATCACACACCACTCGATCACACCTCACTCCACCAACACCCCACCTCCAATAACACACTATTCCTCTAACACCTGACTAACTAAGTTCTCTGGATATAATGACTAATGTATTTTGTATTCTTTAATCCGGAAAAGCCACAGAAAATAAGGTCACGATTGTGAGAGAAGCCATTTGAGAAGCAGTACACCTCTTCCCGTTTACCTCTGAGAGTTTTATTTTCGGCTACCCTTGCTCTTCGATGCATTTTCACTTTCTGATTTCCCAGCTGTTTCGGTCTCTGACACATCACAGCAGAGCTCTGCCTCTCTCTCTCTCTCTCTCTCGCGGAACGTTCTAGACACGCTCCAGCGGCCGTGGATGTGCTCTTAAGGAACAGAGCCTTCCAGTGCCGCACGCTTACCGCACACCTACCGCACGCTTACCGCACGCAGTATCTAAAAAGGACAGGCCGCGGCGCGATCACGCGCTCATGCGGTAATCCACCGCTAACCTGTCCCTCGCGACCTCCTCGTCACTGATGAGCCTCCCGCGAGACGCTAATTCCATCCGTGTAAACAGCCGAAACGCTTCAGATGAAGGGATCAGCCGGCATTTGCCTCGATGAACGCGGCAGATTCTCCACCTCGGCATTGGAATTTCAGAGCTGTCGTAAACTGTCACGTAAGAGGTCTGTTCAGTGCCTCCTCGAGCAATAGCACCGGCTCAAAGCGACGGCCGGGGCGCAGGGTACTTTAGCTCTGCTACCTTATCCCTCGCGCAGCAGTCAGAGACTGTTAGCGTCGGTGTCGTGCCGTGGAGTCTCTGGGCTCCGCTACAAAGCGCTAACTGACAGGCCTCGCGGACGCAGCCGCTGACAGTAAGCTGACCGAGCGTTGCCAATTTCTCCCGCCCAGCGCGGTTCAGACGCTCCGCCAGAATCCGTCTGCCGTTCTCCCGGCAGAGTTAAGCCCGGTTAAAGCAATCCAACGCAGATAAAGCAGCCAGGTAAACATGCCGCTGCACAGTACACAACGCAGCCCTTTTTTTATAATGCCAAGGGATCGGACAAAATACTGTCAACCAAATAGACTGGAGTCCTGGGATAAAGATCATGCGGATTTATTTCAATGCGTTCTGGCATTGCTTGATCTTCTCCCAAATTTCTCTGAGCGTCTAGATGTATTTTTACATCTTAAATCGTGGCCAACAGACCCTCTCTCCCAAAACTCAGTATATGGGCAATATAAAGCAATTATGAGTCCTGGAATTATCAACAGTGCTCCAGCTTTGTCTCCTGCATTTTAACTCAACGGTTTGCGTTACGATTAATACTGAAACTCACGAGAGGAAACAGAGCAAGTTTTTCTACAGTTTCGGGTGAAATTATTTTCAGGCAAGCAGCAGGGACACCAGCGAACTGCGGCCATGCTTAACACCTGCATCCCCAAACGACATCACTGAACGCCGCGATCGCTAATAGCATTATCACCTGATGAAAACGGGCTCGACGTGCGATAAGGAACAGGGGTTACAGAAATAAGAGCCGGGAGCTCTGCTCTGTCTCCCTTTGTGTTAATCTAATCACATCAAGCGACAGAGACACAAGGCCGCTGTCGAGCTGTCGCAACGCCCCCGGCGCACGGATCTGTCGTTCCGAGGATCCAATTCAACACCTGCCGTTCAGCTTCGCACTCGCACACCATTTTATTAATAGACACCAGCGCACCACCTAGTGCTCTGTTGATGCTCGGTCGCCGGGCTCAATTTTCGGGGTTTTAATTGGACGGCCGGCAGGGCCGGTGTACGGCGGACGTTAAAGCGAGTCTTCACGAACTCATTTGCACTGCCGTGGGATGACAACCCCGCCCGTGAGAACCCCCGGCAGCTCAAGGTCAACGCATCGCGGCGGATTCGAAGCCAATTTAAAGACGTCGTGTCGGTCGTGCGATTCCGAAAACCGAGCGTGGCAGAGCACCACACCGAGCGAGGGGTTATTGTGCAGTTTGCGGTTCTAACGTTTGATGACTTACCCAGAGCATTTTGTCATGAATTACATTTGACTCCCTGCGATAAGACGAGAGCTCCAGCAGGCCGCTAATTTTTCTTAAGCGATGACTTCAGTAATGAAAATCACCGCATCTCCACGTCAGGCGAACGATTGAAAGTATTTTTTTTTTAAACTGTAGAAAAATTATTTTTTGATGTAACAGCTCTGTCTAAATAACTGCCGTATCTATTTCAGAAGCTTTGCATGGATCGGAAAAATAATGGAAAACCAAGTGAGCTTCCAGAGGAGCACAGAAAGCCTGAAAATTTGGAGCGGTTTATTGTTTTCATTTGCGATTCCGAGCGTTTGTGGCAAGCGCGAGGAAACTGCGAACTCTGTCGGTGCAGAGAACTGTGAAATCATTCCGGTTTGTGTTTTAACCGGCAGACATGATCTTTCACATATTCATAATCAGGAAATGATGAGGCATTCTTGAAAAGATTAGAGGAGTTCATCAATCAATGTCTTCTGCTAATATGCATTGTGAAATTGAAATGGAACCCGGATATTAGCACAAACTAACAAAATAACTATAATTACACTCCATGGCATAAAAATAAAATATTTATAAATAATTTTACAACTGAATATGAAAAAAAAACTTGTAATTATATTGTAAATGTAATTATAAAGACACTGAGGGAAATGTTGCATATATTGTGATCTCCTTCTTAAGATAAAACAGCTCACACATTTCCTTGGGAAATTAAAGAATATCCACATGGCACCACTGCTATAGCCTTTTTCCTTTGCAGAATATGTTTTAAAAGACACAAAAATTAAATCCCATCTTTTTAGTTAAAAACAAGAATAACATGTAATTAAAATAATGAAATGTAAAAATCTTGAAAGAAGCGCTTGGGACTTTTCAAGGCCACTCATACAAAAACAGCCGGGTGTTTTCTCGACACTGCTAATGCTGGGGTTGGCTTGCTTGTTTTTGCCAAAGAGTTTCTACTCACGTGTCTTTGAGATCCGTCATATTCACATCTTTCAATCTTCCCCAAACTCCCGTCGGAAAAGTAGAGCTTCTCTGCTTTGTGGTCAATGGTGAGTCCGTTGGGCGTAAGGATTTCAGTGCTAACGATTATCTGCATGTTGCTTCCTGCCAGAGTGGACCTCACGATACTGGGCTTCTGTTCGTTCCAGTTGGTCCAGAACATCAAGCTGCAGAATGCAAAAGAAACACACCACAACCATATTCAGCACAAATAAGGCATGGGTATAATTTCCATATTACACCAATAGCAGCTGCAGTAGCCACAGCTAGGCATTTGTGTTGTCTGTGTTCTCAAAACAAATGACTATTGTGTCTTTTTAACAGAAGATACAGGGCTCCATTTTGAAGATGCAAAACGCTGCTTGCTCAAACTGTACAAGGAAGTTGCATCTGGTGTTCTCATCCCTGTTTCTTATAGGTTTGCACTGTCATTTGGGGGGTCTAAAACGCACTAGTATTTTAAAAGACTTAAGAGGGTAGTGTTTTTAAACTGCTGTGGTGCAACATCCGCTAATGCGCGTTACGTTATATTCTGCAAAATGCAGAAAGCGAATGGGACACGCCTCGTTTTGGTCAGCATCAGTGTTCGCTCAGGTGTTTCCCCACTGAACTCTACTTCCTCAAAACAGAGCCCTTAATCCAAACCCATTTTTCGACAGTCTTATCCCAACAATGTGCTGTGTTAACAAAACACTACACACATTGCGGGAGCTCAGTCATAGAGTATGGATACCTTAAATAGCGTTGGGACTGTAGCAAGAACAGAAGGACACAAACTGTAATAGAACAGAAAATTATTCATAACCTTTCCGTTTTATATTCCTCAGGGTATGACTGATAATGTCACACTGTGAGCCAGTCGGGGCGGACATAACTGTAACCTTTACGAGCTTTCACATCCACTTTCAACACGGTCAAGGAACAAGCGTACAGCCCAAATATGTGAAACAAGGTTGGTACAATAACAACATGCTTTCTTACTTTCCCTCTAAAATGGCTTGTTAGATGGTGACAGACGCACATTCTTCAACTGATGTAAATGCCTGACGTAAGACCAGTGAATTTGAGCAGCACACATATGGAAAAGTTACCTGTGAGTCACCTAGTATCCTCTTGAAAAGGGCATGTATAATTCTTGAATTATTGGTAAGAGGGACATTATTTGGGCTCTATTTTACACTCGGCGCTAAGCAACAGTAACCCAAACGCAAGTGTCTTCGCTAGTTTCAGACGTACACAGTTGTCATTTTATCATCCAGCACCACTCGTGTGGATGAGTACGAGTTGGTGTTAAGATGAGGTGTGGTCAGGCAATTTGTTGGCGTATTTGGGTTACAACAAACAAAAACCAAATTTTAAGCCATATTTCAGTTGTTTCACTGTTTTTTTGGGCAAAATATTAAGATAGTAATCTTTCCGTGACTTTCTAAATGTTTTTGACTGGGTTTACGTTTGCTAACTCAATGTGCTGTATAGCTTGCATTAACTGTAATTACTGTAAAAATTATTACATTTACTAGGCAACACAAGCACACATGGCATTGACAGCCTTGTCATTTCACAACAATGTTACACACAGTGATCAAAATGATCGGGCATACATGTTTATGTCTTTCTGCAATATTGATATTAAAATGATATCAGAATATTAAATACATATGTTTAGGAAAAGTTAGGAGGGGGAAGCCACATGGATTTCATGACTGCAGATTTGTTGATTTTCTTAAAGTGACAACAGTCAAATTGAGGCTCTTATTTCTGCAGAGTAATATGAAGTGGTCATTATTCATAAATATTTGACCGTAGAATGCCTCAAGTGGCCAATCAGAATGGGCTTATTTTATAGACACAAACTCTTTCATTCCTGTTATCTTTAAATGAACTGCCTGGAAGGCCATTTAAATAGCAAAAGTGGATTTAGACATGCCCTTGCACCATGTGCTTTAGACCATGCCCTGAGATTGTTAACGTGTAGTCCTTTATCTCTCTTGAAAAACAAATGCAGAAGATGCCCTATCTCAGTGGCTGCTCCGAAAATGTAATGTCCTTGTGCTGCTCATTTTCATTTCAGACACAGAGGTTATAAATAATGAGGCTTTATTCCCGTTAACCTTCATTACCTCAGTTCTTTTCAGCCTGCAATCCTGCTTCTCTGTTGAATGAAGGCTGATGCTGCGTCTGTCTCCTGGTTCATAGGTGCAGCCGCACGCTTAGTATTTATGCCGAGTTTCAATTTGAAATGCCGAGGAAAACCTCAGATCCACACAGTAAGCTCCTCACCCATGTCTGTGTAACATACAATAAGCCACACAGTAAGCCCCTCACCCTTGTCTGTGTAACATACAGTAAGCCACACAGTAAGCCCCTCACCCATGTCTGTGTAACATAAGCATGGCTGGGAGGCTCAGAGGGAGAGTTGCTCTGTTCATACAGGTGGAGCTCTCTCCTCCGCCCTGAGGCAGGCAGTATGAGCGAGCCCCTCGGGGGGGGGGGGGGAGAGGACGAGGCTGACCTGTCCCCGCGAGCGAGCCTCCGGGTACGCTGCGCAGTCCTCGCGTTCGTGGGACCAGGCGTGTCACCTCGTCCCGCCGCGAAACCGACAGATCGCCCCGGACCGCGCGGTGACATCAGCCCGAGAGAGCCGCTAAGCCAGAGCCTTAGTCAGCGCCTGACACGGACGTCCTGGTTACGGTTGCCGAGGGAGACGCGAGCTGAAAGTTCCTCCTGGATATCGGTGTCACTTCCCGCACAGCCCCCCCCCCCACCACCACCACCACCCCCCGCTCGACCTGACGCGCCAGGGACAGCTCCCCCATATCAACCGCATAATGGGGCTCGCCGGCTGACCTGCCAACAGGAAGCCTCCGAGGTGCGGGAGAAACGCGCGAACATCTCGCGGACTTCTATCCCAGTCCGGCCGATACGCCACACTGTGACACACAGTAAGGAACATCCGACTGAATCTTACAGAGTTGTGAAAAAGCACTCCATGGTGTGAAGTCAGGCAGGGGTTCATCACAAGCACACACCCTTTGAGCATAATGGCATACACCTAAGGCCCCCCTTCATGAGCCTTTTAAAGAGCTCACAACCTTTTTTGGTATAGATCCACTACTTTGTAAAGCACTCTCATAATTAAAGTTCCTAATCCGATTATAACATCTTAATACATTAGCAACACCATGCTCAGGACTGTTATGCATGTATTATTATTGTTGTTATAATGTGTGTGTGAGGCAATTTTCACCTCTTAATATGGAAGATAAATAAAATGCATTTCATATTTTAAGAAAATAACTTTCACGAGAGAGCCAACGTGTTTGTTTCGCTCTAGCATTTTTGCAGCGTTCATACCGTTTGCACATTAAGGGATGAGAAGTGTTGATTAGTCATTTCAGGCTAATTTTTAATTAAATGAGGCCTTCTAGTGAGCATCTGAAAATGAGCCAAACGGCTGACAGGGGATATGGCCCCCGGGTTGAAAGTTTAATTTAGTCTGTGAAATTCGGTTTTTTATCGCAACCACGGGTCAGCATGTCCCCGGAATATCAAGCTTTTTTTTATGGAGAGAGAGAAAAAAAAAAGAAAAAAAAAGGATTCGGGCAAGGTTCCAACACGCCGTGTGAATAATTTGTTCAGAAGCGTTCAAGCTGGGTTATTGTGAAAATACAGTGCCGTCTATAATTTCTCAATTCTGCTCCACCGATACGACGCGGTCAAACCAATTAGGTAATCTTTCCCCTTCATTACTCCCAGTACTTCCAAATAACCTGAGCTAAAATAGAATCTTTTAACTGTGGGCGGAGGATTTCATTCATTTCTACAGTAGCTGCGAAGATCTAATTCCTCGGCTTTTCCGAATTCTGGGGATAATTACCTGGGCTTTTAACGTGTAGAAATATCATTTACTTTGCCTCGCTTTGGTGTCAAATGACGAGAACATATTTGATCTCAATAATGCACACCATTTCTGAGGGGCATTTATTCAAAGCAGATTTGATTTTGATCAAATCTCAGTAATGTGACAAGACAAGGATATTCATGTCTACAAATTCTATTAGGAATAGTGTGGCATTAAAGGTTTAAAAATTACCGCGTTTCTGCAGAACTGGTGTGAAAATAAATATATAATCTTCTGCTTGCCAATTTGATTGACACCCTTACAATATCACACTGGATTAAATGAAAGGTTAAACAAATAGTGCCAATAATATGTGGTCTTTTCATTTATACTTTTATTTACTAATAAACTTATCATGGTTTAAAAATAAGAATATTAAGAACGCTTATTTTTTACTTATTCACTCCTATTCACGGTGTATAAATAACAGTGATAATAATAAGAATAAAACTTAATGCATTTGTTTTTTAATATATTCAGGCAAACTTACGGTGGATAAGAGTCTCCAGAGCAGACACTGCATGAATCAGAGAACAGAGAGGCGGGACAGACAAAATGGCGGAAAGTCTTACTTCTGGCACTCGTCCAGGGCGAGGACGTGTGGGCGGTCCTCCTCGGACATGGCGACCACGGCCTCCCGGGTGAAGGCTCCGCGCCGGGCCTGGTCGATGGTGTGCCGGGTGATGGTGGAGCCGGTGGAGCTGGTCCAGTACAGAGTGTCCCAGGCCCGGTGGTACGCCAGACCCTCGACCGAACCCACGTCTGTGGAGAAGCCCGACGCTCAGTCAAGAAGACCGTTCAGATGGGAGGAAAATCATCATTGACGCATCATCTGCTGTTTTAGAAATTATGCTAATGAAATATCTGCTGCATTTAATGGTACGGCATCTGCTGCAGCAATGTGAAAGGGACGACCGTAAAATATGTATCATTAACAGCGTGGATGTTGACCTGTCAATCCAAATACGCCCAGTCAGCTGTGTAAGCATTCCCTGGGATTCTCCTGAGCCGTACAATCACACATGACCACATGACTCTTCACTCAGGACTCCAGGTACAGTAAAGTGTGTGTGGATGAGCCCCATGGTCTGGGATCAAATCCGGACTGTGGCCAATAGCCCCACAGGGTGATGTGCAATTGGCGATTGCATTATCCTGGGTAGGAAAGCCCTTCCTCTGACTCCACTCTACATGTAGTTTGGTTGTGGAAAGGAAAAACAATCAGCTGGCGACACCACATGTTTGAGGGGGTGACCATGGATGTTTACACTCTCATGAATCACCAGTGGGATTCTTACATAAACGTAGCTGTGATTGAATTTGATATTCCAAATCAGGGTGTGAATTGGATATGTACAGCTCCACATTGGGTGCCAAATAAAAAAAGTATGAAAAAACAAAAATCACGCACTACCACATATGTATTATTCATATCTGTGCTTCCTGCATTTCTACTAAGGAAAACACAAGTGCATATACAAAAATTAACGCCTCATGATGAGAATGTGGGAATATTTATGATGGGAATGTGGGAATAATAATCATGATGGGAATGTGGGAATAATCAGGATGGAAATGTGGGAATAATAATCATGATGGGAATTGGAATAATAATCTGATGGGAATGTGGGAATAATCAGGATGGAAATGTGGGAATAATCATGATAGGAATGTGGGAATAATAATCATGATGGGAATGTGGGAATAATATTCATGATGTGAATGTGGGAATAATAATCATATTTGGAATGTGGGATTAATAATCATGATGGTAAATTTATCTCCTAGCCTGGCTGTGATGACAAAAGGACAATGGCATATGCAATACAACCAAAACTCCCTTAAAAATAGATTACAGTCTGGGACTTGGATAAATAAATATTTTATTTAATATGATATTTTCATATAATCAAATACACTGCATAGATGGAAACACACAAGGAGGTTCAAGGGATTTGACGGATGAGATGAATGATTAATTATTTATTGGAGAGTAACATGCCTGCTGGTATGTTACGTGCAAATATATCCTAATAAGATGACTTATTGTTTCCCTTCATATGGTGTCATCCCCAAGCTCTTTCTATTACTCACCTGTCTTTCTATTCAGATATACTGCAACCAGCTCAGCTCAGCTGCAACCGAGCTCAGAACTTATTTTCTGGAGGTGCAGGCAAGCAGGAGACATGGGGGCGTATCTCGTGACAGCAGTAGCACAAACGTGCCAGAATATTCACAGGTAAACCTGTGCAAGTTTGGTCTTGAAGAACGTGTTTCAGTTTCATCCAAACCCGACCACCTTTAAACTAAGGTGGCTAACACTGGGGAATCATGCTATTTTGAGGGTCTTACCAATTTGCATATATAAACGCTGAACATATGGGACAGACAAATGATCAAACAAGATTTCTTTAAATGGATGTTGAGAGAGAGAATGTCTGTACACTTGTCAAACTTTCAAAGATATTTGTTTGTTAAATATGTTTATATACACTGTAAAATGTCCAGTGTTAATTCAACTGTTAAACAATTCCAGAGCGGGACCAAAGTTGTCTGTTAACAGTTGAATTAAATTGGACATTTTAGTCTATGCTATTTATTTATGTATTTATTTATTGATTGGAGCTCTAGTGTTTCTGTTAACTTATGCCAATGGAACCCTTGCAACTGTGACTTGCAATACTTATGTACATGACTTTCATTATGTTTAATTGACTCATTTTTCCATAGAGCTGAGTTTAAATTAACAATCATGCGAGCTACAATCTGGACTGTTTTTTGAACATCATGCTTTCCATACATATTCCTTTTTAGTGATTGGCTCTCTTTGGTTTCCTTTACCAAGTGATTGGTAAATGTACATTTGTCTTTGCAAAGAGGGGTTTATGAACTGCAACCCTACTAAAATATCCCTCTATGTGGTTATTGTCAGACTGTTCTTGTTGTCACATCCCGCATTGACATTCAGTCACCTGAAAAACAGTTGCTCTTCTGTTTTTCCTTACATATCGCACTAATGCATCACGGTCATCAAATGTACATGTTCCGACCGTATTTACCAATGTCTTTCCCATAGGTCTACATGCAGATGTCACTTTAGTCATTGTTCCTTTTGAAACATTAGCCAGATGAGTCTTTGTGACTGAAGATCCTACCATCCTCATTTATTCAGGGTTTATATTTAATTTGCCACCTGTCTATATATTCCTTTGCCTAATTTAACAGTAGTATGAATTGAAATTGTTTATATATCGGTTTAATGCCTCCATTTCTGCATGATCTTTATATTTATAAGGCATAGTTGTGTATACTATTTCATATTTATAAGGATTTTGGTTCAAATTGCGATTAGATTAGATAGCTGTGGTGCATTACAAGCCCATCAATGAAACGTGACTGAGATGGAGAATATGTATTGTGTCTCCAAAATAGTGTAGTAAACTCAAAAATAGTACAGCCTAAAAAACAGGTTTTACTGCAACTACAAATTATAACAATAAAAGACAAGGAGAAAAATAATAAAACGACACATTAGGTTCGTATCCAGCCGAGATGAGAAAAGCCTTCCCGTTTGCAGCCTATCTTGACAACATCGTTTACCCTAGGAGGCTTTTCTGAAGTGCCATAAACGCACGTGAGGACTCTGCGTCTTTCCAGGCCAGTATACGAGACGCGATAAAACCCGCCGCCCGGCCCGCGGCCTCGACGCGGCGGCACTGACGGGAAGGAAAGCGGACCATCTGATAGGCCTCGATGACACTAAACCTCCACCGCATCCGCGGGTAATTTATTTCTCTTAAACTGGCCATTTTTTTTTTTTTTAACCGCTGCAGTGCAGGTGCGGCGACGCCTGAAGTCACGGAATTACTGAAATTGAATTGGACGCGTCCTCCTCGGCCAGCGCCTCGCGTTACTGGCAGAGCTTCACAGCTGTTCCTTCAGTGTGAAAATAGGGACCGTAATGTCACTCGGGGCCACCGAAGAGCTCTGCGAACCCGTTATATTACAGATGATTATTTATTAAATAACTTTTTCGATGTGCTTCGCTGTACGCAGAACACATTGCATTCAGTCTTCATGGCTTGGCAAACCAACAAAAGGAGTTTCGATGAAAATGAATGAAGGGAAATATTTCAGTTGATTGTTTACATTGTTCAAGTTAAACACACACACACATACACAGAAACACCTTAGAGACACTTTAGAAGAAAAAACTGACTGTGAGTGTGGAAATATTCCATTCGTCAGATCCCAGCACTGCTTCATAACATAAAATTTGATGGGGAACATCTTTATACTTAAATTTGTCAGCACACTTCTTCTGCATGATGTTCCACAGAAACACTTTATTCACTATTATATATATTTTTTTTTTTCCTCCTGACTGATTTCACCTTCCGTTCAATTCCAGCACTTACCCTGATGTGAGAGACAGGTCTAGCACAAAGAAGATGAATGTCCTCACCCTATCCCCACTTGTCTAAATTAAACCACATCTGCTTAACTTTTACAATGTCACACAGAATAAACCTCAAGAGATTTACAGGGAAACACATGCATAGTCAAATGCTTTTACCAAATCACCAGGGGACATCACTACCCTCTACTCAACACCAATTACCAAATCGCCAGGGGACATCACTACCCTCTACTCAACACCATTTACCAAATCACTATGGGACATCTCTACCCTCTACTCAACACCATTTACCAAATCACTATGGGACATCACTACCATCTACTCAACACCCTTTACAAAATCACTATGGGACATCACTACCCTCTACTCAACACCCTTTACCAAATCACTATGGGACATCACTACTCTCTACTCAACACTCTTTACCAAATCACTATGGGACATCACTACCATTAACTCAACACCCTTTACCAAATCACTATGGGGCATCACTACCCTTTACTCAACACCCTTTACTCAGCCAAATCACCCATGGGACATCACTACCCTCCACTCAACACACTTTACCAAATCACTATGGGACAACAGTTCAGATTTAGCTTCTGCCACAACCTCACCCTAGGATTTTATCAGAATTCCACTAGTTAGCCCATTGACCACAATACTTTTTAGCCTTTCCAAGTTAAACAGGAAGACATCATGCTATGAAAGATTAATTGCCAGATCATGGCTCTATGTTTGCTTAAAATAATTTAATTTGATATAATTTTAACACTTCAATATTTCATTTAATTGCATTTCATTTATTTGATGCAACATTTAATTTGATTGCATTTAATTTGACTCAACATTTAATTTGATTGCAATTTAATCAAGTCAGCATTTATTTTTTAATTTTTGTTACTTCCACCACTCATATTTTTCAGCTACATTTATTTTAATGATTCAAACAATCATTAAAAATTAAAATTCGCCATGGAAAACATTCATCAGTGAATACCTGCAGTTATTAAAAGTATGGCAATGCAATTAATTCTTTATTGTTCACTGTGTTTAAAAAAGTACAAACTGTACAGGACAGCATACGTTTCAAAGATCTGCTCTTGGTCTGCTGGGTGCTCCATTCGATTAACATAACATAACATAACATAACATAACATAACATAACATAACGTAACGTAAAATAACATAACATAACATAACGTAATGTAACACAACATAACATATAACATAATGATGAGAACAGGCCATTCAGCCCAACAATGCTCACCATTCACTAAACTGTGCCTAATACTGTGATTACCGTCCGACTAAACAGTATCTAACCTCGTATCAAGCCTTATCTTGAAAATCCCCAGGGTTTCTACCCTGGCAGGCTAATCCACACATTGACTACTCTCTGCATGGCAAAATTCTTTCTAATGTCTGTACGGAATTAACCATGTGCTAACTTCCATTTATGTCCCCTTGTTCTACTAACAGAACTCAGTCTGAAGAATCTCTTGTAGTTCACTTTGTTGATCCCCTTTATGAATTTAAAAGCCTCAATCAAATTACCCCTAAGT
This sequence comes from Anguilla rostrata, assembly GCF_018555375.3. Classification (NCBI taxonomy): domain Eukaryota; kingdom Metazoa; phylum Chordata; class Actinopteri; order Anguilliformes; family Anguillidae; genus Anguilla; species Anguilla rostrata. The sequence continues at coordinate 9,263,804 of NC_057947.1, forward strand.
CTCCTTTTACGAAGCTTGAAGGGATTAAGCATCTTAAGTATTTTCTCATAGCTTTTACCTTTCATACCAAGAATCAATTTGGTTGCTCTTCTTTGAACCTTTTCCAGAACCTCTATATCTTTCTTGTAGTACGGTCACCAGAACTGCACACACTACTCTAAGTGTAGCCTGACAAATGTATTGTACAAGACACCTTCCTTGGATTTATACTCAATACCTTTGGCTGTATATCCCAACATCCTGTTGGCCTTTTTTTACTGCAGCAGCACAGAGCCTAGAACCTGAAAGGCTTTCATCAACTATTACTCCCAAGTCTTTTTCAAATCTTTTTTATTTCCCACAATCCAATATGCAGGAAACCAATCAAGAGAATCCAGCAAGAATATAAAACATCCAGCTTAATAAGGGCAATACTGCTGATTAACATTTACTTTGGCTTTTCAGTGATTTGTGCCTAAAAGAGAAAGTGTATCTATCTCACGTTTTCATTTTCAGAAGGACATGGCTCACATGCATATGAGAGTATGTCTGCATATGGTCAGCTGATTTAATCACAACAATAAACAAACAAATAAATGAATTTATACCCTGGGTCAACGGCAGGGTGCTTAGCTGGGGTTTAAACCTCTAGACAAGAACTGAATTTCGAATGCAATAGCTAATCCTCATTCCACAAATTTGGATAGCTGCTCCAATCATTATGCCGTTCTGTGGTCTAGAGGTTTAAACCAGAGGTTTAAACTCCAGCTAAGTACACGGCAATTGGCCCTCTGCGTTTCTATTCTAGCCAGAAGACCGCACATTCGCTTCCTATTTAGTGCCATTTCCACATACTATTACAGATTATAGTTATTACAGCTTGTTTCAGTCCAAGAAGCATATGTATACTCAGAGAAAACACAAATTGCAGTATACTTAGCTGGAGTTCATCCACGTGCCACATATCTACTGAAAGAAATATCAAAATACAAATGAATGTAAAGAAAAGTATTTATGAAATAAATAAAAAATAGGCAACAGATATAAAAGGCATTACTGCTGCTGCACTGTACTGAGGTTTCTCACATTTTCTGGATTCTCATAGCAAAATTTATTTACAAAATCAAAAGCAAGACATTTCACAATAGACCTGGTAGCTTTGATAGCAAATTAGATGTTTTTTTTTTTTTGGAAATATGTCCAGCTGTACTGGCGAGAAACGGCAGGTAACCCACGGCAACCCGCCAGCCTGACACCAGGGCCACATTATTTATTTATTTATTTATTTATTTCCATCCATTCATCCATTATCTATACCCGTTTATCCTGGTCAGGGTCGTGGGGAGTGCTGGAGCCTATCCCTTTGGGCGAGAGGCAGGGATACACCTTGGACAGGTCACCAATCTACTGCAGGACATACACACCATTTACTCACACACTCATACCTAGGGGCAATTTAGATTAGCTTATCCTGCATGTCTTTGGACTGTGGAACCCAAAGTACCCGGAGGAAACCCACGCGGACATGGGGAGAACATACAAACTCCGCGCAGAAAGGCCCAGGCCGTGTTTTGAACCCAGGACCTTCTTGCTGAGAGGCGACAGTTAGGGTCAGGGTTAGGAGTTAGAGTTCTGGTTCTGCTCATGCACACAGGCCTGGACACATCTCCACTGCTCATTGACGTCCCCTAGGTGGACTTAATCTCCACATAAATGAATGAAATCCAGCTGTCACACTGAGAACAGGTTGCAGAAAATGTACCTTTGGATGAATCATTGTTAAAAGCCTACTTATTTTTCCACATGAACATTCAAGCAATTACTTCGCTGGATAACCAACACCATTGACTACATCGCATTAGTGCAAATTTTGTGATAACTGTTTTTCTTGACATTATATTTATTCATGCAGCTTTGTCTTATATTAAAAGATGGATATTAGATGAAAGCTGGTGTGATATACTCTCAACAGAGGGGAAAACCTCTTTTAAATCATTACATTTATTTTAATAAATGTAACTTAGTCTTATTCTTGATATTCTGTAATGAGAAGGAAGAGACCTCCGCAATGTAAAGTGCAGTTAAAATAACAGTTTGCGATTGCTCGGCAATTCATTATTCAGATAATTGACGTGCTTTGTTAATCAAGTATGATACATGAAACCTGGTTAAGACCAATTACCTGTTTAGAGATATGATTTCTGCTGCCTGTGTTTCAAGCTCACGGGCTGCTTCCGTTACGAATGTACAGTCAACAACATGTTCAGATTAACTTCACGTAAAGCTGTTCCGCATTTCCCAACATAAACGAACTGATTGTAGACAGCTGCAGGGATTTGTATGACACAGTCCCATGAATATGGACACTGTTATTGTTGAAACTCTACATAATTAACACGTCACATTAAATCAAAACCGCTGCTGACAAACCCCCCCGTGGTTTACAGCCGATTGCCACCAGAAAGTGTTTAACCGGAGCTCTATCGCAGGGCAAGCGCACATATGCTAATGCGGCCTACACGATCACCCACGTATTCAAATTCACAGTCACTCTGTTTACTGAAAACTCTCAGCTCAAGCAGAGACAAAAGTTCTTCTCGGGAAGGCGCATTTCCTCTCAGTTCTATCTGTTTATACTTTTATTTACTGGCATATTTACTGGAGCACAAAACTACAGAACAGAAAACAGGTGCGGCATAAGTCCTTAACCATCCATAAATAAGCAATACCTGACGCAGACTCTTTCTCAGCCAATGAACACCCCCAGTAAATAATGACATAAATTATTTCCTTTGGCATTGCACGTATTTCATGCATGTGTTCCTGCCTAAAATTCCGGGAATACATACTCTGTAAGATTGAATTCAGAAACAACACGATGACTGTGTTAAATATCATTGGAATAATGCTTGTTTTATTTGTGAAGCCATGTAGTCTAATCATTTGCTGTTGAAACCAGACTTAATTTCGACATCGGTTGTTCACGGGGAGACAATAGAAGAGTGGATTTACATATTTATATTACATAAATACATGACTATTGTTTGCATGTAAAAGGACTCCCTTAAGTACAGATTCTGCTCCACTGGCATACGCACTGTCCTTAACTTCAACTTGACTGCCAAATGTTAAAATGTTTTATTTTATATTGTCAGTATTCACTGCAATATGCACCCCACCCCTCTCTGCCCCCCTTCAAGCAGTGCAGTCAACCCCCCACCCCCCCCCAACCACAAGTGTAATTAATGCTGACCATGTATGCTTAATTAAACTCAATTCATTCAATTCCCAAGACTGCAGACACACACCAATGATGAATGACCAATTACAGTGCACTCATTACAATATATTTTTGAATAATCATTGCGCATTGTCACACAATGCCTTCAACAGTAAAATAATACAAGCGCGGAAAACCTAAGAGGGATCAAGCTGATTGCCTTTCTTCTCCTGTCTCCGTACCTCGGTTAAGAATAGCGGTTTTAAAAATCCTGAAGAGGGGTAATTTAATGTCAAGTCTCAGGCACATTAAAACGGCGTTTTTGACAGTCAATTTGGTCTCATTAAGTGTTGAAGAATAGTGGGCACCATTACGAGCCCTTACTGCGTGTGGCGCGCGCGACGTCTCCAAATACATCAAGGGCCCCGCCACTTCAAATGGCTCTGGCAAACCGCCGCTAACGTCGGCCATTTTAAATGCCAGGCACACAAATCTGACCTTTTATATCACACGAATAAACAGCGAAGGCAGGGTGTAGCGCGCAGTGCCAGATAGGGAGCCTGGCGTTCCTACATTTTAATCAGTCTCGTCGAAATGAGTTTATTTAGCTATGCACACGTTGTCTCTCTCTGCGAGTGGAACACGTTTAACAGGACTGCTGGGCCCGACTTAAAAACCCTGGAATGATCCAAATCTTTACGGCTGAATCTTTGCTCGCAAGCCAGCTCTCCTCAATAGGAGACTTATTAGATCAAGACCTCAGCCTTGTGCTCATGCAGCTGAAGAAACACTTTTTTTTATTGTTATATAAGCATTCTACAGAAAGTAATTTCCACATAATTTTGACACAGTCCACAGTGAATTTCCACACCAATTTCTATATTTCACGCTATGTTTCCACAGGAATGTGTTATTTCAGACTGCTTTTGAAAGCATTTCAAAATGTTTGGCTATTGTTTTTATTCATACCCCTACCATGACTGGCCATGACACGTCAAGCATCTTCACAGCTGCAGGAGCACAATGCACATTATCTTTAACACTGCAAACATTTAACCACTCTACGGTGGCATACAATGTAAGCGAACGTGAGTGCATTCACCTCAGTTATAATAAGAATAAGAATAACAGTGCTAGATCTGGCTGACCACATCCTCAGACTAGCAAGTTCATGTGCAACAACACTCATAAGTCTCTGCTATAATGGGCTAACCTGTCAATGCAGGACGTTTGATTCTCTACAGCCAATCACAGCCTTGCTTATTCTAAGAGCCTGTTTGGATTATGTTTCTGTGCTGTGTATGAACGTCTCGGACGAGTGATGACTGACTGGGAAAAAGAAAAAGATTGCATAAAAATGCAATAGTCTTTGTCTAAATACGATATAATAAAAATATTGCTTTATTATGTGTAAAGATCCAGTCCAGTAATTTATTTTAAAATGTTAAAATAGCAAAGTTCCCCATAAAATAACAAAAGAAAGTAAAGTCCCACATATTTGTTCAAATGGAAAACTAGTCAAGATACAAGTAAATTGTTGTCTTTTCATGTTCCCTGGAGCAGAAAACCTAATCCCTGTGTTCTCAAAGCGTGACTCTGCTAATTTACTGGCTTGGGCCGGTTGTGTTTCTACTGAGCTGCAATCTAAGCACCAGCCATAAGCAATAATTCACATACTTATTATTTCTCTTCAATTATCTTGCAAGTAAAGGTTATCATCTTAAAGCTCCATGTGATAATGCAAAAGTAGTTTTGTTCTCCATAACACAGTCTTCTTTTAAACATTTTAACGTGATCTTTTCATTACCTCGTATTAACACAATGATGTTTTATACAATGGCCCGGCTGAGAACTCAACTCTGTTTAGCTGGGAGGTGTGCATTATTTTTACCTAAGCAACCAGCTATGAAGCAGAGCAGGCAAAAGCTTAGCCACAGTACTAAATGAAAGTGCACCAACGGTCTGACTGAATGAACATGGACAATAATGATTTTTTTTGTTGTAAATTGCTAACAAGCCTACTGTTACAATATCATACTAGCAACAGTGTTAAGGATCTCCAAATCACATCTCACATAAGAGATGCATGATGCATCCAGCCACTGCCAACTCAAGAATAGTCAGCTAGATATCCATGGATGACTGCAGAGAGTAACAGGTCTAGTTATAGCTTGACTTATAGTCGCCAAATACCCAGTAAAATATAGAATCTTCCTTTATTTGGAAGGACAAGTGTTCTCCATATTTTAGTGGAAAATGGCAACCCAAGTTTGGTAGTGTAGCCTCTGTTTTTCAACATAATATCATTTAATAGTTGGCTAGTCATCTTTCTGTGATAAGAAACATGCTATGATGCTATTTTGACCTGAAACCAAACAGAATTTTAAGATTAGATAACCTAGCATGAATCTAACTTGGAGTGGCATGGTGGTGCAGTGGGTACCACTGTCGCAGCAAGAACGTGCTGGGTTTGAATTTGGCCTGGGCCTTTCTGTGTGGAGTTCCATGTACCTGCATGTAATGCTCTCTCTCCCCCCTCACTGAGTCCTGACGTGTGCTCTCCTGTATCCAGTGTAGCTCAGTAATCCTCTCACACTCTGACTTCAGGCCCACTCTGACTCTACAGTTACCTGAGACTTCTTCAGAATCCTTCCTCCCTGCCCCACCTCTCTCTCTCCCTCTTTCTCTCTCTCTCACCTCCTCTCTTTCTTTCTTTCTTTCTTACTCCCTCCTCACCTCTGTCTCTCTCTCTCTCTCTCCTTTTTTTCTCTCCCACTCCCTCTGCGCCACTCTCTCGCTCCCCCATCTATCTGGTTCTCTCTCACTCTCTTGCCACCCTCCTCTCTCTCTCTCCCTCACTCTTACACCCACCCTCACTCTCCTGCTCCCCTCCCCTCTCTCTTCCTCTCTCCCTCTTTCTCTCTCGCCCCCCCTCCCTCTCTCCCTCTGTGACAGGCACACAATCTCCCCCAGGCCATTTCGGGCTGTGCCTGTATCTCCTGCCCTTCATTACAGCAGATGCCAGCCAGTAACAGCTCGGCTGGCCCTGGTGCTCCGGGTGCTCAGCCAGCTGACAGAGGTGGCGAATGAAGACACCCAGGATGTCCCCATCCCCAAACGCAATCATTCTGCAATTCATTTACCGCGCCGGCCACTTCATTACGATCCCCCGAAGCGCGCCGCGGCACTGCGGAGGCTTTTTACAGCTCTGCGGAGACGGGCCCGCAGAGCACAATGAGCCGAGGAGCCCCAAAACACCTGCAGGCGGGACTGAGGACAGAGCGAGCGAAGACCCGCCGCTGATACGGCTAGCGAGCCGGTTAGCCGCCGGAATACTGACCGCTTCTCCATCAGAAGAATGGAAAACGGATCTAAAATTAAACAATGATAAGCAAAACTAGTCTGGTTTCTTTTAATAGGCATGCAAGGATTGCTCTGGAGAGGGTGAACAGACCGCCTATTTATGCATGAGAATTTTTAACAACAGCAAAAAAAAAAAAAAAAAAAGATTCTCTCAAAACACTCTGTACCTGTAGCCTGGAGGCTAAAACTGAAACAAACAAACAGTAATGACAAAGAAAGAAAGGGCACACACGGCAGCACAGCTTTCTAAAACTGTTTTTTTTAAAGGTTGTTGCTAGTTGTAAAAAGTTGCATTCTCATTATTGGTTGAGACATATTTTAAAAACATTTGGCTGAAAAGGGGGGGGGGGTGAGGGTTTATAAAATTGTCATTTACCGCAACTTCACAACATTGTAGAAAGACAAAATAATGCTTTTTGCTGCACCAGCAAAACCAGTAAACCAGTAAACAGGTAGACATTAAAAAATGGGAAAAAGGCTAATTTGCTATGTGCTGTCAAGGTCATTTCACCACTGCAGTGGAGCATGAAATGTGCACACCTGCTCCTTCAGACGGCGCTGTGCACTATCTGTGGTGGTATTACATCATTTACACAGTTACGTGCATCCCCACTCCCTTTAGTAATTATAATAAAAGAACAATAATAATACTAATATAAAAAATTAAATGACCCCCCCCCACACGCACACACACACTAGTCTCCTTTTGCTAAAAATGGAGATATTAAATATTTTAAGTGTGTCTTCATACCTTTTACAGGCCAACCACCGTCGTTATCCTTCTTTGTACTTTTTGCTACAGCTTCTATATCATGTTTGTTTTTTTGTTGTGCGAAGCCCACAACTGCAGACTACTGTAGGCTAAGCGTGGTCTTACAAAGACATCAGTTTATCCGTCTTTTCTTTATAATGAGTACTTTTGCTATATATCCCAGCATTCTGCTGGCTTTTTTATTACTGCTACAGCATAATGCCTAGAGGCTTTTCAGCTACTGCTTTCTAAGCCAGGGGAACGCACTCTAATTTAGTTCCTCCCAAAAGAGATCAGCTCATGTTAAATATAGCTTACATCAGCAGTTAAATAGGGTATGTTTTCATTGGTTGCACTGGTTAAAAAACTAAAAACTTTGGAACCTCAATATCTCCACCATTTCAAAACCAATCTCAATGCCATTTCACAGGTGGACTACTGCCAGGGGCTCGCCAAACACTGCTGCTGATATAGCTACCTTATACCATTACTATGTGGTCCACACCCCTTCATAATTAGCATAAAAATGAATACTTTTTTTTGCAAACAAATCTCTATTTTAAACCAATGAATCTCGACACAAGACAACTCATTCTGTTGGTCACTTTGAGACGTGTGCTCTTTATATACTCACATGGCTGTAAACTTCATTCAATGTAAATGAGACCTCAAAATTCAGAAATTCACAATGAATTGTCCATATACTTATCATGGGAAGACACAATGCTAACTTCTGACTAGCTTCTCAAAATTTGCGAAAGTGGGCGAAACCGCATAGCTAGTAATTTCTGTTAACGTTAGCTACCATGTTGTGTTTGCTAGCTGTTCGCTAAATAAGTAAAGATAAATGTTATCTTTTTAATAGGATCTTTGTGGCTTGCTAGATGACCGTCTAACTAATTTGATATGGCTAGCACTAGTGAGGAAGGTTAATAAATTCACTTTCACTACTGTTTTGGCATTCAAATAGTGTTAAATTGGTCTGCCTTTGCTCAGCAACTAGCAAGCTGATAAAAACATGTTTCATTCATTTTTATGAGTAAGAACATAACTACAGTAAGCAGTGAATATTGGCTATAATTAGAGATCTACCGAGCCATTCTAGTTAGCTAACTGTATAGTGTTCAACTTCATATATTAATTTGATTTAACACGTTGTTAAAATGTATATAATGCTACATATACAGTATGGTGTAAATGCACATTCTGATGTCTTATAGGTACAGTGTATTTGGGATGTTTCTCATGCATATGGTGCTATAATCCATGTACATATGTTGTGCAGTGTTATAGAAAATATGATTTAAACATTTGATACACTATGATCGAACACTTGTTTTAGGATAACGTGTTAAGATATCTATAATGACGTCACAGACATCGTCATTCGACCCATCACACAAACCGAACGATGATTAGAGATATCTGTAATTCCATTTTAACTAGCTATGTTCATGGCTCCGGATAACTGATGCTGCATGAGCATTGTACCTTATCTGACCTATGTTGTGTAGTTGTTCCAACGACCTTCGGTATACACTTATTGCACATCGCTTTAGATAAATGCATTTACCAAATAAAATATAATGTAAATGTAATGTTTTGCAAACCTAGTGTGATCAATTTTGATGGAAGAAATGCCGGTGGCTGTTCTCGCAAAATAAAGTAATAAAATGCCATGAAGTGGAAAGAGATGACAAAACAGTTGTTTTGTAGTACACAGTAAATTGTCAGTGTTTATAGTTAGTTAGCAGCATGCAATGAGAAGTTTGAGAACCAACCACCGACAGTGTTTGTGAAAACTGTCTTTTCGTCCGCAACAACGGGCCAACTCCGGCAGGAATCATACACAGTCCTCCGTATCTCCCATGCCCTGGGTGATGAGACCGCCAGCTGCTCACTGCCACAATGGAGTTAAGGCCCACAGCTGGCACTGGTGCAGTCCAGATTCAACCCGGAGACTGCGAGGCTCATCCATGTACCAAGGCACGGTGCCTCAACCGAATGAGCACAAACGGCCATTTTGAACGGGAGATAGACTTACTACAAGAACTGCAGATTGACTGATTATTTTTCTTTCTGATGGTAATATGCTCATGCCATATCAAATCACTGACGATCGTATCACATGACATTGTTACTTTAAGAAAAGAACATATCGCAGCAGCTTGAACAACATTAGCAGCTCCACAGAGTTAAGATTAGACCTGCTTCACTTGCTTCATTTGCTGTTAGCAGTTGTTTTAGTCCATTACATTTTAGTGCCCTTCACTTCTGTCTCTGTAACTTATCTTTCTCCTACGCTCTGGATTTCATTTAATTGCTTAAAGCATGTGTCTGTAAAGAGAGAGTGGGTGTTTTTAAGTTGTGCCAAAACTTTGCAGCGGTGGGATCCTTTACAAGATTTGGCATATTATTTTGCAAGGACTTAGTTTTAATGTGAAATGAATAGATTACTTTTTATATCTGCACACCAGATAAGTCATAAAACATGCATTCCTGTATTATTATAATTATTATAACAATAATAATTACAACTGTACTCTGAGCTATATTATTATTATTGCACATTTCAGTCTTTATTTTCATTCCACTAGTATTAAAAGGCAACCTGAAGGTTTTGCTCAAATTAAAGTAAAGCATGACAGCCAAGGAAATACCTCCTCTATCTCTTTCAGACACATACACATGCATAGACACACAAACACATGCACACACACTCAAACACACACACACACACACACACATACACACAAACACACGCACAGGCCAACACACACCACAATGGTCTTTTTCCTGCTAAGCACAGAAGACTCAATATAGGCAACTACAGTGTTGTTTGGGGAAAACAAGTCTATGAAAAATACTGGACAGATATTCGAGAGCTTTCAAACACACCTGTATCTACTCCAAACAAAAACAAAAGGCTGAATTAAGTCAAGCGTTCTTCACAGCCTGGCTAGCAGTGAGCAGACGTGTTGAACTCCTGAGCTTCTACTCAAACCCAAACATAAGAACCCAACCCAAACATGAGAGAAAAGCAACGCTGCTTCAGATACATAAATTAACTGGAGTTCTGTGCAATATGTATTTTTAAATGAATAAATTAAGATTTAAAATCTCAGTAAACAACTCGCAAACCCGTTTTCAGGTTTGCAACTGCATGCTCTCGATTCATGTAAATGTACAATTAATACACAAACGCACGGCAAGAGTTGAACGTTAGAAAGTCTGTCACGTGCACTTACGTTCAGCGATGACCCGGTGGCCCGTCCAGTCATCGTTAATCATCTGGATGTTGCCGAAGTGGACGTCGCTGAAGAAGATGCGGTTGGTTCCCGCGGAGCCCTGCCGGTGGTGGAAGGCCAGGGCGATGACGTTCTTGAACTGGGCGGGGTTCTCGTAGGGCCTGACGGGCGAGTTGAGGTCGGCCTCGTCGGAGAGGTGCACCGTCTTCAGGATGGTCCTCTCGGAGTAGAGCAGGTAGCCCTCGTGCCTCAGGCAGCGGAGCCCGTCCTGGGACAGGAAGCCGTGGGCGCACCCGCAGGCCCTCCGCCCCCGGCCCTGGTAGAAGCACAGCTGCTCGCAGCCGCCGTTGCTCCTGGCGCACGGGTTCGAGCCTGCAGGGGGGAGGGAGAGAGGGATGGAGGGAGAGAGGGAGGGAGGCAGGGAGAGGTAGAGGGTGGAGGGAGGTGGGAGAGGGGGGGAATGGAGGCAGGGAGGGGTGGAGGGAGGGCGGGTAGAGTGAGGGAGGAAGGGGGATTTGATGGAGGGAGGGGGGGTGGAGTGAGGGAGGGGGGCGGGGTGGAGTGAGGGAGGGAGGGAGGGAGGCGTAGGGAGCGTCACATCCTCACTGCACTCTCGCACACGCTCACAACCCTCGACAGCGTCTCCTTTCGATTTATTCATGTGAAAGTTTACGTGCACTCGACAGCGGGGGCGGGAAAACCTGAGGAAAGCTCTCCTGTTGTGAAGCAGCGTGTGCGAAAACCAGGTACACGTGCCGTAGACTTCACAGAGAGACTAACTGCCGTTTGGGTTTAGTTTTTTCCAGCCCGTTTTCTCTGGAATTTGGAATGAGCTGTTTGAGTGTCTTTGCGCTCAACCTTGCAGCTCCACTCAATGGCCTTCTGGCCTGAAAGGCGATTACAGGCCTCTGATCCTGCTCGCTTCACGGTCTGCGGTTAAGCTGGCAGAGGAGAGGGCCTGTGTGGCTCATACGGGCAGGCTGTGGGAACTCAGTTTGATTGACAGGGCGAGTGCTGCAGCACAGAGACATGGACGTCCCGCCGGCTTAGTTCCCGCCCCCCCCCGGCAAAGCGACGGCCAATTATGTCCCTCTCGGCGGGGCTACTGGTCATAACTGGCCCTGCCAGGGACCAGGCTCAACACCAGCAAATGGGCCCATCCACACCTTGGAACAGGACCTCAGGACACCAGCACCTAAACAGGCTGCTTTAATGTTTTTCCCAAAATGAGAGCTACAGCACAGTACTAACTGGGGCAGGTTAGCTCAGCGATATTTGATTTAAGCAAATATTTGGCTTCAGAAGCTAGAAGGCTAAAATCATTTCAGGAGTTGATTATGAGGAAGGACTACAGCAGAATGACATCACTCATGACATAATGACTTTGTGTTTTTGCTCCGAACCATTTCCCTGCGTTTGGGAAGAGGGCAGTAGTGCTTCCCTGCATCATGCAAAGAAACCCAAAATACACATTATAAAGCATTATTTGGATCCTGAATGCTGATTGGCTGAGACCGTGGTCTACAGTGATTTTAAATCAGACAGTTAATAAAAAAGCCTGTTTGCAAAGGGTATCACCCCATGCACAAACCATTGCTTACAAATAATATTACAAAATAAATAATACTGTGTCATCAGTGACTTGTTTCTATATGTTGTAACCGCTTTGTAAAAGCAATAGTGTGCCTAACCACACCCCCATAGCCGTGATTGTATTCCCGATAGAGCACGGCCTCTCGCTCCGCATCGCCTAATTAAAATGTATTAAGTGACAGCGGGATCGGGAGGTCATGGCAAGGTCATTCACCTTTCTCCCGCCCCCTGTTGAAGATCTTCACGTCTTTCAGATTGACCCCCAGGCCGCTCCGCAGGGTCACGGCCTCTGTGGCGTTGCTCTTCACCCCCCTCCTGATTGAGCCGTTAGCGTGAGCCCTGTCCCGCGGCAGGAACAAGGGTGGGGGTGGGGAGGGGGGGAGGGCAGGGGGGAGGGGAGGGTAAGGTTAACAAGAGGAAGTCAGTGATCCTGGACTAATTAAAATCAAAGATCTGATTAAAACACAGAAGACAGACAGCCCAGTGGGAGGTACTGGAGTCCGCCCTTCAGGTGACATTGAATCACGCGAGGCACCGCTAAGCGGAGGAGTCCTTTTCTCCCGATTTTTCCCCCCTCCCCACGGATTCTAATGGTGACCTTGCCAGGAAGTGGCTAATCCTAGAAGGGTAGAGCCGAGGGTTTTCGAGGGAACGTTTTGCGACCGCAACATTTATGGAAAAATAAATTACCTGTCAGACCAGTAGATGTAAGCCCCGAAGACGGCCACGGAGAACAGGTCCACGCTGCTCGCCGACAGCACAATCTCGCGGCTCTCCCCGCTCTCCAGGTTGATCCTCTCGATCTTGTCTGTTCGCGCGTCGCACCAGTATAATTTATTTTCCTGGAATGCAATTTGAAAATAAGCCGGGGCCGCCCCGCTCCTATCGGGGGGGGGGGGGGGACTTTTATTAAGTAAAATAATGGAGGGGCAGGAGTGGCGTAATGAGGCCAGGGGGTGGGGGTAGGGGTGGGGGGGCGGATCAACACGGATCAGAAACAGCTGCGTCAGCAATCCCCGGACCTAAGCTCACCTCGTAGTCGACAGATATCCCGTTCGGCCAAACGATTCCAGAGTTAACGAGCAGGACTTGATCCGAGCCGTCCAAGAGAGCCCTGCCGATGCACGGGCTCATGCCCCACTCTGTCCAGAACATGTACCTGCGGAGAAAACACACAGGAAGGGATTCACTTCATACACTGAGCTATGAAGGGATTCATACCGTACTCACACTGAGCCATGAAGGGATTCATACCATACTCACTCTTAGCCATGAAGGGATTCATACCATATTCACACTGAGCCATGAAGGGATTCATACCGTACTCACACTGAGCCACGAAGGGATTCATACTGAGCCACTAATGCACTCACACCCATTATTCTACATTTAAATCAAAGACACTCTCAACCGTTCACATTTCCTGAAAATGACTCCATGACATTTCAGAAAAGTGCCTCCACTACTGTCAAGAAATTGCATGCACTTACTTCTCTTGTGAATAGCTGAAGGTGCACTCACCTAATGTAGTTCCACTACATATTTATGCACACAAAAAAACTCTGGTTTATTGAATAATAACCCATTATTTACATAAAACCACAAAAAGTCATCAATTGCCCATTTTCGAACTGTGTAAACAATTTATTTTATGACGGCAGACAGCTATAGATGGCTCTCGTGAGTTTAAGATCCTTTTCAACATCTCAAAGAGCAAAAAAAGAAACAATAATAAAAACTGAAGCAAAGAAGCAATACATCAAAATGGCTTCACTCTGATAAAATGAGAAAACGGCGTTCAAAACAGTCAGACTTCTCCGTTCAGTATTGACTGAGATTATACCTCTCCTGAGAACTTCCTGGGTTTGAATGGAATGAGGAAATAAGAGCTGAGGCTTGCTAGACATGACCAGATGCCACAGAAAATGACTGCATTAATATATGAATGAGCACTATTCGTTCAACAACAGTTTTTTTTCTGTGAAATCGTATTTAGATTTTGACACTGAAATTCTCTTAATTCTCAAAATTGTTGCTGGCTGGAGTGACGCAGGCTTCTGTTTTCCAAAGGGACAGTGTGTTGAGAGTGGCAGCGAATTGGGTGTTCGCCTCAAGCAGTTCACTGGTTCAAAATGACGTCACGACTGTGATTAATGAGTAAAATAATTCTGTTTTTTCAACGCTGGTCATCACCGGGAAACAAGAACAAATGAATACAGTGACTGGATTTAATCTGTAATATTCATAAGCACATGAGTATTTAAGAATAAAAGTGCTAATGAAAGCTAAATGCGATGATATCCTGTCCCTGTCCTGTCGATTAATGGTGAACAGTAACCTTCAGCAGATGTGCGACTCCCTAATTACCGGACACAGCTCAGCGCACCTCTGTATTTACCCTGCGACTCTCCACCAATTCCCCGGGCCTGCTGGGAAACGATGAGGACGCTGGACACGGAGAGAGAGAGGAGGCCAAACGACGAGCTCTCCGGACGAGACGGGAGCCCTCCCTGACATTTCTGCGTTCCGGGCTTCGCTCGCGCCGAGAAAACGAACGTCTGATTTGTACACCCCTTCCCTAAAAAAAGAGGACGTTCGCTCGCCCCGACGGGCTCCTCGATTACGCGCGTGGAGCGCGAGCGGCGTGAAGCAGTCACAGCAGACCGGATTAGCATGTAAATCCGGCAGAGCAGATGGCAGACCGCTGTTCCGCGCGGCCTGACGTTTTCCTTCCGCTCGAGTAATAAGACGGAGAGAAAAAGAAACTGGAAATACCCGAAGCCAACTCTCTGTTTGACCGTTTGGATATAAAATGTCATCATTATATCATTTTATCCTATTAGACATTTGTGTGAAACTTCATCATAATTAGCGTATTAATTCTTGAGTTATGGCCAAAAACGTGTTTTGTGAGGTCACAGTGACCTTTGACCACCAAAATCTAATCGGTTCATCCTTGAGTCCAAGTGGACGTTTGTGCCAAATTTGAAATTCCCTCAAGGCGTTCCTGAGATATCGCGTTCACGAGAATCGGGACGGACGGGCGGGCGGACGGACGGACGGACAACCCGAAAACATAATGCCTCCGGCCCCGGCTCTGCCGTCGCGGAGGCATAAAAAGAGCAGCAGCGCCTGGCTGCGCTGATGCCTTAGCGCACCCGCCCTGCGTGGGAAACGCGCGCTGTTGCCGGGATACGGATTCCGAGCGCGCGGCAACCTTCGCGCCTGACCGCCACAAACGAGAGCGCCCGCGGTTACCGCCAGAGCAGCGGTGGAGCGCGCTCAACGCGCGACTTTCACAATCGGTTTGGGAAATCTCGGGCGCCATCCCTTCTGAGGTTCCAGATCGGAGGAGGCGCCGATGTCAGGAGACATTCTCTCCTGGGACCGTCTCTCTCTCCGCAGCGCAACCTGCACGTCTGAATCAAGTGAAATATCGCGCTGTGGCGGAAAGCCTCATTCTGAAAGCCAATTCGTTTGCAGCCAGAAGCCAGTCTTGTGTGCTTCTATTTCTGCTCAAAGATAAATCCAAACTGACACTTTTTTTTTGCTCTTTAGAAGTAAACACCACTAGCATATGTTTGTCATGTCACGTCACTGCTGACTTGAATTCAAAGTTTTCATTCTTACTTTATGTCCAAAATAAATAAACCTTTTTTCTTTTTTTCTAAAGCACCATAGAGTATTATAAAACCATCCAGCTTGTTATACCAAGACAACAGAGCAAGATAAGTCCAATAATTTGTGAGACTGACACTTTACTCTGGGTACAGTCCATGTTACAGGGGGGGGGGGGGGGACTTTGGTACAGGCCATGTTACAGTAAGTGGCGCTCAAGGGGGTGGAGGTAAGGGAGGAGGTGGGTTAAACTCTGGGTACAGGCCGCATTACAGTAAGTTCCACTTGGGGGGGTGGGGGTGGGGGGTAAGGGTGGGGGTGGGTTAAACTCTGGGTACAGCCCGTGTTATAGTAAGTGGCACTTGGGGTGGTGGGGGTGGGGGAAACTCTGGGTACAGCCCGTGTTATAGTAAGTGGCACTTGGGGTGGTGGGGGTGGGGGAAACTCTGGGTACAGCCCGTGTTACACTAAGTGCCACTCGGGGACACGCTGGGTACACACCCCCTCACAGGATGCACCGCCACTGCCCGAGGCTGGTCCAGGCCCTGGGAGATCACCACGGAACGGTACTGACCATCGAGCCGGGAAACCTCGATCAGGTTAAAGCTGTGGTCCGTCCAGTAGAGATTACCTTCAAAAGGAACCAAAATGTCACCGTCTGATTCACTGAAGAGAACTTTTTTTGTAACTGTACAAATGCAGCATGCACACAATGGTTGGGCTCTACATAACTTATAGACATGGACTTATGCCCAACATCAGAAAAGATCAGACTAAGATCTGCAGCGAGGACTTTCAGGAGCCACAGATGACCCTAATGCATCACACGGTTCACCAGACAACTCTATTCTACATAACGCTGAGATGCTCAGAGAAATTCACTAATGATCCCGCGATATCACTCACCGGCCATCCAGTCGACCGCGATGCCCTCCACCCTGCCGATCCCGTTGGTCACGACGTCTTCCTTCCAGGTCTGGTCCCGCTTAATGCGCGAGATCCTGTTTAAGCCCATGTCCGTCCAGTAGATCGTATCGTTCGCTGTGGGTTACAGTTCACAGCCGTTAGCACAGCTTACGCTGGGTCAGAAGACATTCCTTCATTCTGAATAATCTTCCTGTGCTACGTCGCTTTAAAGACAGGCTGGGTGTGCAAATGGAAGTTTGGGGTTGCCAGTTTGGGTGGGGAGACGGGAACACACCTGCATCACTTGAGGGAGGGCTGACACCTGCTTTACCCCTCTACAACTGTACTCTGTATTATTATTATTGTTATTATTATTATTATTATTAAGGGACTAAGCACTGTGATCTCTATTGTTTGTGCACATATTGTCATTCTTTGTCCATTGCCCATTGATCAACACTGTCGCGATTTGGCAAGTAAAGGACATCTTCCAAACATTTACCTATTTTCAGATATGTTCAGTTAGTATGTTCAGTGCAGACCATTATCCAGAGCAACTTAGACAGGGTATGCTTTTATCCAGCAAACATACGTAGTGTGTGGATTTATCCAGCACAACTTATATAGTGCCTGCATTTATCCAGCACAACGTACATAGCCATGTAGGACAGGTTGTATTACTGGAGCAGTATCTTTTGCTAAAATGGTACAACAGCAAACCCCACCAGAAAAGACATGCAACCTTGCACTAACACAGTCCTGACATGTCGCGCTACACTAACACTAATTTAAGCAACCTCATTTATGATGCCTGACATATTCACACAGCACTCCGGGACCCATTAATACTCTAACACGCCCAAGAGAGATATTTTAAGGCATATTTATTTCAATGTAATATATGATGAGCATGCAGCTCAGTTATAAATGCTGCTCCAAAAAACAGTGTGCTACTGATAAAAGTTCTGAGCATGTTGCTTTCAGAAATGCTTGAAATCCTTCATCCCTGTGGGTGCATTTACCTATAACCCTAGCTGTGGTACTATAATGTGACTCAAAGTCCAGAATAAACCCCTTATGCTGCACATAACTGGAATGTTATGTACAGTATAAGAGCTGTGTAATCAACATGGATAGGAAGGAGGTGAGAAATGGAACAGTGACCTTCATTAGGAGGGAAATATGTAAGATAATTTCATTTGTATTCTCCTTGCAATAAATATAAACACAAGGCAATGTATCAATAAAAGCAGGAGGCTAATATGTAGGTAACATGCATGTGAATTAATGCTGTTCTCCTTGCTACACTTTGAATTTTTGGGGGCTGAGGTAATTATATGCACCCGTGCATTTCTCTCTGTGTAGTTCTGCTTATGCTTCACTGGATATAAAAGCTTGCGGAGTACTCCGTCTTCGTACCGTTAGTCAGAATGATACATTCACTCGGAGTGGACGTTGTTTCAAATGAAGGCGCTGAAACGTTTGACCCCTCTCCACTATTCGTCATGTTAATCCACGACGCACGTGCACTTCGATCGCGTAACATCACCGACAGCCGGTCATGTTAATGCGTGACACACGTGCACCGTGAACACACGACAGCAGCCAGAGACGATCACATCCTGCTTCGCCGTCTCGTGAAACGTCGGCGCAGAAATTGGTGTCACGCCTCCTGTCAACACATCGCGATTTGGAGCGATTTAAAAGCAAACACGCTCAAACGCTAACGGTGAAAGTGCAGTCGTCTGACTGTAACATGTAAGATAATCTGACGAGGTGCAAATTAGCGCAGGTTTGCCTGTGTTCGTTACCGAGCTCCGGCAAGACGGATAACGAGCGTTGCGTATTTAACTTGTCAGCGACCCGCGTCTTGGCACGAGCCGATTAGAATTAATTAAATTAAAAAGGGGAAAACATCTTGTACGGCGCACGCTAAGAGTAAGCGATTATCGAGACTATCAAATAAAATTTCAAAGCCACATTTATGCTTCATTCTTTTTTAATGTTTTTTGGGTTTTTCCTTTATTAGACAGGATAGTGTAGAGAGACAGAAAGAACTAGGAGGAGAGAGAGGGAGAGACGTGCGACAAGGGTCGGCGGTCGGATTCGAACCGCCGACGTCGCGGCTCGCATTGAGCATGTGGTTAGCGCTCTACGGGCTGCGTCACTAGAGGCCCCATGCTTCATTCTTTTAATAGGGATCTCCTGATGGTGAGATTTCATAGGATTTTCAGTGGCACTGGTCTATGATCCACTGGACTTCCACCCATCCGGTGCTTCCCTTTGACAGCGTTGAAGCAGCATCTCCCCCCCCCCCCATATCTCGTTTGTTGACTGTTGTTTACTTACATGTGTTTTCATGTGCCTATGTTTAGTTTGTTATTGATGTATTTTGTGCTTTTAACATGCTTTTATCGTCTAGCCCACCTCCCCTTCCCTTAAGTGGCTTTTGTCGCTTGTCAGGCCGCCATTGTAAATAAGAATTTGTTCTTAATGACTTGACTGGTGAAATAAAGGTGAAATAAAAAATAAATTAAATAAAATGAAGCATGCATGCTCCACGCTGAAGGCAGAAGATCCTGAGGCTTTCTATCACAGCCTGGGTCTGACTTCTCAGCGGCTAAGCTGACTTCAGCCACAGAGCAGATCAGTCCTTCAGAAGAGACGTTAAACCGAGACTCTGACTCACTCTGCTCGTTATAACGATCCTAAGGGACTTTCTGAGAGAGTGGGGGTGTCCCACTTAATGTCCCACAATGCACAGCTTTCTACATCTGTCCATCAAATCATGGCCGACCTTTGCAAAAAGGCGGCGTTAAACCTGGTCAAACTCCCAGAAAATTGGCTCTGTACATTTTTCCACCTAATCATCCCCACATAATACAAAACCCTTTGCCTCCACCACCTACTGTGATTCTCCAGGCTATCAAGGCAAATTACAGTTCTCAGTGGGAAAATAAAGGCAAGAATATTGAAACATAGTTTCAGCAGCAGGGCAGGATCCGGGAATATGTGGCTCCTGGAGCTGTCTCCGTTGGATACTGATTGTGTGCAGGTGTGGTGATGCGGGGTCTCTCTGCTCAGTGCTTTTATGCGGTGTGTCGTGAGTAGAGCCTGTTCCAATGCGTCAACAGTGCAGGTGCCTCACTCTCGACCCATGTGTCTGTCAAACCTGGCAACACGCATTCTCTGCCCAACCTCGGACCCATATTTCAGTCCGCCACAATCCAAATCCCTTTCTCTGCCAAACCTGGCAACCCACATTTCAGTCCGCCACAATCCAAATCCATTTCTCTGCCAAACCTGGCAACCCACATTTCAGTCCACCACATTCCAGACTTGCTCCGCTATTTAGTGCTAGTTACAGAATAATTGCCATCTCATTTAAAAAATGAATTAAACATGAATTGTTTAATGGAAAATCATACGCAAAAAGTTATATCAAAACTACATTTTTATATGGATAAACCAGTTCATCAAATAGAATGGCTTCATATGAATACACAAATATTCAAGATACGTAAATGTATATTTTACACTGCCTCCATGGTGTGTGAGTTACAGTGAACACATCTGCACCTTTGCTACCACCTACCCTAAAGCACAGCATTTACTTTTGCTGTGCTCCGCACATCACAAATCTGAACAATGTGGCCATTCGTTGAGCATCAGTGCAAGGGCACTGTCAGTGTGAATAAGTAAGGAGCACTCTGTGTGGTGCGAAGATGCTCCCAATGCTGTCCTAAAGAGAAGGATCCACCACAGCTGAGCTCCCTTCTTCGTTTGTTTCCTATTAACTCTAAATCGCTCCGTACCAATAACATAAAGGTGCTCCTTTCATTTCTACCTCAGGAGTGCAGCCACTCTGGCTATACTCAAAAGAGACCTACATGAAGGTTTCTCTTAAAGGAGTTGTGTACAGGTTGTGCTGGATCTTCAGGGGGATAATTTCATGGAGCATGCTCAATGCTCTCTCCATAGGCTGCCATTCATTTCGGCTATAGTGGCTAACGCTAAAAGAAGAAGCCGGCTGTGTAGCTCAAAAAACAAGGGAATTCATACAAAAACACGTCAGGATCAATGGCGAACTTCTCCTCTTAACACTTAGCAAGGCATGAGTGTCATAACAGTCTCTGCTAAGTGTTACTTTGAGCCACTTTAGAATATGCCTTTTCAGTGTTAAGGGTTCTCCGAACATGGCTCTTAACATAAGTAATAAGTAATGTGGGCCAGTGCGGCATAATGGTTAGAGAACCGTGTTTATAACTCCCAGTGGAAGCAGTACTGTTGTACCCTTCAGGGAGGTACTTAACCTGCATTGCTTCAGAAAAATTCCTGTGCATAAATGGATTTTATATTAAAAAAGCAATCAGCTAAATTCCTATATTAACGATCAGAAGTCACTGCTATGCTTTTCCATGCATTAATATGTCTGTGTAAAACATATGTCCCAGAATAGGTGTTACATTTCCCTTTCACAGCATTTCAGATAACATATACTGTTGCTGTTGCTCATGCATTAATGACAGAATTGTGTTGTTAGCTTCACGTCGATAGCAGAACCATTAAAAGGTCCACGTGTTTGAGTGCTTGTCTATAGCTTATATAGTTTTTTTCTCTTTGTGTTAGTCTACTGATGTCAATGACCTTCATGAAGTTTCAGAGACAACCTTCACAGTCCAATTTAACTCAAAAGTGAGTCTGCCCGTACTGGGGGGGTTGGGGGGTGAAGCCGATAAGGAAATCTCCATAATTACGGGACCAGGCCTCACAGGCTTTGAGGCCGTGGAGACCGCAGTTAGGAGACGCTCACGTCGTTCCTGATTCACCTGCATGGAAGTCCACTCCCACAGCGAACAGCGTTCCAGTGATCGGCATCAGGGCTTCCGCGGGATCGTTCGGATCCAGGGAGAGCCCTCGAATTCCCTCGTGGATGGAATACATCACGAAAGTCCCAATTCCTTTCGCCAAAACAAATACATGAATACATTACACAATGACAAGTGTGGGGAAAACGGTTTGTATTATCAGAGGCCAACATTCATGCACTCATGTTTCTTTACACAAAATACTCAATCAAGTGTTCATCATGAAGCAAGTGATGAACACTTAATGAGGTATTGTGGGTGTTATAACATTACATTACAGGCATTTAGCAAACATTCTTATCCAGAGCGACTTACACAACCTTTTACACAGCATTTACATTGTAACCATTTATACAGCTGGATATATACTGAAGCAATGCAGGTTAAGTACCTTGCTCAAGGGTACAACGGCAATATCCTACCTGGGAATTTACCCTTTGGGTTACAAGACTAACTGCTTACCCATTATACTACACTGCTGCCCTATTATAGTTGTTACATCCCCTGCCTCTGCTTGCCTGGGTAGTGCAGGTGGAGGTAATTACCTAATTGCTTGATTGCCTCCACCTGCCTGTGGCTAACATAAGCCCCGCAGTATGAGGCAGGGGAGGATCTTCTTTGGGGCTGTGTGGTTTGTGTTCTAGTTTGTAATGTATATTAGTAAATGTCGGGGTTTTGTTTTTAAATCACTTTATGGATTGTTTTTTGGTGCATTTGGACATGTTTGTTGCGGCCCTTTGAGCCGGCCGTAACAATAGTTAATGCTGTGTTAAAAATGAAAGATTTCTTTCTGAGTACAGGGTTAAACGTGAGGTGCGTACCTTCGCAGGACGCGTGGGGTTAGGGTTGGGGTTGGGGTTGGGGTTAGACGCTCTTTCTGAGTAAATGGTTGAACGTGCGGTGCGTACCTTCGCAGGACGCGTGGGGTTAGGGTTAGGGTTAGGGTTGGGGTTAGACGCTCTTTCTGAGTAAATGGTTGAGTGTGCGGTGCGTACCTTCGCAGGACGCGCGGTCACTGTGCAGGTGGTACCCCACGGTGCAGGCGCAGGTGCGGCTCTTCTCCGACGTTGGGAGACACAGCTGGGCACAGCCTCCGTTGCTCAGCTGGCACAGGTTCCGCCCTGAACAGCCAGGCGCACAAACAGTCTTAAACCCGGAAATACGGGAAGTATTTCACCGATTATGACAAAATGAACAAGTTTTTAGAATTTGGTTTTATTTAATCCACAAAATATTTTCAAAAATTAGTTGAATACCATTAGTCACTAAGAGTCCGATTCACTAAGACCTTTAACACTTGCAAAAGCTTCTAATGCGTGCAAAACCAATAACATGACCAACGATTGGTCATGGCATTTGTATTGCACCAATCACTGGTTGTGTTATTAGGCTTGTGTGTTCTGAAAGCCTCTTAGCAAATCAGGTGCTAAGTGTTTCCTGCCCTTCGGTATAAAATCTTCAACTTTTCCTTTTCATTTGGCGCCCCACCTCCCAGCCACCCCCCCCCCCAGTCAGATGGCACACCAGGCAGCTGTCCTTGTCGCCTGTGCCTAGAACCGTCCCTGCTACAACTCACCTCAGATCACACAACTTCCAGAACCAGACAGAAGTCAAAACTGCAGAAGGCATGCAGACCCTCCTGGGTATGAATTTATGAGAGCACTAAATTATTTTGTAATGATTTTGTAAACACACTTTGCTTTAAAAACAATAATTCAGTTTTAATAGGGGCTGTAATGTGTTTCCAGAACTTCAAACATTGGTAAGCCAATCATTAAAGACAGAATGAGCCAGGATGGGTAAAAAGTGCAACAGCCCAGTGTTTCAAGCTCATTAAAGAAACCAGATGACAATATGTCATCTGAATTTACCTCTCCATCAATCACTGAGGTAGATAGGCCTAATTAATCCAAGAAAACTGACTGCCAAAAATCACTACCACTACATGTCTGTTAAAAAACCAATGCAAATAACAACAAACCAATAAACATGGCAATCAAAGCAATGCTAATGTAAATCAAGCCAATACAAATAGCCACAAACTGATACATGTACCAGCAGCTTAATGTATATGACATGCTAATGTCTATAACAGCAGGGCACAGGCCGATATTTATGCTAATTAAACCAATACACAGATTAGCACATCAATATTGCAAAAATGCTTGGAAACTATACATTAATTTGTGTGTGTATATGTGCCTGCATGTGTGTGTGCGTGCATGCATGTGTGTGCGTGTGTGTGTTTTAATGCCAAATACAAATACACTGTAGATAGCTGCTTACACTGAAAAACTCACATTTTGCTACTTTTTTTATTATCTGCACTTGTCTAACACCATGTTCAAAATTAATTTAAAAAGAAAAAAAATCTGCCTCTATAGGAAAAATGGTATGTAGGTTACAGCGAAAAACCCACACCTTCACTACCATCTCGATGGTGTCCTAGAGCGAAGTATGTACACACACACACACAAACCATCTTTAAAATCACAATGCATGTGCACAAAAAATTTACACTCTGAACTGAATCCTATGTTAAAATCGTAAGGCCTTTTAACACTGAATATTGTAGAGCATATCTTCATTAGATGTGGGGAGACTGATGTATCTTCTGGTGCCATGTAAGAGCATAGACTATCCAGCACTATGGGCAGCACTGAACAAAATGTGTATAATCCAGCTGTGGAGGCAATAGCAATGGAAGCAGTCCGGATGCGAGAGAGTCTCGTGTTGCAAGGAGCTTGACTATTGCCGGGATGGAATGAGAACATGTGGGAGGTTCTAGGTCATTTTCTATTTCTCAGAGAAAAGTAATTATTTTGCTGCATCAGTGTTTCCTACACAGCTGTGTCAGTGAGCTCTGTGTATAAAAGCACAGCTGTGTCAGTGAGCTCTGTGTATGAGAGCACAGCTGAGTCAGTGAGCTTTGTGTATGAGAGCACAGCTGTGTCAGTGAGCTCTGTGTATAAAAGCACAGCTGTGTCAGTGAGCTCTGTGTATGAGAGCACAGCTGAGTCAGTGAGCTCTGTGTATGAGAGCACAGCTGTGTCAGTGAGCTGTGTATAGAAGCACAGCTGAGATAGTGAGCTCTGTGTATAAAAGCACAGCTGAGTCAGAGAGCTCTGTGTATAAAAGCACAGCTGGGTCAGTGAGCTCTGTGTATAAAAGCACAGCTGAGGTAGTGAGCTCTGTGTATAAAAGCACAGCTGTGTCAGTGAGCTCTGTGTATAAAAGCACAGCTGTGTCAGTGAGCTCTGTGTATAAAAGCACAGCTGAGTCAGTGAGCTCTGTGTATAAAAGCACAGCTGTGTCAGTGAGCTCTGTGTATAAAAGCACAGCTGAGGCAGAGAGCTCTGTGTATAAAAGCACAGTTGAGTCAGAGAGCTCTGTGTATAAAAGCACAGCTGTGTCAGTGAGCTCTGTGTATAAAAGCACAGCTGAGTCAGTGAGCTCTGTGTATAAAAGCACAGCTGTGTCAGTGAGCTCTGTGTATAAAAGCACAGCTGAGTCAGTGAGCTCTGTGTATAAAAGCACAGCTGAGTCAGTGAGCTCTGTGTATAAAAGCACAGCTGTGTCAGTGAGCTCTGTGTATAAAAGCACAGCTGTGTCAGTGAGCTCTGTGTAGAAAAGCACAGCTGTGTCAGTGAGCTCTGTGTATAAAAGCACAGCTGAGTCAGTGAGCTCTGTGTATAAAAGCACAGCTGAGTCAGTGAGCTTTGTGTATAAAAGCACAGCTGAGTCAGTGAGCTCTGTGTAAAAAAGCACAGCTGAGTCAGTGAGCTCTGTGTATAGAAGCACAGCTGAGTCAGTGAGCTCTGTGTATAGAAGCACAGCTGAGTCAGTGAGCTCTGTGTAAAAAAGCACAGCTGAGTCAGTGAGCTCTGTGTATAGAAGCACAGCTGAGTCAGTGAGCGTTGTTTATAAAAGCTCCTACTCCAGCTGTGCCTACTTAAGCTGATTGCGTCAAGCACAGTTTTGTATCTCAAAGCCCACAGGCCTCTCTTCTGCTTTTCACCTCAAATACCACATCACCAGCAGTCCTGTACAGGAATGAGTGTTGGCAGCTCCTTAGAAGTACAGGAATGAGGCAGACTCATGTGCCATTCCCATCAAAGAGATAAATGAACAAGTTAATTGGTCAGAGGAAGTTTACAGAGAATTAGTTTTTAAAAAAACCTCAAAGATTCCTTAATTTACTTTTTTTTTTACAATAATGGAACACTTAAGAGATCTTTAGTAATACTGTCTCATGGATCTGTCATTATTAAAACAATTCTGCCAATAATGCTAGACAGACACCGTCATATTCTTAAATACTAAAAAGCGCACTTTGCAGATTGTGAAGATTCACGTGATCTTCCAACAAATGAAAAAAAAAATCTCAATTACGCAGGCAAATTTTCTCTCACAATAAGTGTCATTTCCCCATATCTCCAGAGAGAGAGAGAGAGAGTAAAAGTCAATTATTTAGCATTATCTCATAATAGCTTCAGTAAGTTCTAGTGAAATATAAAATGTGAAACGCTATTTCGTTAAAAATGTACACTCCATCAGCAATTGTGCTAGCCTTTTGACCCATGATTAGATGTATTTGCATGTGGGATTTTTCCCCCCCTACAAACATAGTTTAGTAGTGCTTCAGTCACCAAAACTGGACAAAAAGAACTTTTGCGCTACAATTTTGCAACACAATTTAAATGAGATAAATGATGACTTAATTCAGCGCACTAACTGACTTACGAAAAGCCATGGAGATAAAAGATTCCAGAATGAAAAAAGCTGAAAAAATGCACAGCCAATTGTAGCCTATCAGACGGCGTTGCATCACTTCATTATATCATATGCACAAAGACAATGTGCAGTCAAGAAATCATATTCAAGTAGTTTTCTATGACCACTTTCAAGTAGTTATGCAACAGATAAAGCGCCAAATAAAGTACATTTTTACATTAAACCAGTTATAAATGTATTTTTCTATCCTAAAAGTTCACATACTGCTCACGATGGGAGGATTTGGGGAACACATGAGGAAATGCTGCTCATGAATGTAGCATGCTGATTTATCTTTTAGCCAAT
Source organism: Anguilla rostrata (assembly GCF_018555375.3). Lineage (NCBI taxonomy): Eukaryota > Metazoa > Chordata > Actinopteri > Anguilliformes > Anguillidae > Anguilla > Anguilla rostrata. Next base: position 9,290,429 of record NC_057947.1, read on the forward strand.
CAGCAGTGCATCTGTTTAGCTGGCTACCAATCAGAAGAGCCAGAACAGACATCGCATACAGGGGTGTCGTAGTGGGGGGGAAAAGTGGGACTGACTACCCAGGGCGCGAATGGGGGGAGGGCCCTCGATAAGCCTGGAATGATGCGTGAGAGACATGGATCAAGAGAGGAAGGGGGCCCACAGAGACTGCTTATGTATAGGGCCCAGAATTTTGTGCTACACCCTTGATTGCATTAGACCCCCACCTCCCATTTCATGTAGAAATAAGAAAATGCACAAGGAAATTGTACTTCTATTACAAATGTGGAAATACTAAGTGTGTGTCTTGAGGCTTGTTGAATACCCTAAATGCAATGGAGAAGAGCGATTGAGAAGGGTTTGGTAAATTCTCATGGAACATGTGACCAGTGGGTCGAGCGGTGCTGCTCACCTTTTTGGGCCTCCCTGTCGTAGACCTTCATGTGCACCACCCCGCTGGTCTTGTTGCGCAGCACCACTGGGTTCAGCCCGTCTCTCTTGGTGACCGTTCCCAGCTGGGCCGAAGTCTCGTCCGCCCACCACAGCTTCCCTCCTGAAATGAGCGGCCATCTTTCTTCACGTCCGCACGTGCAAAATAAAACTCAAAACACGGAGCAGATCTTCCACAGGTTATCACCCTCACCAGGGGCGTCACACTCCAGCCCTGGAGGCACGCAATATCTGCCCGGCTTTGTGGCTTTCTTTCAATCAGCAGTAAAAAAGTGCACTTATTACCCAATCAGTGACCTGAATGAATCACTGAAGTGCTGAAACACCTAAAACACTGCAGTTCTCCAGAACTGGAGCCTGTCACCCTACCACTGGGTAATGTAACACCCCTGAATCCATGGAGTCAACCTTTACACTAAGTATTTCATAATGGCCTTATCCCACACTACAGTATACTCAGCAAATCCATCAACAGATGGACAGGCAGACAAATGGGGTGAGAGTGGCTTGTTCTGTCCAATCAACTTACACTCTACAGTCTGTCCACTGGAGCACATTGTCCAATACAAACATATATCTGCAGCTTTCTGGTGGATTTTTCTGGAAGGTTGGTGAAATGACTGGGAGAGCCCCTTTGGAAAACGCAGAACCACCGGAGCACAGACGGTCTTGGGCTGTTATTGTAGATAGGGTCCTTTACTTTGTTTTTTTCACAGAACTTGAGTGGGCTGCAGAAGGCTAAAGCAAGATAACTGTGAGCTTTGAACCTTCAGCTGAAACTGACTCATGAAACAGAGGATCGGAAGAGTTTAAACTTGCTTTAGGATCAAACAGGGCAAGAGAATGATGATCACTCGCTCTCGCACACTCACTTGCTCAAGTAAGTATTCACACATACACATACACTCAAGGACAGTCACACAAGCATGCATGCACAAACATGCAAATACACACACATTCACCCACGTACAAACACACACACACACACACACAAACACACTCACGCACACACGCAGTCGCTCTCTCTTTCTCTGTTGTCAAAGCCGTTTATGGTGGGGCTCATTAAATCCCGCTGGATCTGTCCATCATGCAAATTGGCTCCAGGTTTCCTCCGTGAAATATCGCGTAAGCGTCGGATATGTGATATCCTTGTCATCGCAAAAGGTTAACCGGAGTGCGATCATCGTTACGGCCGGACAGGGTTGCCGAAGGCGACCGTTTCCCTGCCGTCCCCGGGTCGTCAGGCATCGGAAGCACGCGCTCGATCAGCGCTGCGATTCCAGGGCACCGTACGACCTCCCCGCGACCCCACACGTCAAGCTCACCCGCCCCCCCTCCCCCCCATTCCACAAACCACCCCCATCCCCACCCCCGCTCGGTTCAGGGAGGCCAGGGAAACCCTGCCTGTTCCCAACGCCGCCGACGTGTGAGCGGAGTTATGAGCTGCGTGCGGTGTGCAAACCGACAGGCCCCAAGGTCAAACCCAAGCGCGGTGCCTCGACGCAAGCTGAACACGACCTTGACCACCACCCCCCCTAACATTTAATTGTGGCGTTATGTGCCTTGTTCCCCCCGCATGTACAACCTCACCTCTGCACCGATCCCTTCTGTGTAGTCAAGCCCAACTGAAACGGGCCGCATCGCCCGCGATCACTCTTGGTAATGTGACTACCCTTGAATGCAGCCCTTTAAAGTCCTCCTCTGCAGCACTGGCTGTGCTGTGCTAAATCTTCGCCCGCAGACGTCTGATCTGAAAGCTTTCCAATATCGCGCGTGCTTGTTACCCAGCTTTGACTCCCGTCTTTGATTCGGGTCTAAAATTGTTTTGATAAAACTGAATTTATGAAACAGTGGAAAGCATTTTATAAAACACATGGGATTCAGATTTAAGATGGTTATTTCATTCACTCATGTGTTTGCTAGGCATTAGACATCTTTCTTTGTGTGAAGAACAAAACCTATGTTCTTGTTAAAATACCTCTAATTAGTATAATAAGACCAGGCTTCTCAGCAGCATGTAAAACATTGAATATTATTTCCGCATATTAGCTGGTGGAAATAATTATGTCTCACATGACAATAAAGAGAGAATGTCACAATAATGCTGAAAACCTAAGCAAGTGGCTACTGAGCAAGCAAAGAAAAACACCCTGAAGCACTAACTGACATCAGTTTTACCTCACTGAGAAAGGGGAACATTTAATTCAAAGACTCGCGAGATTTTTTGAATCTGGTATATAAACTTGGACAGGACAATTCATGGATACAGAATTGAACTGTCATGTTACCTTAAACTTATACTGTATAAATTTATTTACAAAATAAGTTAAAAAAAGTGAATCAGTGATGTGTGGTTCCTCATGGCTCCTCTCTTGCACACGTGTTCAGAGGTCCCGGATCTTTCCGGAACTGCGCTAGGGTTAGCTTTTCCTCCGGCACTTCGTCTGTCGCCAGGACTCGCGCGGCTGCCTTACGCCTCTGTGCCGCTCAGCCTGTGCGCCAGCTCTGGCTTCTGCTCGTTTTGAACGTGGCTGGACCATTGAGCTCGCGGGGAGCGTGACGGAGCGGTGAGCTCACACTCTAAATTGGCCCTCCCAATCGCGTCCCGCGCAATTAAGCCGCTTTCGTTAAAGCCGCGCTCCGTTTCTCTCCTCCCGCCAGAACGCGGACGAGCTCCGCTTTCACATTCCGCAGACGAGGTCGGCCGGCTCGTATCCGTCATGTGAACAATCTCGGCAGCATTTCGCTCCTGACGCAAATTTCCCTTCCAGCGCAGCCTGAGAGCCCGAGACGTCAGGCTTGGGCAATTAGGAGTGAGACACTGCCTGATGCGCGCGCGGCGGCCATTACTGCTGAGCACAAAGCCCTTCAGAACAACGTCAGCGCTTTCCCTAAGTGCCAAACGGACCGAAGGTTATCATCGCCGGCGCACAAATTAGTGAAAAGCCGCATTTGCCTCACTGCTGAGATGCCCACAGTAAGGGCCTCGCGTGTTTGGGGTAATGGTGCAGTACAGGGGCAGTACAGCGGCTAGGCAACTGGGCTTCACACACAGAGGCTGAGGGTTTAATTCCCAGCTGGGAATGCTGCTGACAGACCCTCGAGCCACATGCCTGAACATCAGAGCTGGCTCCAGGCATGAACAAGAATGAACCGGAGGAAACCAATCACAGACCGGGGGGGCAGCTGGGGGTGGCGGAAGCAATTGCAAACAGGGTATGGGGGGTGGGTGGTGGGGGGTGGGGGGTTTGTTGTCAGTAATCACAGATCGGGGAACCAGGGAACCTGAATATTGTGCGGCCCGTGGATGGCTATGCCCCTAGACAGCCGCATAGAGCGTGTGTGCCAACAGTCGGTTCTGTCCAACACAACCTGGATTGCTTCAGCAAAATACCCAGCTGTACAGACAGAGGTAATTAGCGTCTGTACACCGGCTAAGAGTGTCCGCTAAATACTGAAACGTAATGGAATGCTTGTGATCTAGCGATGAGGACAGAGGACAAAACCGGCATTAATCATATTTGTGCTTTGCAGTTACAAAAAAAAAAAAAGATCTCTTGCCATACAAAAAGGAGCAAACAATGTGTGCGTGGTGAGTAAGTGTGCGGTCTATTTGCTACAGGGTGGCGCAATACTTGCCAGAAAACTGTGAGATAAGTGCTATTCACAGATGGATAATAAACAAACAAAAAACAAAAAACTTGTGCTTCAAAATTTGGCTTTAAATTCAAGAGGGTAATTAAAACGGTGAATAGTTGTGTTTTGGGACAAAAATCTATTTGCAGTTCACATTATATTACATCCTATTACTTTTCTACTTATATATATATATATATATATATATATATTTACGTTACAGTGGAACTCAGCTCAGGCACACAGGTTCTCATTAGTGTCCAGGCACGTTCCTGAAGGAGACATCCCTGAACATAACTCAGGGCATATTGCTAAATTGTCCCTTATAATACCATAGAAGGAGGAGAAGCATTTAGCTGAATAGGAGATTGTTAAACCAGGGGCCTGTATTATGAAGCAGGGTTACTGAGTTAGCTCGATAACTGTGCAGAGTAAAACCCGGAATAGCTTTTTTCACTTGAGTCCATGTTCCGGTTTTGGGAGGATTCCTGGATTTACAGTTATCTGGCTAACTCAGTAATCCTGCTTTGTGATGCAGGCAGTGGGGCGACATAGCTCAGGAGGTAAGAGAGCTTGTCTGGCAGTCGGAGGGTTGCCGGTTCGATTCCCCGCCCGGGGCATGCCGAAGTGTCCTTGAGCAAGACACCTAACCCCTAATTGCTCTGGTGAATTCAAAGCATCAGTTGTAAAGCGCTTTGGATAAAAGCGCTATATGAATGCAGTCCATTTACCATTTACCATGCCCAAGGTGTCTAAAAAGTTAAAGCGGACATTTCATACATTGCACAAACATTTCTGAATAGAAAAAAAAAACATAAAAAATACTGGAAAATCTCTGCAAGAGAGTTTCCTTACCACTGTGATCCTACAGTTGCTTTCATTGTCGATTAGGCCAGGGAATGCTATGAAGCATATTGTGACAAATTTTCATAAAATGCACTAAACTAATTGTGATTTGCTTTGACATGACTTGCCAGTAGATGAGGAAGACTGGGTCACAACATTTATATGAGTCCATCACAATGTACGGAGACAATTTAGCACTGAACATTGTATTGTGTTTGAAGCATTGAGGCTTCTTATTTCATATTTTCCCTATTGCACCTCTGTAACAGAGATATCAGAAACAATTGTGCCAAAGTCTTGTTCATCATGTTTCTTCTAATTAGGAGAAAGACACCCCATTAGAAAGGAAGTAAATACAGTTTAAATAAGTGCCATCCTGCACACCCACTCACAGATATGCATAACTAATACAAATACTGAAAGTGAATAAGAATAGAAACAATTGCATGTTAATCTGAGTTCAATGACTAAAACAAATACATCACTGTCACCAACTATACAACTGCACTGATAATGTCACCTTTAAATCAACTCCATCTGAAATATATATATATTTTCACAAACAACAGTGAAAGTGATTCCATTCAGCAAATTCATATTAATTGTGGTAGATTTTTCTGAAAGTGAATGCTTTTTTGCCACACCGTGCTCGTTCACTACCCTGGGAGTACGGCTTTTGTCTTTCCGTCGGTTTGTGTATGATCTTGCGACTAAAAACTCAGCACATCCTGAAAGAATTTGTTATAAGCGATTAAAGAAAGATCTGTCACCTCTTTTTGCCCACAGACGGCAAGTTTGCTGTTTTAGGGAGGAAGTGTCCGTGATTTTTATTTTTTAAATAATGGATAACTTCAATAGAGTGTCCTTGTCATTACTGAAATTCAGCTATTCAGCGTCCTGATACAAGCAAGCAATAAGTAAACTTTACAAACCATAAGGGCCTTATTTTTGAAAAATGTGCAGACATTCTGAAAAAACAAGCTGTGCCCAGAGTTGCTATGCCACCCTTATTTCTGTGAGGACTTGAGCAGGGCTGGTGTGCTGGAGCCTGGACCATTCATTTGGGAGTGTGGAGTAGAGGAGGTGTAGAGGCGTAGTAGTGAATGTGTATGGCACAGTAATGTTTTAAAGGCATACTATGCATAATTGTCACCTTCAAAATATTATAAAATAATCATGCTGAGGCATATTAATGATGGACTGGCAATCTCTGTCTCTTATTTTCCTTGGTAGCGTCAGCTGAAGTTCGCCAAGGGGATGAAAAGCAATGCGGAGTTGGCTTATTATGTTGGATCTGTTTGTAACGTTATCTCTAGCTATTCAGCTAGGGTTGCCAAATGTTCCGTTTTTAACCGGAATGTCTGGTTTTCAAATAATTTGTATGTGTCCAGTTTGTGGTACAGAGTAATTGATGGGAGAAATATACCAGCAGTTTCTAATGAATTTGCATGTCAGTGACTAGGTCGCGTAGCCTACTCAGACTTACTTTCTTCATAAACAGAGGACCACAGCAAGGCTAAAAATCCTGCATAGTATGCCTTTAATGGTCTTAGCCACCTAAAAATATGTGCCAGCAATACCAGAATGATAGAAATGGGTTTGCTATATACTGGTACTACTATAGTAACAATGTTATTTATAAATCCATCACTGCAACATTTTCAATTGCAATATATGTTGTTTCTCTGTGTTTAGAGATGTATTTGCAAAAAAAAAGAAAGTACAAATATTGTTAAGGAGTGATAGAAAATAACATCATACATATGAGACAATATTCTGAATCCCTCAGAGAATACTCTTGCTCCCATACAAGAGAAGGATTGATGATCCAATGTGAAAGACGTAGCTTGTATTTAGCAAGAGGGAGGAAATTGATTCCACTAAATTAATAATTAGGGGTTCCAAACAGGAAAGGTTTAACACATATTACATGTGACAAAGATGGGTTTACTTGCATTCATTCTGTTTTTACTGTGAAATTTTCTTGGTTCTGTATCTATAAACAATTTTATGATGCCATTTTGTAACATATGGGGTGGCAAAACAAGCTTGGGGAGTCCTCACATTCTTTGTGTTTTGGAAATCCAAAGACGATAAACACATCACGATAAAGTCGATATGCTTGTCACAGCAAGAATACAGCAAACCAAATCCATAGTCATTTTCAGTCCCAGAAACGCAGAGAAACCCTGATGGATGATGAGGTTGAGGTCAGGGCTCTGTGCAGGCCAGTCAAGTTCTTCCATAGTGATCCCGACAAAACCATTTCTATATGGACCTTGCTGTTTGCCTGCCGACATTGTCATGCTGAAACCGAAAAGGGCCTTTTCCAAAACTGTTGCCACAACACAAAGTTGGAAGCACAGAATCGTCTAGAACGTCACTGCAGTAAATGTTGCCTTCACTGGAACTAAGGGGCCTAACCCAAACCATGAAACACAGCCCCAGATCAAGGGGTGTCCAGATACTTTTGGTCATATAGTGCATATGGAATTTTACACCTCTAATAACTCATAATACCAATTGATTACCAAGTGTCCTTTTGGAGTCTCCAAATGGATTTTTTGGAAACGTGCCAAAACACGGCTCAGACAGAACTATTGTGTTTCTAAGCCCACCAGGCACAGCCACAAGCATCTGTTATCCACTCAAAAAAAATAACTTATAAAAAAAAAAAAAAAAATTCTGCTTCCAGTAATATTTTGAGTAATTCTGACTCTTGAAAAACAACCCTCCAAGGGTTGCTTTTCAGAAGGGACCAGGACTATGCCTGCAGCCAAAATGGTTCAAGAACAGGACACATAACATACCCCATTGGTATGTCATTTTCAGGCTTGTGTTAAAAAAGGAGACGATACATAGGGGCTTAAACCCCCTTTTTGAAGGGGGATTCTCCAGTGCATGAGCAACATCTCTCACTAGTCATTAGGAGAGGCCTTGTGGACAGAAAGCACCTAGGACTAACTGGAATCAATGTTGCGTACATTTCCATGACAGCACGTGTGAGCACAAAGGCTAATTACATAAAACCCACTGCATCACACATTGCATTCATCTCATAATTAATGTGTAAACCCGTATTGATTTGGAATCATATTAACAGGAGATAAAGCATCTCTAATCCTATTCCTGTGCAGTGTAACATCTGAAAAATGTAATCCTGCATTATCAGAGCCATAACTCACGCGATCAAACCGTTCCCGTCGATACGCCGGCAACTTTAATGAGCGAAAAGCTCGATAAATCAGACTAAGCACCCGTCGCGCAAAATACAGTCTGAACAAAAGCGCTCAGATCTCCGGCGAATGTAAATCGCCACGTATTCATCACGAAAGCGACCGTCCCCGTCAGCGCTGTTAATTGTGTTATGGGCCTGCCGCCAGAGCCGTTCCACACGCCGCGGTGCGCGACGCGAACGCGTCTGAGGCTCCGCGCCGCAAACGGCTTCATTTAGCGGCTACTTCATCCGGCTCCTTTCCCCCTTCGCTCCGCGATCAATAGCCGGGACCCGAGCGGCCTCTCACCCATAACTGCCAGAGCCGTGGCTCGGGTCAGACTCCTCCTCATGGTCTCTATGGCCTCCAGGCTGCTGCCGTCCAGGCTGCATCTGTTGATCGTCCCATTTCCAGAGCTTATCCAGTACAGCTTGTTTTCCGCATAGTCTATCGACAGACCTGGAATGGGAAAAAAGCGTTGGTTATTTCCTCAGTCTGGATACATTTCATGTTTTGTGATAAAAAAATAAATAAAAATAAAAAATATATATTATATATATACACACACACACACACACATACATATATATATATATATATATTTCCACATGTACAAGAACAAGTTTGGACTTCAACATACAGAAGAAATAAAAAAACAAAACACCCAACCTGCTTGATGGCCCACCCACCACTCTATGACACCCATCACTAATAAACAGAACAAGATATTGCTGGTGCCATAAATTGTTATTTTGTTGAGAATTTTACTAGCGAAGAGGTTACTAATAGACTGGAAGCATTATTCCAGTATACAGAATGTCTTAGCAGATGTTGAGATAGAGGATCAAAAAAGTACTGGATAAATTACTTAAATTCAAGACAAATAAGGCAGCAGGTCCTGATGGCATAAACCCAAGGGTACTCATAGAGTTAGGTAGCAGGTATTATTAGACAGTCTTTAGAAACTGGAGAAATACCTGAGGACCGAAAGCAAGGTAATATAATACCAATATATAAGAAAGGGTCCATACTGATCCAGGAAACTACAGGCCTGTCAGTTTAACTTGCATCACATGTAAAATACTGGACTCCACCATTTTTTGAAAATAATAACATCCTAAGGGATAGCTAGCATGGTTTTTGCAAGGGGAGGTCATGTCTGACAAACCTTCTGGTATTCTTTGAAGAAACTACCATGTGTTTTGACTATAACAAAGCTTATGATATTGTATACTTAGATTTTCAAAAGGCATTTGATAAAGTGCCATACGAGAGATGGACAGAGCCATGATTAAAATCTGTAAATGCTCCAAATCCAGACTGGAACTGGGTATGGGAATTTTACTTCCCCCATTGGGAAGTAAAATTGCATTGCCATCGAGGAGCAAGTTATAGAGAGATCACTTAGATGTCTTGAAGTTGGCCTGGTGGTCTGAGAATGATACAAATACAATCTCTGAGCTGAGACAGGGTAAGAGGGCATGCAATATAAAAATAAAAATCCACTGTTGACTAAGGCTTATGTCTGGATGGAAAAAAAGCGAACGCTCCCTCTAAGGGCATTTGTGCATTTGGAAAGAAGGCGTTCAGGTTTGAGAAGCTCAGTGCGTAAGAGCCACACGTCCTCTTTCCTCTCGAGGGCTGAAACATGGCTGACCCGGGCTGACCGTCACAGCCCCGACCGTAAGAATAGCGCACAGGGCGGGACGAACGCAGAGATGGAAACCTCCCACCGGTCAGGCACGCGCGGTCTGTGCGGCACGTGTTTTTGCTGAACCGTTTGAACTGTTTTGCAGGCTCCCGAAAATACCCTGAAACCTTCTCCCAGATAAAAAAGTGCTTTTCCCTGATGCCACAGAAAACCTCCGGCAGATAAATCACTGGCCGACGCGCTCTGTCATACCCCGCCCTGCTCCCCCGGCTCGCCCTCGCTGAGCGTCTGCTCCCATCTCGATTTAATCTTCGCTTCTCCTGACTTCAAACTAAGTTTGGCAAACGCAGCGGATGAGTTTACCATTTTTTTGCATTTGCGTCTTTCTCTCCACACGGAGGCCTCCAGTTCTACTTTTACACAGCCGTGTCGGAAAGCACCGGTGAAGAGCTGGAGCCCCTCGGCATCGGCCAGCCACCTGGGGCGGTGCCACTTTTAAAAAAAAGGGGGGGGGGCAATGTAGTACAATGGGTAAGGAACAGGCCTTGTAGCCTAAAAGGTCACAGGTTCAATTCCCGGACAAGACACTGCCATTGTACCCTTGAGCAAGATACACAAAACCTGCATTGCTTCAGTATATATCCAGCTGTATAAATGGATGCTATGTAAAAGTTAAGTCGTGTAAGTCGCTCCGGATAAGAGCACCTGCTAAATGCCTGTACTGTTAATTAATTAATTAAATTAATTTAATTTGTTTACTTTTCATGCAAAACATATCCAATTGTAGCCATAAATAGCTGTAGATGGATGCCAATAATATTACAATTAAAAAATTATATATTATTATTATTATTATTATCATTATTATTATTCTTATTAAGAAGATGAGTAAGACGAGATGGCTATACCTCTACTTATTGTTTTAGCTAACAGTGACCTTTAAGCGATCTAAAGAGCACTCCCCGATGATCCTGCGTGAATGTGAGTGGATGTGCGCGGGTACGAGCGGCAGCTCGGTGCACAGCTCGGCGCGATCGCTCCAGAGATGGTTCCGGATAACTCTGATCTCCGGTCCGATCCCCCGAGAGCCGGGTTTGTTTACGGCGGTGTCGCGCCGCCAAAGGTCACGGTCGTCCGCGAGCATAATTCATTTTCACGACTCCCCGGCCCGCGCTACAATTACAAATGCTGCTATTTAAATTTCGGTCCTTTTTCCCCGATCGCTTGCGAAACGCGTTCGGAAGATTTGTGGCGTAAACACCGGGACCGTGTGAAGAATAGGGTCGGTGTGGAGCAGCGGTCATGGTCTCAGGACGCACGATGGGGACCGAACTGAAACGGAAATAAATGTTGTGTCTTTATGTTGTAGCTTATGGTGCCTCCTAGTTGACTTGGCATAGGTCAGAGTAATGTTTACTGTGTGAACTGGACTTAATGTGTTCATGGCTATGAATAGCTGTTACATAATGAGTATTGTGCCTTATCGGACCTGTGTTTTGTATTTGTTCCAATGACCTTCGGTATGCACTTATTGTATGTCGCTTAGGATAAAAGCATCTCCCAAATGAATGCAATGTAATGAAATGGAAATAAATGTGAGGGGTTTTGGAGGGAAGCCCGTAGTGTTTAGATGCAGTAGCCCGCCCTAGCCTCTTATCCTGCTCTCGTGTTAGCGCAGGGCAGCCAGGTCCTGTGTCGCAGACAACCTCGCCATCCAGCGGCATCAGATAGCGCGTTGTGTAACGCGGCCTTTCAGAGCGTTAGCGGAGGGTTATTCAGTTCTGGAGGACAGTGGCGAGAGTCCAGCGGTAACACGTGTAGCTCATGGCCAGGGCAGTCGGCTGTTTTTGTCATTTTCCCCTCGTCTCCTTGCTTGAGGGGACAACGAAGCCGCTGGTGGCGGTAACGAGGTAAGGTCCTGTGCACACGCCACGTGAGCATGTGAGTCGTATGACACAGCCATTCTCTCTGTGCCCAGCTGGGGGGGGGCGAGGGTGGAGGAGGGTACAAAAAAGAAAGGGAACATCTGCTGACACCCTGCAAGGGGGATTAACAGCGACTGTGCCCAGGGACGGCGGGGGTTTGTGAACAAGGCGCTACGCCACTGAGAGAGACTTAAAGAGGCAGCGTCACAGGACTCTGGCAAAGGATGAACTGCGTTTTATTTACTTTCATTTCATTTTATTCATTCTGCTCAAGCAGGAAGTGCCATCTCTTTAAATGAAACGTTCTAGTAAAATCCATTTTATAAGAACAAACTGGCCAATAGTTCAAATACAGAGTCTGTGAATTGCATACATAAAATAGCCTGCACAAAAGCACAAAAATGACATATGAGAAAAACAATGAACGCACGTCCTGAAACACTTTCTGAAGGCCCTGATTTAGAGTCGTCCAGTGCAATGAAGCTGGAGGGCAGGTGTGAGCACAGTCATGTGACTCTCACTAAAGTATGAGGGCAGGTGTGAGCACAGTCATGTGACTCTCACTAACGTATGAGGGCAGGTGTGAGCACAGTCATGTGATTCTCACTAACGTATGAGGGCAGATTTGAGCTCAGTCATGTGACTCTCACTAACGTATGAGGGCAGATGTGAGCTCAGTCATGTGACTCTCACTAACGTATGAGGGCAGGTGTGAGCTCAGTCATGTGACTCTCACTAACGTATGAGGGCAGGTGTGAGCACAGTCATGTGATTCTCACTAACGTATGAGGGCAGATTTGAGCTCAGTCATGTGACTCTCACTACATATGAGGCAGTTGAGCCAGTATGGACTCTCATAACGTATGAGGCAGATTGAGCAGCTGTGACTCCACTTACTTCTTCCATCTTCGGACAGTACTATTATTTATTTGTTATGGAGAATTTGCTTTACATGTTTACTGTTCATTTTATCAGTCATTCTTTTTTGTATGTGTTTGTTTTCTTACTTATTAATTGTTACATGTTCAAAATAAATCTATTCAATTCAATTCAAAACGTATGAGGGCAGAAGTGAGCACAGTCATGTGACTCTCACTAACGTATAAGGACAGATTTGAGCACAGTCATGTGACTCTCACTAACATATAAAGACAGATTTGAGCACAGTCATGTGACTCTCACTAACGTATAAGGACAGATTTGAGCACAGTCATGTGCTCTACTACTTAAGACAGATTTGACATTATGTGACTCTCACTAACGTATAAGACAGTTTGAACAGATCATGTGACTCTCACTAACATATAAGGACAGATTTGAACGCAGTCATGTGACTCTCACTAACGTATAAGGACAGATTTGAGCACAGTCATGATTCTCACTAACGTGTAAGGACAGATTTGAGCATAGTCATATGATTCTCACTAACGTATGAGGGCAGATGTGATCTCAGTCATGTGATTCTCACTAGCGTATGAGGGCAGATCTGAGCACAGTCATGTGACTCAAACTAACGTATGAGGACAGGTGTGAGGTCAGTCATGTGACTCTTACCTACGGGGTCTCTCTGGTTCTGCTGCAGAATCTTGCTGTTGCTTCCGTCCATGTTGGCTGTGTTTATCGTGTTGCCGTCAGTCCAGTATATTTTCCTTAAAGAAATTATAAAAGCAATACAATAAATTAAAGCTACATTAATTTTAGACCCGACTGAGACCTTGGAAAAAAATATAAACAGAACCTCATTCTTCACTGGAGAGATAGTATCGTATGGCATATGTACACAAGAAATATCAAATGAAATCCAGGCATCACTGTTATTTAGAGTATGTGCAGCCTCATATGCAGCGTCTGTGTCGTTATGGTTATACATAAATATTACGGAATAATGCTGAAGGTGCAAAATTATTACTTCATGGATGAAAGAACTTTCCTAGGGACTGTCATTAGCTGGTAAACAAAATCATTCATGTCGCCCTGCCCTGTTAATGCATTATCACATCAAACACAAAGTCTGGTGACTGGTGACCTTCATGAACTTATCCAAATTACTTTCAGATACAACAGGTAATAATAATAATAATAATAATAATAGTAACAGTAGCACTAACAATAACAGTAGCACAATGAATCTTCTGGCATAAAAGAGAAGGGTAGAAATATGGTGCATTTTAAATGGTCTTATATAAGGGCTTATTAAAAAGTACTACATGTTTATAAATTTCCAATTTCTGATAACTCAACCTTTAAACATGCTTGAAAAGTAGCATGAATTTAGCTGGGAATACAAGGAATAAATGTAACACTTTGAATGTGTGTAATTATGTAAATTTCCTCCGATATAATGTATGCAACATGATGCAATAAAGCAGCAATGTACTGCATTCTGTGCTTTAATATACACTCACATACCACATGCATATTTGTTCACATAAATAAATAGATGCCTTACATACAGCATTACTTGTTGCATGTTTTTTTTGGGGGGGGCTTTTTTCAGCTTTATTAGACAGGATAGTGTAGAGAGACAGGAAGAGCTAGGAGGAGAGAGAGGGAGAGACATGCGACAAAGGTCGGCGGTCGGACTCGAACCGCCAACGTTGCGGCTTGCAATGAGCATGTGGAAAGCGCTGTATGGGATACGCCACTGGAGGCCCCTACTTGTTGCATGTTAATGTCATTTCTCCTACTTACCCCTTGACTGGATGTAGGACCAGGCACTTGGGCTTATCGATGCCGTGAATGATGGAGGTTTTCAGAGACCCGTCCAGCCGGGCCACGCTTATCTGGGTCTCATCACTCTCTGAGCTCAGCCAGTACATGTTCCGGGACAGCCAGTCTATGGCCAGCCCACGGACATTCAGTATATCTGAAACATACACAAGAACATGTGTGTCTCACCCAAATAATATACATATAAATGTAAACATACACACACACACACACACACTTTGCATACACACACGCACATGTACACACACACAAACATGCGCAGGCACACACACACACACACACACACATTCTCTCTCTCACACACACACACATGCAGACATACAGACACACGCACACACACACACACACACAATAAACAAGTAATCTGGAAGGTTTTGTGTGCAAAATCATTTCTGTAGAGCCCTAAAATTTGATCAGTCCACTATACTAAACAAGAAGTGTGTACTCTTACTGTGCAATGCAGGTTTTTACAAATAATTAATTTCATTTCAATTCATATTGTACACAATGAGATGTCGCTGATTAGTCAAAGTACTTTTCCTGACATTACAGAATAGCAAGGAACAGTTTCAGTACAAACTCTGGGACAGATTTAAACTTCTAAAAACATCAGCTAGGTGTTCAGACTTTTGCTCAGATCCTACAAAGATGCTTATCTAGGTTTGGGTGAGGGGAGAGCAGGAAACCCCCATGAGGTCCATCCATTAAATTCAGCTAGCATGGGAAGCCATTTTTAATGCCTTATCACTGTGCGTCAGGCCCATGGTGGCGTTAGTGTCCCAGAGCGATGCAGACGTGCCTTCCATCCTTCACAAAGCCTGCAGAAACTCTCGGGCCTTTTAGGAATGCGAACGGAGGATCACCGCCATACTATTTCAACACATCGTGCCACAAGTTTACGGGGGAAGATCGGAGGCGCGTCCTTGGAAACGGCCGCGTTAAAAAAAAAAAATCGAAAGCGGCGTTACCTCCAGAGACGACCGTTTCCATGGCGGTCCCGTTTATGAAGCCCCGCTTTATGGTTTGGGTCTTCACGTCGGTCCAGTAAATCCTCTCCTCCAGCGCGTCGTAATCCACCACCGACACGTTGTCGATATCCGGGACGGTCAGGGCCGTTATGATGTTGAGGTACGGGTTGTCGATATCCACCCCGCGAATTTCCGAACGCCGAGCGTACAGGAGGAACCTCTTCAGCGCTGCAGCAAACGAAGCGTAAATTCATCTTATATCCGAGACACGAACGTAAAGCATGAGTGATAATTATGGTTTAAGCGTCCGCGGGATTATTACCGTCCAAGGACAGCCGAGCATTTTGTAAACACCCCGCGGTAAGTCCGTGCATTAATTACACCGCGTAAACATAATTTAAAATGAGTGACAGGCAATTGAACACGGCTGACTATTTTACGTGCAAGATGGACACGTAATGACGATATTAATCACGCATGTCAGAAGGGGGGGGGGGGGGGGGCAAAGGGGGCACATGATAAATTTAAACGCCACAGAGAAATGTGCCTTAAAAAGCACGACACTAAGAGCAAACTCTACTGCAAACTCCATTATACGCGCTTCTGATGAGACTGGTGTCCACCAAAGGACCGTTTCCTCACAACATAATGTTTTTAATGTTGATTCCAGGAAAACAAAATGGAAACAGAAACTAGAAATGATTCCCAACATCGTAAAAACGTCAGAGATTTTGGAACTCAGAAAATAACGTTCTTCACAGGAGAGCAAACTGTAGTACAATAAAATAATATCTCTAACGAGACAAGATAAGCAGCATCTATTTGTTTCGTGTGGTTACTCTTTCATAATCAATAGGAGAAAAAGTAGCACAAGTAATAAATATTAATTTGAAAAAGCAAAGCACAGAGTATATACTGTCCTCTACAGACTTTCCTTTCCAGAGTTCTTATTTTGTGATTAACACTCTGACACTGACTGATTAGGTAGTACTCCAGGGTGAACATCACCGGTAGCCCTGGATTTTAAAGTCACCTCTATGGGTAACTTTCCCCTACTGTCCCTTATCTGAGTATAAATAAAAAAATAACATGGCATTTTGACTATGACACGGTGCTTGTGATGCATGAAAAAGCATCCTTAAACAGAGGATAAACTGAAGTACCATCTTGCTAGCCCACGCAATAAATACATTATTTTTTCACAGGGAACAGACATCACTGTATTAACACGTCCATGTGAAATATGGCCCACTGGAGCGGCAGCCCAGCACCATGAACAGTTATGTTGACCTTCCCTTAAGGAATCTATTAGCAGGGTGACTGACACTGAGAATAGCATTGAGAGAGAGCAGTCCCTGCATTCTCTGCAGGCTCCCCGGAATAACAACGCCAAACCGCCGTTTGAATCACAGCTGAATTCCGCGTCGCATTCCGCCTCAACGGAAATTCGGCTTTCACACGCGCCGGAGAATTCAAAGCGGGAGAGTAACGGCCGTTTCATTCGAATTCTCGATGGACATATGACCATACCCACATGGTCACGTGATATCACATTTGCTGTTCAAAAATGCATAAGAGGACTAATATGATTTGAGGCATTGGGATGGATTTAACATGAATTGGTTAATGTTCACTAGAATTGATATGTTAATAGTAACTAATAAACACAGTAGTTAAATGGTAGTGTTGTGCTTCACAAACACAGTGTGCTGAGTTGATTAAAGAACTTAATTACAGGTAAAGGAAAGCTACTGATTTAAGTGTGGAGGCTGTAGGAACGGGCTGATACTCACTGGAGCAGGACCTGTTGTTGGGGCTCAGCTTCATCAGGTAAGGGCAGGAGCAGGTTGCCGTTCGGTTGTAGTTAATCAGACACAGGTGTGAGCACGGGCCCCTCCCCTCGTTTGCTTCACAAGGGTTTGCAGCTGCGGGAATGAAATGTTTATGACAGACTTACCAAGAAATCCCCAAAAACAACGAGTACACACGTTCACACACAACCCCAACCCCCCCCCCCCCAAAAAAAAAAACAACAGCATGCACACACAAATTATTCTATTAGTCTCAATAAAAAAAGGCTATATTTTTATAAAAATAATTTCACTGTCTTTGTGTACTTGAACAAATCTAGCTGGTCATGCCTCAGTTGATATCAGTGGGAAATGCTTCTATACTATATATAAATAGCTTTGTTATCTTTCTGCTTAGTGAGTACAGATTAAACCACAGAGAGCAATTCTGCAGGAAAACCACTGGATTACTCACGTTTTCTC